>NW_026946666.1:307148-614296 GCF_035222475.1 Podospora pseudopauciseta | reverse complement strand
TGATGACAACAATGACCGCCAGAAACACGGCCACAAATATGGCCTTGTTCAGACTCTCGTTCCAATAACCGATAGTCATGGCGCCGGCAATAATCTCGAGCGGTAACACCACTATCCACTGCAAGGCATAGCTTCAGTCACACCACGTTAGCATGCAACACCAGAACAACGGAAGAAAAAGGGTGACGCGGGATGTCTCCCCATCAACAGAAAAACGGTCAACAAAAACAACCTACTTCCAACCCATAGCAAACCCCCAACTCGGATCCAGAAACCTCGTCGAAAAAGCCGAGAACGACCCCGCTACAGGAAACACCACGGCCAACTCCCCCAACGCCTGCACCGTGCAATACAGCATCACGCCCACAAAGATGTACGCCAACAACACCGCCGCCGGCCCCCCCTCACTCAACGCCTTCCCACTCGCAACAAACAAACCCGTCCCGATCGACCCCCCAATCGCAATCATCTGCAAATGCCTCCCCTTGAGCTCCCGCGCAAGCAACGTCCCCGCCGTCCTGGAGTTCGCCGTCCGTAAGTCATAGTACCTCTCCCCATTATGCTGCCTCACCACCGCCACCCCCGAAGCAGAGCCAAACCCATTTGTTGTTCTGGTTGTCGTCGGTGAGTCGCCTGGGCCACCTTCTGGGTCAGTGACGTGAAGCGCAAAGTTGGGGTCGTCGTGGTAGCGGACGTTGTCTGGGTGTTCCCGGCGGAAGGTGTCGATGAACCTCCCCACGCGAGCTTTCATCCCTCCGGCACCTACGCCGACGGTATTATGAGGGTGGTGGTTGTGGTGGTGATGATGATAATGATGATGATGATGATGATGATGATGATCAGGATCCGAGGCCCGACTTTGACCCCGGACAGTGAAGCTGCTGCCTTCGGCCAGACTGCGGGTGCGATCCAGCTGGCTCATCTCAATGTCGCGGTCGAGGGTCATCTCTGTCGGATCATTGGAATGGCGAAGGCGACGGGGATGGCGAGCGAGATCAAAAATGGCGGGTCTGACAGCGAGATGGTGGGTTGCACAACCGTGTCTCTCAACGGCCCGCGATTACCATGCGTTGGTGAGCTCCGGGTTTGTTTCGTTTGATTTTCTTTCGCGACGAATCCCGCCGTCGACAATAGAGTTGTTCGGCCTGGCAGTTGAGTGAAAGTGGCCCCCCGAATACCGGGCACAAAACGGAGACAACGGCAGGTGACGGGTCCACTCCACTGATAAACGGTTGTGTTCGTGGAGAACCCCTGGCGCTGGGCCTGTTGTAGATGGGGACACCCTAGGAGATAACCGCCGTGGTGGCCTGCCGTTCGCAACGCCGTCTGTCCCAGCAGCTAATGAAATTTCCACAGCGTAATAAACCGGCCGTGAAGGGTGACGGTGACAGCGTGTATGCGAGAGATGGGGAATCCAACATGGAAATTTTCTGCAGCAGGAGATGACGGGTGGGTGGGTGTCGTGGGTTTGTCGTCTAGCGGCGTCAGAGAGATAAGAAAAGATGGGCGGTCCTGCCAATATTTGCCCCGCACTGCCTGCTGCTGCTACTGCTGCCGCTGCTGGAGTCTCCGAGTTGGGGGGTGGGTGCTTGTCGTTTGACTGTCACCTCGGAGGATTGCCGATCCAGCCGTTGAGGGTGTGAGAGGTGGTGGTGATGCCCGTGTTGGACGGGAGTGTCGACTGATGCTGCTGGTGTCAACACTGTCCTATCGGCAGGCTGTCTACATATCTCATCCGAATGCAAGAGGACAAAGGAAAGGATAAAAGGCGAAATGATGCCAGCCATGATTGCCATCACCTCAAAGATTGCTGGGGTTGCAGCGAATCGAGCGTCCCCGACGAACAATAGGTGTCGGGTGGCCCCACCGTGCCGCCCTCCACCAACGACTGCAATCGCCTGAACCAAGCCGACAGGGGTTTGCTCTGGGTTGCATTAGCGCCTTTTGGGAACCGATTGCGTGGTTTTCGGGTCTGAGACCTCGAAGTGTACCTGATGGACGTGCCTCTGCTCCCGAAGTCTGTGGGAGAGTGTGGGTGACGGGAGCTGCCCGTGCTGCTTGGAAAGGGGGGTCTAATACTTGGAACAATGCCTGTGGCGCACATGACAAAGGCCTTGTTTGAGATTGTTGAGGTCTCCTACTCCGCCGTAGCAGAGACAAGCATCGGTGACTGTGATGATCACCGTCAACAACCCAACAACCCAATAACCTAACAACCCCATAACCTAATAAACCCCCCCTTCCAAATCTAGCTCATCAGCTATTGTCCGGGCATAGAATAACAAAAAAAAAAAAAAAAAAAGAGCGGTGGGATTCGGCCGAGGTCATCTTCACGAGATGCAACAACTGCCCGTGGGCCCAGGACCTGGTATGCCACGAGCCACGAGGGTCGTGCCGCTGGAGAGTCTTGTGTCATGCCTTGGAGGGAGCTCCACAAACGATGATCCCCCCCGCCCGCACCCCCGCAGGATTCAGGGCACGCCGCACACTCCACCTGGGAAAAAGCAAAATCACGACAAAGGTCAGGTAGGTATCATCATGTTCAGAAAGTAAACACTAAAAACACTAAAACTGATCGTAGGTTAAGGTGCCTCGCATCTACCCGTCAGCGCTGTTGCTGCTCCGTCTCCTCGTTGTGAGTGTCTGGCATCGGTTTCATCTCGCGAAGAAGGATGCTGGACCCCCTCCCTCGTCCGTTTGCCGTCGCTGTCACCACCCCGTGAATGGGGGTCAGACAGAGCCCTACGTGGGCTTCCTTTTTGCACCGAACATGTTCCTGATCATCAGACGACGAGACTGTCATCTCAAAAGTGGTGGTCTTGACCACTTGGGTGGCAGGTGTCTGTCGACCCCTAGGAATCAGCGAGTCCATGCTGGCTGACCGACTGCTGTGGTGCACCCTGGGGGACTTGATCTCCCTCTTGGCTTGCTCGGCCTCTCCTGGTGTCGAGGAGATGTCGGGCGTCTTTGTACGACTCAGCCCTCCGCGTTTTCCTTCAGAATAATCCGCCTCCATGTCATCATCCTCATCCCAGGACGGCTTCTTCGAGATGGCCATCGAATCCTTCCTCGAGTTTCTTCTGTTTTGCGACTCTGTCGGCTCGTATTTGAACTTCTTCTTCTTGACACCCTTGTCTCTCATAAACGTCCCGATGGTAAGTGCGTTGGCCGCAAATGTTGCCATCAGGATATCGGCCGAAGCCCATGTCGTCCTCGTCGCTTGGTATCCCTGCTCGCTGATGATCTGAGGCACCCGACAGATGGTCACCACCACCGTGAAGATGTGGAGACAAAAGAGGGCAACCAGCAGCGACTTGTGTCCCATCGGCAGTCGGCTTTGTATGACAATGGGCACAGGGAACACAACCAGCAGCAGGTCGGTAGCCGCGTTGCAAACTGATGCTGTGAGGAGGTTTGCGTAGCCCTGACGACACTGCGGTCCCGGGTCCGGACTGACCTGCCAGTACTTTGTGAACGGCTGGCATTCCGCAAGATCACTGACGACAACCGCCACAAAGGTCGCGACCAAAGCGATGCGCATCGACCGAAGGAGCAAGGTGTAGCGGTTCCTCCCAGAAGATCCAACCAGACGATCAAAGAACTCGAGAGTAACCAGCTTGAGCAGCCATAGTCTTAGAAACACAATGTTAGCCACCGAGTTGCTGCCCAAAACTGTGGAGGGACCTTACACCACTGCGTACAGCATACGACTGATCAGCACCAGTCCGCTCCCAATGGCCCGCCGCCGGAGCCCCTCGTCCGACAAGTCCAGCTCATCGTTCAACTCGACATTGTTGGTTCCAAACAAGAGAATGGGGTGCACAAAGGCCATTCGCAGGAAGAGGGGTATCAACACCAGAGCGGCGACCTTGTCCTCTCCAAACAGCTTCTCGACCCGCACAAACCGCCCCACGAGACGGAGGAGGATGATGAAGGCACATAGCAGCGTGATCCACCACGATGTCAAGAGAGTCGGCTTGTCCTCGCTGAAGGGCCGTGCCGGAGGCGGAGACGAGTAGAGAGTCATGGTTGCTGGCTCATGGCTCCTGTTCTGAGGAGCAGGTGTCTTGCTTGAGGCTCGTCAACGAGCTGCCTCGGCGCAAAGTGATGTTAAAGAAGATGTTGAGGTGAAAAGAGGCTCAAATCGCCAAACGTGATCGGCAGCCAGAAAGCGACCCCCAAACGAGAGATCAACAGGGTCTAGATGTTCTCTGTGGATCTCGACTGGAGCCCCGTCATCCTCTCTCGAGGTTGGCGTCCACAGGTGTCGGATCTGCCACCAAATTCGTCCGGTTGGCGGCTGGGAAGAGACATCGAACCACGAGCTCTTTTGCGCTTCAGACGGGCGTGATTGGTCCGACATGTCTATCTGCACGGCATGGTTGCGCAAGGTGGTCTTGATGTGGGGTGTCTCGCCTGCCCAGCAGTAAGCTGTTCTCCACGTGTGAGAGAGTGTCTTCCAGGGGCCAAACAGATACCACTTTCCTCAATTCATTGCCGTACATACCCAGCCAACCTCGTTCCAGCATGGCGGTACGGCTAAAGGACCTGGGAGTAAGCTGTCTGAGCGGTGATAACCTCGTGGTTGACAGATGTCGGGTGTCTGGCAAGCAGGCTGTCAGTCAACCTGTCTCTCCGTTGACCTCCTTTCTTGCGCGGCTTCGTGTTTTTCTTTCTAGAAAAGACACCGAAGCCATCCCCCGAAACCTTCCATGCAGCACCAGAAGACGCCACTCTCGCGTGTCTTGACCGAAACCAGTTCAGCACCCGCAAGCCACACACAATCCTCAGACGGCCCGGCCCCTTTTGCGCGAAAACGTTATCAAATGACGTTGCGCTAAAGAGAATCAGCGCCCGCCAAGCCCGCATACACAGGGCAAGGATCAGGGGCACTGATAATCACCCCCTTGTACCCTTGTAAAAGTCACATGTCTCTTTGCCCTCCCTTTCTCTCTCTTTCTCTCACACAACCCACATCCCGAAAACAAACAAGTATCTCATGATGATTGCCGTCAGCCTCAAGATCACCCGAGGTTTCTTTTTTCCACATACCCAAGATTGAATATGCACAAGCAAGTGACCCCCCCCCCCCCTCCCCCAACCATGATCCAAACCGGTCAAGACGCAGTATGCAGGGGCAAATCCCACTTCTCCTACATAATACTCTGTTCCAAATGAATGCCGTCCAAAGTGCCAAGAACGTACCAACCCAACGGTCAACCAGCTCTCGTCTACTCACCAGTGACAGCTCATCCGGGTATTCTAACCTGCACCCAAGCGCTATCAACGCTTTTGACCGGTGCAGCAAGTAATATGGAACCGTCCACCCGGCGCTCGCGTTGTATGTCGGAACCAACCGTCGGTAATGAATCCTGTGGGAAAAAACACGCGTCGTATGCGGGAGATGTGCAGCCCTACTGTGCCTATGTAGCGACGAGATATAGTACCATTTTTATCACTATCACCAAGAGAATCTCTCACCCATTATGGAGAAAAAAAAGTATGAGAGAGAACGGAAGGTGGTGCCAACACAACTCAACCTACCGACCGTCATCGATGCCGATACTGGCAGCGGGAAATGAGAAATCGTCTGTATATGCCGGTGATGACTTCCGGCACCGTGAAATCAGTCCAACACCTCCCTACACAGTCAAATAATAATATCGAGTGGTCACATCCCACTCCAGCACCACCTCAGCCTCCACCTCCCCAACCCCAACCACCACCTGCATCCAAAGCCCAACATCATACGCCCCCGGCAAGATAGCAGGCACAACCATCGCACAGAGATACCTCTCCCCCTAGTTTTCTCCCCCATGATTAACCTGCACCCCAGTCAAATCCCTCACCCTCTCCCCCACCGCATCAGCCCTCGACAGCACAACCCCCATCTGCTCCGTCCCCATCTGCTCCGTCCCCATCTGCTCCGTCCCCATCTGCGCCGCCCCAGTTTTTCCAACTGAACGGTAAGAGACAACCATGCCCGGCCTAATCCTCTCCTTGAAGGGGACATCCCTCGCGTGCGGCGGCCCTTCGATATCCGCGCTCGAGTAAAGTCTTTCCATCCTCGTCAACTTGACCTCAGGCTTCTCTTTGGAGTGCTGGGAAGAGGACTGAGAGCGCAAGTTATCAACATGCAGCTGCCAAAACTTGCTCTCAAACGTCGTGGCCTGCTCCATCGTCACCCCCGGAGTCTTGAGACACCTCTCCACAAACTCCCCAACAGGCAGCCGTAAAAGCTGCGCTCCCGATTCCGTCGGGGCGAGGACGTTTCCCATCAACACGAGGGGTTTCCGACTGTCACCATCCCATCCGGCCTTGTTAGCCTTTGCATATCATTTACACTAAGAAACCATCAAAACTCACATTCTTCCCCACCCACTCCCTCACCTCCCCATTCCCCCACGTGACCGGCCTCTTCTCATCATATTCTTGTACCTTCTTCCCCGCCGGGCCAAAAGCCGTAACCATCAACAACTCCGCATACCGCAACGTATTCCTGCTGGCCTGCGTATCCGCCAAACAAGGATTCACACACGCCACCACAACTCTCTTCCCCCCCTCTTCAAACCCCCCACCGGGCTCGGATCAAACACATGCTTCAACGTCTTCGTCAGTGTGCTCTGCCTAAACGGCACATGCGCCTTCTTCCCAGACCTCTGATCAAGATCAACCATCGCCCTCCCCCTGATGCAGTCTTTTAGAGCAGAGAGGCTGGTGTTGATCTCTCTCGCTTCCCTCATCCTCGCCGCGTCGTGGGTGGACTTGTCGCGGGCGGCTTCCGACCCGGCAAGGTCGATGAGGTAGAGGAGGCCATCTTCTGCTGCCGGAATAGAGCGGTTCCCGATGCGGATGCGGCAGATGGCGTGCGAGCGGGAGGACGAGTCGTTTTTGAGGGTTGGGGCCGTCTTTCGGAGGGAAGACGCGGTGGGGATGAGGGAAAGAAGCTCGGCCTTGGACGTGAGGGGGTGTTTTTGGGCGCTGGCGAGCTGGGGTGTTGCCTAAAGAGTCTTCGAGGATGGAGATTTGCTTGCGGGAGTTGAGGAGGTCTACTCGCCTGGCGTTAGTTGGGGGGTCAAGGGGGGGTGATTGCCTGCCAAAGGCTGTCTGTCCGGCTAGTTCAATAATGGACATGCACAGCTTCCTTTCTCCCTCTAGGGTACCATCCATCAAACGTTTCTGCAACGTGCCGTGCTCCTCCAACCCGCTGACGGTGAAGGTTTTGCCTGATCCTGTCTGCCCGTAGGCGAACATGGTGCTCACACCTCCGCCCTAGGCCAAGGGGACGAGGGGCTGGATAATGGCATCGTAGATTTGCTTGGTGGTGCTGTCGGGGCCGAAGACGCGGTCGACCGGGTAGCTGAAGGACTGCTCTTGTTGAAAAGCTCGCACTATTTCCAAGCACTGACTGACAGTGACTTACATTCAGACAAGGCAGCCCCCTCACTGACTTCTTGAGCTCGTGCAAGTCGACGATATACGCACCACCAGGCCGTGAACAGACACTCTCTGGAAAGCCCTGAGAGATCTCATCTCGTAGCAGTGGTCTAATGCGAGTACTGACGAGAAAGTCGGGGTTTGTTGAACCCGCTCTGACCGGAGCCACGGGCTTGGGGTTGAAGGCCTGAACCAGCTCCTCGTAGCGGTCGGCGTCGTCGATGAGAAATTGCTCCATGATGACTGATATCTATTCAGGCTCAGTGAGGATGCAAAGATGAAGAGTTGGAGAGAAGTGAAAAGGATCCTGACGGTTGTCCTTGGAAGTCGTGAGCAGTTAATATGCTGAGTGAGCACTGGGACCAAACCCCTAAAAGCACAGCTATTGGTGTCCGCAGCGAGTTGCCCCGCAACGTCACTTGTTCACTTGTTGCCGGCCAACCCCCTGAGTTCAGGCAACCAAGCGTCGGCCAACGTTGACTGACTGTTCACGGATATCAGAACATCGACACTGATGCCTAGCAAGCGGCTACAAGTAGCTACCTACACATTACGTGAATGTCTCGTATTATCACAGACAAGAATGAAACCGCACGCCACTGTTTACTTGGCAAAAATCGTGACCTGGCCAGCCCCGCCCCCAACGGCCTTCACCCTCGACCCAATATCCAACGGACTCCCTTCGGAGATTACAAAATGTCCCGACTTAGATCCAGGCTGCTTCAGTCCCAGAAGCTTGTAAATGTTACCACTTACCAAGTCAAGGGCTCCCTTCTCATCCACCTTGCCGCCGCCGTTCCGGTACACAATCCCAGCCAGCAAGCCCAAGTCCCTCACCAGCCAGTCCTCCTCCAACCCGATGGCTGTCACCACACCAGCCTCCAACAGCTTGTCAACGGCGGTTCCATTGGTGAGGGGAGCACCGGTCAAAGCCCGCCTCTGATCCCAGCTGACAGCATACGACTGCAAGGGGGCTAAAACCACACCGACCTTGGCAGCCGCCAGCTCCTCGGCGACGAGCCAAGATTCAGCACCACCCAAGATGACCAGTCGAATAGACGCCTTCGTCACCTCATCCACCGCCTTTTTGACCTTGATCAGAGCCCCGATGGTATCGGCGCTGTGGACTGTGATGACAAGAGGCAGAGAGCCATTGACCACCTTTTGGAGGAATGCCGACTCCGAGTGCACATCCTTTGTCGTCTCATCAGAGCTCGGCGAAGCGTGGGCCTCCAAAAGCTTCCGACGAAGGCTTCCAACAGCGGCCGAAATAGACGGCGTGCCATCCTGTTTGACTGAAGTATCAAAAGTGTAGTGGGCTGACACATCACTTGCGAAAACAGCGTCCTGTCCCACCACCGTCTTTGCGCCGGTCAAGAACCCCACGCTCGTGCCATGGTGACTGAAACCACCCCTGAATGAGGGAGCTGAAATCGCCTTGGTGACACCATACGTGTAGGACGCGTTTGTCTTTTGATTGTCGAGAACAAGACCGTCCTCTGCTCGGACAAACGTATTGGGATTCGGCCCGTCGTCGGTATCATCCTCTGCGTCGATAGCGTTGAGGCCGATCTTGGAGCCAAAGGCCGTAAAGGACTCGGTCAGGTATCCGTTCTTGAGCTGGATGACGGGGGTGTTCGACTTGGTGGCAGCCTGCCGTTCGTCTTGACAGTCCCCAAGACAGGTCAACCGGCCCTTGGAAAAGACCACAGCAATTCCCTTGGCACCGATCTTGCGATCCACACTGGTCTCGTCGAGAAGGACATGAGTCACCCCGGTGAATACCACCTCGTCCGCCTGAACAGGCTCGCCTGGGAGATGGGCAAGATCTTGGTCGGGAACAATAAGCTCCACGGCCGGCTTGTCCAACTCCACTGGGTCCTCGAGCTGGGCTGTTCCGTCAATCCAAACTTGGACTGGCGTGGCACCGACGCTCAACGGGTCACTGTCCCAGACCACAACGTCGGCGTCATATCCGGGCTTGATCTTACCCAGCCGCTGCCCGAACCCGAGGCGCTCTGCGGGCGCTGCGGTGACGGAAGCAAGAGCCGCATGGTATGGCAGACCGTATTTGTACGCTTTGGCAGCCTCGAAAAGAACATGCTGGGCATTCAACACCGGGTTGTCGCTGACATAGATGGGCGTCAGGCCGCTGTCCCACAGCATTTTCCCAGCAAATTCGCTCGCAACATTGGCCTCGGCCTTGTAATACATGTTATCCGCAAACAAAGCGGAGGCAGGAGGGTCTCCACCATAGGCACGTTTGAGGATCTGGCAGACCGTTAGTCTTGAGGCGACACACCCATCATGTCACAGACAAGCACTCACCTCGGGGACCAGAAATGTCTGGTGGGCATGGTGGAATGCTCGGAGCTTGAACTTGAACTCGTTCGTGTGGTCGATGAACGCCTCCAAATCGCTGATGGTGTAACAGTGCGTGTTCAGGTGCACCTGGCCGCGTAACAGAGCACCGAGCGACTCCCACCTTAGCTCCTGTGGAAGGTAGCTCCTGTGATTGTGCACGCCGTGGGCCGCAGCGGTGTCACACCAGTCATCTTGCTCCCGCACCACTTTGGTTGCTTGTTCAAAGGCGTGGCGAAAGTCCCAGCTCTCGCCCATCCGGCTCATTGGCCCCGCCTCTCCTGGTCTTCCGTAGACTCGTTTGGCATTCTCACCGCACGCCATCTTCATGTACCTCCAGTTCCGGTCAGGGTCAGCCAGCAGGTCGGCGGCGCTTGTCTCGTTTCTCCCATCAGCCTTTCCAACAGCGTGCTTGATCACGTATGCCTCACCGCCCATGTTGTTTCCAGACCCTGGCAGCACAAGACTTGTGGTTACGCCGCCGGACTTGATCACCTGGATCTGAGGGTCACCTGGGTGAAGGGCGTCGATGGAACGCACAAAGGGACTAATGTTGGCCGACATTTCGTTGGTATCCTCGTTACCCCAGAGACTAGGTAGCGATCCCACACCAGCGTGACTGTGCATGTCGATGATGCCGGCCGTCAAGGGCCGGCCACGTGCGTCGAACACGATGGTGTCAGACGCGACAGAGGACAGGCCGATGGCGGCCTCGACCTTCTTGATGAGTCCGTATTCCAGGTAGACATCAGAGCGAATCCAGCCGTAGCCTTTTCCGTTGCGAGCAGCCTCGGGGTCGGTGCCTTCTTTTGGTTCGCCAACCCAGACGGTGGCGTTCTTGACGAGCGTGGGGGCATGGCCGTCGATGTAGCGGCTGTTCTCCTTGCGTCCGAGGCCGATGGGATCCTGAGGTTTCCTGCGCAGGGCACTACACGTGGCAAGGTCGTCCTGCAGGCGCTTGACCGAGAGGCCGTGTACTGTGATGTCCGAGCCGGCCGGCGGCACAGAAGATGGTGAGTGTGGGAGCTGCCTCCACTGGGCGTACGCGATAAAGCACAAACACGCTGAGAGCAACAGGCCGGCTGTTCTCCGAGCTGTCCTTCGAGGCCTGCTGCGCCCTTGCCAGCGCGGACGGCCAGGCACGGGCTGTTGAAGAGGCAGACGGCGCTTTCCGTCCACGTCCATTTTGACCAACGGAAGACTGTTGGATGGAGAGAAGAAGAGAAGAGAAGAGAAGAGGGGATGGAATCGTCACCTCATCCATCCAGTGCCCGTTGTTTGCGCTGAGTGGGGGGCATCTGCTGGCGGCGATGTGATCGGCCAAGCGAGCCAATGAGGGGTTGTTGACAGATGAATAAGAGAACCCACTGACTATCTGCTGCTAACTTTGAAGCGCCATATCTTGCAGGGAAGAAGATAGTGCAAGTTGGCTCTCTAGGCCATGGGGCACACACCAGTTGCGCCATCAGCCTTCCAGGGTGGGTGGTGTGCCCCTCTGCTCCAAGGCTTATCTCAACATCAAGGTTGACAAACCGTGAGGTGTACCTGAAGGGCGCCAGGTGTAGCCTCAAATGCGGTTGACCACGACTAGCAACCAATGTCAACAATCCACTGCAGAAATGAGCATGGCGCAACAATGGCTACTCTGGTGCTCCCAAGGCAATCACCAAACAACCGGGCCGGGCTGCGGCTCTCTCGGGCCAACCTCATAAAATGCCCTCGATAATAACAACCCTCTCCTTGCCCGGTGGAAGAGTACCCTGTTCGAGCACACGCCCTCGGGGATGACTACGACAATATGCCGCCAGGATACTATGCCTCATCGACCACGGCCAAACTCGCCCTGCGAGATGGCACATCCACATCACCACCGACACCCGAAGAGACATCAGGAGTGGTGATCCTGCTGGCCGTCCTGGGAAGCGCCGTGTTTGCTCTCTTGTTCTTTTGGGCAGTGAAGCGCTGCTACTGGGACGCGTGGTGGTATTCAGGTACCTACTACCCAATATCTGCACCTCGGCCTGTGGAAGTAGTGTGGGCGCCGAACAATAGCAACGACTATTGCTCAACTTGTTCAGGCGAATCCCACATCACGGTTCCCAGTACGAGCAGTCCATCTTCATCTCCGTCGCTTTCTGTCAAGCCTGGGTAACCTGCAGCTTTTCCTTCCTGCTATCTCTTCTGTTCTCTGCCTTGAACCAGTGCTGACGGTCCGACAGCGCCAGCGCGGGTGCGATTCGTCTGATCAGCAAGGATGTCGGTGACGGCTTGGAGGATGACGAGACGAGTAAACGCAACATGATAATGCCTAATGATGCCACGAATAATGAACCAAGGGGTGGAATGTTTTGGAACAAGGGAACCGGAGCAAAAGCAGGTGCAAGAACATGTGTGGACTTGAAACAGCTGGACTCGGGGCCTTTCTCGAGCACAGTCATGTCACAATGTGGCACCGGGACGAGAGGTCTCCAGGAACAGAAACAGGTCGAGGATTCTAAATCGTGTATCTTGATGTAGTGTCCGAGATCAACAATTGACCAAGATTACGATGCTGCAGAGCCCCCCCTCCCCTTCCGGAAGAAGGAAAGGTGGATCAATGGTTGCTGCAAAGCCCCCGACATGCCACGCCGTATCCGCGAATAGGACGTGACAAGACGCCCGACGTGCAGCTGGAGGGAGCCCCGCCAAGTCTCGCCATAGCACTGCAACATGCCATTCGGATTGGGCCGCAGCATCTGCAACTCTGCACGACAACGCATCCACAATCTCGCCAACTCCAGCACCAACCTCCTCTCTATCCATCTCTCAACTATTCCGTCGCAGATGCTGGGGACACCCTAAACCACCCTCGCGCCGTTGAGGCCCGTGAACTCAGATGCAGCCGTACATCGTCGAGGACCAGTACGCTGACCCCGTGCCTATCATCGACGCATGGGCAGCATTCCTCGCCGCCAGGTTCTCCAAGAGAAAAGATCTCTATGCAAGCTTTTCCGGCCCGGAGAAAGAAATTGTCAGAAAGGAGCTGCGTCGCATCGGCTTCTTGAGGGACTATTTCTCGGGCCATCGGCTCTCCCAATCTGACCGGATCACGCTGCTCGAGTCTCTCCAACGAGCTCACACCACTTGGAGAGAGAGAGCTTCTCGTCGTTGCAAGGAGGATCTCCCCCGTATTGAGGTTGAGATTGCCAGGTCATCTGGGACCCGCCGGCAGCAGCATAACCGGGACCGTCTCATTCTCAAGCAAGTGCAGCAATGGCCGACTCAGCAGTATACCAGCCTTCAGCGATCAGTGGCACCCGACAGCTATATTGAGGGCCTTTACTCGCAGGAAGACAGCATCGACGATGACCACACCGTGTCGAATTACGGCTACAATGGTTGGCTGATTCAGTTTGAGAAGGGCAAAGGCGGCGTGGACCTGGACCATCCCCTCTGCCATGGCAGGTTTCCACACCAAAAGATTGCTGTGCAGAAGCTTCTGTACGACAAGAATCAAACACCATTGAGACGAAGCCAAGACCGGACAAAGCTACGATACTTTCACCTTCAGGCTAATAACATGAAGTGGGTTGAGGTATGGAGCAGACCATGCGGTCCGTGGCGCTGTATGCTTGCTGACCAAGCTCAAGGATGCCATCTCGCGATACTATAGCGAAGACGACTCTCGGTTTGACGCTCACCGAGGACTGTACCAGAGGAAGCTGTTCCAGCCGGGGGCCAAGAAGTCCGAGTCGAATACTGAGAAGCTTCTGAAGCGCGAGCTGTGGCACGGCCAAGAACGAGGCGGTGGTGATAGTCACATGCCTCCTCACTCACGCCAGATACGCCCCCGTTGCGCTCTTATTCCGTCCCCTCCGCCGAAGCAGGGAGCCAAGCCTCCGGCCGCGTCTGCAACACACGCGTATCATCATTCTTCCTCGCAGCCGCAAGATGTTGTGCTTTTTGTGAGTGAGCCTCCTCCAGATGACACTGACAACTGCCCATGGTCTGACCAGAGGTGCAGATGCCTTACCTGCACTGGGAAATCGAGAAGAGGCTTGTCAGAATGACCAATGTGATGCGCAAGACACGACTCGAGAACGAAGAGGAGTTTGCCTACGAGCGTCTGAGCAAGCGGAAAGGGACTTGGGGCAGCGTTGTCGACAGAGCTCGAGCCCGAGCTCAACGGATGAACAGCACCACGTCGGAATTCGGGGAGTGGGACGAAGGGTCCCCATCATGGAGGCCGCAATCGCCTCTCGGGAGCTACCTGTGGCAGGCGTCGAAGCTGTATCAGCTCATAGACGAAGCGGCAGACTGGCGCCTGATCACAAACCACCTTTACTCTCCATCGCCCCTTCACCCACGAAGGACGCTTGAGCAATACTACTACTGGACGGCGGACGACACAACGCAGAGAGATCGTCAACAAGTTGTTTACCGGGCCACGCAGATGAGAAGTGACCCAGAGGCTATCCCAAGGGTGGTGATGGTTGACCAGTTATGGCTGTGGATCTTGGACGAGAGTGAGCTGCTTGCTTACGACTTGGCTCCAGACTTTTGCTAAGGAAAAGTTACAGACACCATTCTATCTGCCTTTCCCCGCCGGTGGGGCCGCAATAAGCCAGACCCGTCTGCTGTGCATCGCGCCATTCGAGATCACCTGGGGGCCATCGACCATGCCCAAATCACCTCGGTCTACGACTTGGCGTTGATCATTATCGACGAATGTTCCAAAGTGTTCTTCGACCGCACCAAGCCGGACCTCCGACCCGAAGTGGTAGACATGTTTAGCTCTGCCATTTCAAGCATTGTAAGTTCACCAACCTGGCAGTGCGTCCGCAAGCCAGCCACTGACATGGAAGGCGTCCAGTCAGAGAAGAAGACCGACGCTTACGAACGTTTTGGAAGAGATGTCAAGAGAATGAACACCCAAGACCCACTCCAAACGGCAGAGGAACTGCTGAGAAAGTCTCTCAACATCAAGTTCGAATGGTCGGTGCTGATGGAGGCGCAGAACCTCATAGACCAACTTCAGATCATGCAAGAGATATTCACCCAGCAGATAACCGTGATGGGCGACTTTGAGAAGGCGCTCAGGGCCATGAGCTCGGAATCTCAGGGCCCTTCTGATCTCAAGCCTGCCCTCGCACGGGCAGCGGCTCTGATTGAGGACATGAAACTACGCCGGGATGAGCTTTGGAATTTGGAGAAGAGACAGGCCAATACTCGGAGCCAGGTGACTGACTCCTCTCACGTCGTTATCGCGGATCTGGGTATGCTGACAGCAATTCCTGTAGCTGCGAGAACTCCTCGACATGAAGCAACAGCAGTCGGGAATTATCGAGGCCAAGGCCGCCATCCGCAGGGCAGACGAGAGCGTTGTGCAAGGCAGATCGATTGTCGTCTTCACCGTGGTGACCATTTTCTTCGTAAGCTGACCTGTCCTCCTCACTGCCCCCCCGCCCGCTCCGCTATATTATAGCCTTGTGACACGGGTGCTGACCAGCTGCGCACATCATCAGCTTCCTCTTTCCTTCTTCGCCACCTTCTTTGGCATGAACGCGCAAGAGTTAAACGAGGGCTACATGAGGCTGAGTACCCAACTTGTATACATGTGTGAGTTTTTGGAGCAAAATACGGACTTTTGAGTAGGTACGGGCCGAGCGGCTGACGTTGTACTGCCACAGTTGTCCTGTCAAGTATCGTCATCTGCGCCTCACTGGCTCTCGCATTCAACACCTGGGCTCGGACAGCATTTTTTTCTGCATTCCGGGCCATCTTTGATGCTGCGAACAAGGTCGGGGGCAAACAGTCTGCCCGAACTGCAACACAGTTGTCGAACGCCTCACCGCGTGCTCTGCGAGAGTTTATGATTGAGAAACGAAGAGAACTGGAGATCAGAGATCAGGAGAATGGTGTTGCTCTGGCTAGCGGGGCGTTGCCGTTGCATCGGAACGCCGGCGCGGAACCACAGGGAGGAAGACGGCCGAGTCGGGCGAGCACGATTGCAAACATGTGGAGGTGGAAGTCAGTGTGATGATGCCAATCTGACGATTGATTGTAATGTGTATATATCTGTCTATCATGAGGGGTATCATCTGGAACCAAAACGCCTGCCCATGTGATGTCGAGAAGAAAATGCAACCCTAGATCCATCTACCTCCCTGCCTCCTTCAGCACCTCCCCCGCCAGCTCGAGCATCTTGCCATGCACGCTCTCATCGGCCGTGATCAGCCCCCAGTTATTCGTCAACTTCCTCCCCGTCCCGAAATCTATCGGTCTCCCTTCCAGGTCTGTCACCTTCCCGGCCCCCGACTCCGTGTAGATAAGCTGCGAACCCGCATGATCCCAGACGCACCACGGCGCCGCCTCCCCTCTCGGTCGCTTCGGAAACCTCACCTGGACAAACTCCCGCCCTCCCAAAACCATAGCCGCATACCTCATGTGCGAAGAGTAAATCTCGGTCCTCTCCCCCGTCCTCCCCGCCCCGGCCCTCCTCGCAAGCTGTTCCACCATCCCACTATCCGTAGCACAGCTCACCCTCGAATCCACAAAATGCAACTCCTCCGTCCTGATCTCCCGCTGTCTCCCCTTTCGCCTGTTGATCCTCTTGACAACCTTGTTCAACCCCGCCTGCCCCATCGATCTCACAAGTGCGCACCCCTCCCCCCGCACAGCACTCAACATAACCCCCCACCCCTCCCTGTCCACCTCGCCCTCCTCAATCCTCCCCCCGCCGACCACCACCCCAATCCCCAGATTAGGACACCCCAGCAACCCCATCAGCTCCCTCCCCTCCCCATCCAACAACGCCAAGCTAACAGCGTACTGCTCCCCTTTCAGAAACGCGCTCGTCCCGTCAATGGGATCCATACTCCAGCACCTCTTCCCCCTTGTCCCCCTCCCACAGCCCAGATCAATCAACCCCAGCATCTCGGGTATGCTCCCCGGTCGCGGGCCCAGCAACGCCTCCGCGGCAGGGTCCGAGAGGTAAGTGGTGGAGACGAGATCAAAGACCTGGGAGCAGAGGTCGGGGTTGTGGCGGAGGGAGGAGGAATCTTCTTCCCCGATGAAGGTGTCGGACGGGAAATGGTGGTGGATGGTGGAGATGAGGAGCGCTTGGGAGGCAAAGTCGGCTATCGTTACCGGGGAGGCGTCGGGTTTGGCGATGGAGAGGCGGCGGGAGGAGGGGTCGTAGGATGGGTTGAGGCAGGTGGTGGTGGAGGGGAAGAAGGGGTGGCCGGTTACGGGGGTGGAGGGGCAGGTTGTTGGTGAGGGTGGGTTGTTGTTGTTGGAGGTGAGAGTTTGGAGGACGCGTTTGGTTAGGAGGGAGGCGCGCTGGATGGCGAGGGAGGCGATGAGGAGTTCGTGGGTGAGGTTGTGGGTGCTGTTGTTTTGGTGGTGGTGGTTTATGAGGGTGGTGTCCTCCAAGGGGAGGAGGAGGGGTGGTGGGGGGGGTGGTGATATGTGCATCTTGTGTTACGGTGTTGTTGATTTTGATAAACTTCAGAGTGTGGAAGATGAGAGTGGTTGAATGACGGCAAACGATGGATGTGTATCGTATTTATTCTTTTGCTCTCCAAATCTCATGTGAGGTCGCCTGGCCTCGAATGATGATGAGGGCATCCCGGTTGGCGGCCGCGAGACCTGTCATGGGAGCTCATTGGCTGGCCACACGTGATGGGGCCGTGTCGCCGGGACAGCCAGTGGCGAAGCACGAGGCGCAGGACAGGGACAGGGAGAAAAAAGATCAATCTCCCATTTTCCAGCGAGCGGGCTGGTGGGGCAGGGGATCTCGCTGCGTCACGTGTTGCCAAGATCTAAAAAAAATTATATAGATATATACATATATACATGTATATATATATATAGATATATATATATAATACTCTCTCAAACACAAGCAACCACACCACTGCACGACGACACACGTCCAAGGCTCAAACCATCTGGGAAGCTCGCGACGGCAACATCCCGGAAAATGATACCTTTTCAGATCCCTCCTCGCCCACCATGCTGATACTGCTATGCCCAACCCGCCGGCTCCCAGCTGTTACTGTCGTGGCCTCTCGACTGAAGCTTGCCAATGCTCGGCCGCAGCGGAGATGGCTGAATTTGTGGCTACACACCAAGGACAAGTGGAAGACTCTACCATGGGACCAAACAGTCTATCTTCGTTTGCTCAAGGAACACGAAGAGGCAGTGAAAGCAAAACGTGATGACGTAGCCTGGGGCCTGCCCTCAAGGCCATACATCTACAAGCGAGGCATAGTTGTGCACGCCTTGAATCTGAAGCACTATGTCATCTTGCTGGACCGCGTGTCGCTGTCAGTGAGGCTGGATGATCCACAACAAGAGCCAGTCTTGACGGTGGACGTCCTCATGGTTTGTTTTTATACCCAATCATCTTGTCTTGGACGGCCGACTAATACGCAGCTGTGGCCGTCTAGCTTACTAGCACTGGCGCTTTGAATGCGAAAAACAACCATTTCAGCATTCGGTGGTCCGACCTTGACAGAGAACCCATGCTGGGAGATCAGGATCCCTGGCAGCTGACCCCCTCCATCGAGTACGAGTTCCGACCCGAGGAGAATCCCAACCTCCCGATCACCAAGGTGGCCCGCATGTTCCAGAAAGAAGTCAGCCGCCCTGTCTTGGCACCCGGGGCACTCACCATACCGGTCAAGCACTTGAGCACTCCGCTTCCCCACCGCTGGTTTGCCTTGACTAGAGAATCAATCGACCGCCTTGACCCGACAGGCGATCATGGCCCGTCCACTCGAGAGTTTCTTGCCTTTTGTCCGGCGCTTGGGGAACCCGCTGTTGGTCGTGCCGACGTCTATTACCACGGCCACCAGAAGATATACTTGCCGCCGGGTCGTTGGCCCTTTGAAGACCGCACAGCCGTTGTCTTTTCACAGATCGAAAACACAGAGGACGAAAAGCGGCGCATGGCTGCTGCTGCGCAAAGGCTAGCGCAAAAGTTCAAGGAGATGGGGCGGGTTCGTAGCACAACAGTAAAGCAGCTCCGGCTAGCTGAAATCATCAAGAAGGCATGGCCTCCCAAGGACTATTCCAAATTCCTCCCGCAAAAGGCAGAGAACCACTGCAGGGTGCTCATTGCCAGAGCACTGGAGAAATGGCGTGGAACGACAATCGTAATCCACGTATCGACAGAGCTGCCGCAAAAACCGACCCGGCTGCTATTGGAGGAGGTTTCGGCAAACATGAAACAAGATACAGCTGTTATCATCTCGTTGATGGGCCGGAGGCTATACGACCGCATCTTTAACCACCGGGACGAGAAAGTGCGCGAGACGTTTGCGACCGAAATCGTGTTCAAGCCGCCTCTGAGACCGGCACCCGTTGTCGAGGAGCCAGTGCCCGAGACTACCGCTCAGGAGGACGAAATGCTCAAACGACTCATGGAAAAGTTCCTCTCCCAGAACGAGCAAAGGAAAATGCGAGAGCGAGAAGAAGCTGAGAAGGCGCGGAGAGAAGAAGAGCGTCAAAGAAAGTTGGCCAAGGCCCGGAAGAAGGAGGAGGAGGAGCGACAAGCTAGGATACGGCACGAGAGGAAGATGGAGAAGGAAGCCGAGAAGCGACGGAGAGCGGCCGAGCGCGAGCGGCTCAAAATCCAAAAGGACGTCGAGAGCATGTTTGAGGCTGCAGTTCAGTATGAGATTGATGCCTCCCTGCGCAAGGAGGAGTCAGTCGGTGAACGCGTCTTGGTCGATGACGCCGAGCACGCTTCGGCCGATGACGCCGAAAATGAGACCGAGGAGGCTCAACTCAGCGAGGGCTCCATCAACATCACAGATGGCGCGATTTGCATCGAGACGGAAGGCTCTATTGACGTGATGGGCGGGTTCCTGAACAAGCGGGACGGCTCCATCATCATCAAGACCGGCTTCGTCAACATGGTCAGCGGCGACATTGACTTTCTGCACCGTGACGACCGGAAGCGTTTCCAAGAAGATCTCGGCACGGTGTCCATCAGTTTTGAAGATGGTGTTTCTCGTCGGGGGATCAACGTCGACGACGCTGATGGCAATCCGGACCTGATCAGCCTCACGGACGCGAAGATCAAGATCACCGAGGGTTATATCGAAATCAACGACGGCTCCATCAAGGTCACCGGAGAGGAGGGCTTGGCCCACGCCAAGAAGATATTGAGTTCCATCAGAATCAAGCGGGGCGCAATCCACATCATCGAGGGGTCCGCCACCTTTACCGACGGGCAGGACGACTTTATCAACTGCTCATTCGACATCAAAGAGACCACCCTAGGCTTCAAGGACGGTTACACCGACATCGAAGCCCACAAGGACATGTACTCTACCCGCGACTGGGGCCGAGGCTATCAGCCCAACGTCGATGGCAACAGCGACTCTACCAAGAGCTGGAGCTACGATCTGCCGCAAGACAAAGCCAGGGAAAGGGTTCGCAAAATGCAGGACGACATTGAGGAAAAAGCAAGGGAGCAATGGGCGGCAGAGGAGAAGAAGAGGGAGAGGGAGGAGCAGCAGAGGAAGAGGAAACTGGAGGAGGAGGAGGAGGAGAGAAAGAGGAAACTGGAGGAAGAGGAACAAGAGCGGATCAGGAAGGAAATGCTTGCCAGAAAGAGGGAGAGCCTGCGGAAGAGCCTTTCCACGACGTTTGTCACTGACAGCAGACGGAAAAAGAAGGACTGATGATGCTGATGCTGCCTGGGCTGGCGTGGCATTGGAAAAAGGCAAGACAACTGGAACTTTGCTCGAGTATATAAGAGAATATGAGAATATGAATCCCCATTCCATCAGTTATTTTGACATCAGCAAGTAGGTACAAAGGAACCAATAAGAAAACATATATAAAAAGTGATATGTACGTCCCCCCCCAAGACCAGAGGACCAAGAATTACACCCCAAAACCCAAAACCACAGTATTAACCCCCCCCCCTTCCTCCCCCTCCTTCCCTCTCCATCTTCCAATATTACACACTGATCTCATCATAAATAAGGTAGGTAAAGTAGATTATCATGACAACCATGTTTCCCCTCCTCTCCCTCTTCACCTTTTCCACTTGTCACTTTGTTTGATAGACACCCCCACGAGTCATTGCTAATCCCACCCCTTGGGCTTAACCCAGTTGCTCGGCAACGCCGGCTGAGCAGGCTTGATAACAGGCATAAGACTGTATCTGTGCGAGCCCCCCGTTGTCGGCCTCGAAGGCGGTGCACTAGCAGCAGCAGCAGATGTCTGTTGAATAACCCGGGGCACAGCCGGCACCGTCTCTGGCTGCAACACCGGCCAGTTACACCCCGTTCCCGTCGTCGGTCTTGAATTCCCTGGCGTAGAAGGCGGCATAGGCCAGCTGATCAACGAAGGGGAAAACACCCCGCTAGAGGCTATACTCGCCGCCCCGATGGAATCCTGACTCGACCGCCGGGGGATCGTCGGAGACGGAATAGTTGGCAATCCTGGCGTCAGGGGGGAAAAGTCAATGAGCAGACCGCTCGTGGGGGAGGAGGCGCGTTTGTCCATTAGGGATAAGTTGTTGTTGTTGTTGTTGTTGTTGTTGTTACTAGGGGCGCAATCCAGCCTGAGGGGGGGGATCGTGGCTGCGGCGGGGAGAGTAACCGATGAGGAGACTGGGGGAGGGGGGGCAGTGGCGGTGCCGTAGTTCATGCTGCTTCGCTTCTCGTACATTGCCGAGTCAGCTGCATCACCGACGTCGCTGAATAAGAGGCCGTTGCCCATTGATGAGCGTTTCTTTTCCTTCTTGCTGTAAGGGGCGATTTTGAAGGGGGTGCATCTTGTCAGGAAGGCTTGGACGCGGCGGGTGCGGCGGTAGCGGTAAAGGAGGGCGATGAGGAGGAGGAGCACTACCAGGAGGGCTGGAAGAGGTGTTAGTAAGAGGGGACAGAAGGGATGGATGAAGGGAAAGACGGACAGACTACGGCGCCGATGATGCCAATCATGGGGCTGGAGCCTTTCTCGTTGGGGTTATTGGTGTTGTCGTTACTGCCGGGATTTGAGCCGTTGTTGGTGCCTGTTCCTGACGTCCCCCGAACGCCCCCTGAGTTCTGGTCAAGCTCGCCATGATAGGTGTAACCAAACTCGTCGGTGGAGGTGTAATCTGAGCCAGGAACATAGCCGCCGCCTGTGGCTGAGTCGGCGCCTTTCTGGGTGACTTGGTTCTGTCCGTCCTGGGTGCCATCCACAGCCAAGAGGGCGTTTCCTGCGGTGGAGGGAAACGCCTTTTGGGGCTCTGTTGATGTTGAGCCGGCTCCCTGGTTGCCATTGCCTGAATTGCTGTTGGATCCTGAGTTGCCATTGCCAGATGAACCCGAGCCAGAAGATCCAGAGTTGGAGTTCCCAGAGGTTGGGGTTGGCGAACCAGAGCCATTGCCAGAGCTCGATCCTGAACCAGACCCATTGCTGGAGCCGGAGCCGGAGCCGGAGCCAGTCCCTGGGTTCGATCCTTGATTTGAACCCGAACCCGAACCAGAACCAGAACCAGAACCAGAACCAGAACCCTGTCCTACACCAGGGCTGGGAGTTGAGCCCGAACCTGATCCTGAACCCGACCCACTGCCTGAACCATTCCCCGAGCCATTGCCAGAACCACCGCCCGACCCGTTCCCTGCACCAGATCCTGTTCCAGGACTAGACCCATTGCCCGACCCATTTCCTGACCCTCCTCCACCTCCCGAGTTCCCAGGCGTAGGCGCACTGTTCTTTGGCGGGTCCTCCGCTGGTGTCTTGACTGGATTAGTAACCGGAGTATTGTTGACAGGAGGCTTCTCCGTATCCGGGGCCGATGCCGGCGTGGTAGGAACCGGCGCGGGCACCGGCACCACGGGGGCTTCCAATGGAGGGTTCGTCGGCGTGGGTGTCGTCGGGCTCGGCTCCGGCTGGGGGGTGGGCTCCTCAGGCTTGGGACATCCCAGCGACTTGGGAAACGTCTTGCACCATGGGCTGATGAGCTTGTTCCAGAACTCCTTGATGTCCCTTTTCTCTAGCTCTTGGCCAGAGGTTGGAAGATGCATTCTTGTGACTCCAGATTTGCGAAATAAATAGAAGGATGATCAAGGCCACATGCTTGCTGTGTTGGACGTGTTGTTGTTGTTGTTGTTGTTATTGTTGTTGTTGTTGTTTATGACTGTTAGTGGTGTTGTATCTTCTCAAAAGGAGGGTATAACGAGGGAAGCCAGCTTCTAGAGACGAACGAGTGAAGACTCCAGAGTGGCATCAAGGAGGAGGAGAAGAGACGGGAGAGACATCGCCGCGGGGTTGTCGGTATTGTATGCGGTGTCAGCATGCTGGTGACTGAAGAAAACCTGCTAGGTTTCGCTGTGATGAGTGGCACTTGGAAGAAGCAACAACCGAGCCCCACAGCTGGGTGACATTGGGGGTCTGGACAACAACGGTTAGCACCCATGTCGTCCCCATGTTTCGGGAAGGGATCGTCGGTTCGGTTCCTGGAACTATGCCATTCCCGGACTAGCCCCTCTTGCCATTCTCTGCCAACCCCGGCACATGCACGGCCAACCCGGCGGTGGGGGGCGGGGGGGGGGGGTGTTTGTGTCTGTCTGTCCCGAGAGGTCTCCCGTTGTTCCAGTCCACCGTCAGTGCTGTGCATCCATCACCAGAAGAAACTTACATAAACTCCGGGCTGCCGCTTCGGAGCAAAAAGACAGTCACGGAAAATTTGGAACACGCCCACCGTCAATAGCGCGAGAAAAGAACTGCAAGACGGGACAGAACGTGGGCAGGAATCACGCCGAGCACAACACGAGATTGGCACCTTATCAAATTTACCTGGCACATCCTTCCGTGATAGTGGCCACCTCGCTGCAGGCCCCCCCTCTCCCCGCTGCATGGGTCCCCCTCTCTGTCAAGCACCGTAGCAGGCGTCTGGCCGGCATCGAGTTTATCTGCCTGTTTCAGAAACGAGGAATGCAGATCACCGAATCCCCCCTCCAATTTCGATACTTATCAAATCTTGTCTCCCACTCCGTCTCCGCCCCCAGAAAATGACACCTCGCCAATCCCACACTTCATAGGGAAAACACTGCGCAGTTCCCCTCAGAAGCGATACGATAAGCTCCCCGTCGGATCAACATGACCATGGCCCATGAGCATGGTGATGCTGCTCTCCCGAAGAGATCACACAACCTTCGATCGCGCTTTGAAAGGTTGGGAAACGATCGCCTTCTCTCAAGGCAAGTCTGGACCTCCTCCACACCTAAATATCCAAAGGAGCCACCCAACCGGCCCCTGCGTAATGTACCACTGCCTCGCATGCTGGACTGCAAACGTAATAGGACCGACCACTAAAAAGTTCCCACAGGATCAAGGACTCTCCAGCTCATCATCCATAGCCGAATAGCCACCAGCAGCAGCAGAAAAAACCAAGGCTTGCGAACCAAAGTTCGGGCCCCCTTGGCACCTTACCCCCTGTCTGTCAACCAGAACTGGGTTCAAGCAGGGGCATGTCGTCAATACCCAACGGCCGACGATCTACCGAACCGAACACAAGCGCTCGAACAACAAAGCAAAACCACATGGACCACTGGCCACGTTGGTAGTGGATACGAAGACCTCACGTGGCGTTGACAATACTAACGGCACGAGGCGGGACAATACCAACTACCATATGCTGTAGGACCTCTGCTTGTAAAAGGGGGCGGGCGACATGGACACAACCATGGTTACGGTGATGGTTGTAGTAGATAACTTCGTTCGATTCATCTCCGCCATGATCTCAAGTCAGCCACACCAAGCCCGGGTCCCCAGTCCGGGCGAGGCCTTCGTCGAGATGGCCATCTTGGCGCTCAAGGGGCTGGTCCCCATGGTATGGCTTCGCAGCAAGACCTCCCCGGTTGAGTTTCTCGTTGGAGGGGCCGCACTGCTTGTGATGGTCCTCGCCGTCAGCCATTTCCATACTGCCGAGCCGAGCAAACCTTCTTCTGCCGAAGGAGGGAGGATAAAGGGCATCCTCCTCAAGGCGCCAAAGCCTCGACATGCGTACAAACCGAGGGTTGCATTTGACCCGGCGTTGGACACGGGTAACAAGGTCCTGAAGCGGAGTCACGACGTGTGCGGAGATGGGGGAATGATGTAAGAATGCAACAGTGGAATTTCCTGCGCCGTCTGGATTGTTTCAGATTCAAAGGTATCCGAACTTGTGAATTGCTCCCCCTCCCCAAACGCGCCTGGTGTGCATCCTGCTGACGAGAAATCTTTGTCCGAGAGAGCCCACCGTTGCTCTACCTCTTCTCTATCCGCACCATCAACCCGTGGATATCCCAGATGGTAGGGTTATCAATCGTTGGCAGGCGTAACGGATCTGGCAGAGACCAGTTATACCCTCTCAGTAACTACAATCAATAAACGTCAGCCACCATCATCCCACACTTCAGCTACCAAAAAAAAAAAAAACAGTGTAATGTGTAAGATGAAACTCACCTCGGGAAACAACTTGTACATCTGCATAAACGCAATCTTCTTCCCAGCACAGACAAACTTGCCACTCCCAAAGATCAAATCCACACACCGTTCCATCTCAGCCCGTCTCTCCTCGTTCGCTTCAAGCCACCTCTCCGGTCGGAAGAGGTTCGCGTCCGGACCCCAGAAGTCTTCGTCGCGGTTCATACTCCACATGACACACCCTGTGCCGATGGTGGTTCCCTTGGGGAGGTAGTACCCGTCGACTGTATCCCCCGTCTCAGGGACCTCCTTGAAAAACGGGACGATTGACGAGGGGGGGAATAACCGGAGTGACTCTTGAATCACAGCCTGCATGTACGGAAGATGCCTCTTTGCCTCATCGTTCGTCACCGGCCGGCTGATTTTGCCCTTCTCTGCGGCGTCGTCGATTTGCTCTTGTAAACGCCTATACACAGTGGGGTGTGTCATGAGCAACAACATCGTCATTCTGATGGCAGATGCAACCGTGTCCGACCCGACAAAACTATCACACACACATAGGTTAGCTTCCGTTTTTGTCCCATATGAGTGAGTAGATGAAAGGAAAGGAAAGGAAAGGAAAGGAAAGGAAAGGAAAGGAAAGGAAAGGAAGGGAAGGGAAGGGAAGGGAGGCATACAAAGACATGGCAACCTCACTCCTCAGCTCATCCCCCTCCAGCCCATTGTCCATCATGCTCTGCAGCATATCCCTCTTTTTATCCACCCCCTCCTCCCCAACCTCCCTCGACCTCTTGTTCACAATCTCCAGCGCCAGGCCAAACACCCTCCCAAAACCGACTTTGTCCCCTTTCCTGGGTAGGAGGTAGTAAAAAGGCCATTTTTGAATCGTCTGGAAGATCTTGTGGTGGTTGTGCACCGCGCTGAGCAGAGGGAAGGTCGCGTCGCCTGTTTTGACGATGCCGAGGACGTCGCTGTCGGTGTCGAGGGAGCCGAAGGACTGGCTGTAGGCTATTTCACCGAACGAGTCCAAGGTGTAGAAGTGGGATTTCTGGGCCAGGTTCATGAGGCGGTGTTGGGAGGGGGATGAGAGGTATTTGGTGTCGATGAGGTCGAGGAGGGTGGAGATGGTTTTGTCAACGGCGGGTTCGAAGTCGTCTTGGTTTTTGCCCGAGAACTATCTCTGTCAGTGTCGCTCCTACTTGAAAGGCTGGAGGGAACTTACTGCTGGGAGGACATGTCTCAGCCTCTTGGCTCTCAGCTTTGGATCTCTCATTGAGAGGAGATTATCCGCCCCGGGCATCACCCGTGCGAGGAGGTACCAGTCACTCTTTTTGTACTCTGACCGCGCGCTGGTGATGCGGTAGATGGAGTCAATGTTGTTGATGATCACCTTGTTTGGAGCTACACGGACGACAGGACCATATTTCTTGGTGAGGGCGTGCATATCTTCGTAGACTTTGTAGCTGATGAAGCCGCGGGTGAGCCAGAGGGAGGTCCATCCTGCTAGGAAGGGGCCAGGGACATGACAGAGTTTATGCCAGCGGTGGACACGGTAGGCGAGACTTAGGAGGAGGAGGGCGATGAGGAGGTGGAGGAGTATTGAGCTCGTGAGGAGGTTGGCTAGACGGGGAAGCTGAGGGGATGGTAGGAGTAGGGAGGCCATCTTTGGTGACTATGCTGGTATCTAGAGAAATGCTGGAACCCAGGCACAACAGACCCAGGGGAGAAACGAGGAACAG
Source organism: Podospora pseudopauciseta (assembly GCF_035222475.1). NCBI lineage: Eukaryota > Fungi > Ascomycota > Sordariomycetes > Sordariales > Podosporaceae > Podospora > Podospora pseudopauciseta. The sequence goes on along the minus strand of NW_026946666.1, from coordinate 587,360 downwards.
CTCCATGTTATGGATGACGGCCTGTCTTAGAGTTAGTATACCTTGATTAGTAGCATCAAGGAGGCTTGTACACCCACCAGGTAATCCTCCAACCTGCTAGGTACTTCCGTGAGACCGGGCAACGTACGTATCCCTCCAGGTAGCTCTTGGTGTTGGCTTAGACCCCCAACCCCAAGCAGGCATCCCCCTCTACCTCCACTAACATTCTTCAATGGCTGAGCCACGTCGGGGTTGTCCATACTCGATGTCTGTGGCGTCCATGTTTGCCAGGCAAAGGAGGAGTGTGATATGCGAGTGCCTAACTAGATCTGGATGTGTCGGCAATCTAGTGGGTGTGTCGGGATGGGCAATGATTCGTACCAAGCATGTGCTTTCAATCCCATGTGGCTTTTCATCGCAAGACATATCCGCAGTCGTGTCCTGCCGCGGTATGCGCCGCTGAACCTGGAGTCGGTGCGGGAAGTGATTGAATGCCGATGCTAGCCCCGATATCCGAGTGAATAAAACTGCCTTTCTGTGGTGCTGTGCCCTGAAGTTGGGGGCCCCTCCTCGGCTATCCCTCACCACCCGAAAAACCGAGAATCCTGAAGGAAGAAAATATTCTGCGGCACGCGAGCAAAGAGCTGCCGTGTGGTGTGACAGGGATTGTTCTTCAGCCCTACGGGGCTCGCCGGGAGCCACATGGTTTTGATCTGTTCTGTGCTTATTTTTCTGGTATGTCTTCCACCCAGCGGCACAGGTTTCTGTGACGGATCGGTTGCTGCCTGCCTGTCTGTGGCACTTCCTCTACATCGATCAAGAAGTATGTCCTCTGCACCTCAATTTCTGTCCCCATGACCTCAGCGCTGACACTCCCTCACTTCACCGCAGTGCGATTTCCTCCCCAAGACCCGCAAAGCTGTCAGATCAGAGAGGTACGAGGCGTGAATATAACACAGTCATCACTCGAAAAAGATACACGTACCTGCATCATCCAACAGCAGGCACAGTCAGACTGCTCTGTCAGCCATCCCATCATCCCGGTTCAAACTGCCCGCCTCGCGGACGAACCATTTTTGTGGTCAAAGGTGTGGTTACACAGCATCTCGTCACCAACGATTCCAACAGTCCCCCGCCCCCAACTATGCTGGTGAATGCACATGCTGCCTTGTCAAAACGATCATGTGAGCCCGTGTGATTGTGCGCCGCAACAAGCCACGATTGTTATCCCTTGCATAAGATGCCCAAGTAGTCTGGAATACGAAGAAGAAGAAGAAGAAGAAGGACACGATACACTGGAGGAAGTGACGGGATGGGCAGTGGCAGATATCACCAACAGACCCCTTCAGCAAAGAAGCGGTAACTGCTGGTGAGTCTTCCACAGGATAGACAGCGGCTGAGGCAACACCTTTGGGATTGTTGCTGAAAGAGGTTCGGTCATATCATGTAGGGCTCTTGAATGTCACTTTATCGTTTTCTTTAGTTTCTAAAAAGGGGCCAGCCCCAGGTGCTATTGGCTTTTGCCACGGCGAACAAGGTTTGTAGGATTATGTTCTAGTATATGTCACAGCCAATGGTCTCCTTTCCCGGCAACCGGAAAGGGGCATACAATGGAAGACGTAGAGTAAACCATCCATTCTGCCATCATGCGCCCGCATCTGGTTCACAAATTCAGTAAGCAGACAACGTTGGGATCGGTCTTGTGCATTTAGCCAACAATAACTACCCTACTTCCCGATGATGATGGACCAGGACTGACAAAGCTTGATGTTGTTTCTGCAACTGACTCGTTATTTTCACGTATCACTCACCCTAACAACAATCCTTGTCGCCGCCGAGCCCCTTGTCTCAGATACAACGAAGTACCCGGTCAGTCTGGGAGTTTTGGAACAGTGGCATCGCTCGCTGGGATGGTACTCAGCAAACGAAATTGAATAGAGTTTGTGGCTTGTTGTTTGGGCTCGTGATCTATTCGTTGGCAATAAAGACAAACAGATAGACCTTTAAGCTTCAATGTAAGCGCATATTGGATTCTGAGCGTCAAGGGCTCCCTGTACATGCTTACCTATGGAAGCCTATAAAAGCCTTATGATTTTTGGACGTCAATAAGGGTATATATAATCATATTTCACAAGCCTTCATCCAAAAGCTGGGACTGATCTGGCCCCAGGAGTCTTATATAGTAACATACCTTATACTCAATAATTAGTACCCAGCTATCTTCTTTCTCTTATAAATATCAGGGCTGCTCGTCTCCCACCATCTTTGTGTTGTTTTACCCAAATAACTGGTTCCACTTTTGCTGCCATGCCTGGTTGCTCTCTGAAAATAGGGGTTCGAGATGAGGAGACTGGGCTCTTCCACCCTATGGTGTATGCCACTGTTCGGGATGGAACAAGATAAACCAGATCTCAAGATGTCTTCAGGAGACAGATGAGACGCATACCGGGAGATTAAGAAGACACGAGTATCGTTAGCAGAAAATGGCGCGATAAGGACGTTCCTACCTCAAGAACGGTCTTCCTGCTCATAAAGCACGCTAGTAGATGCCCTGGCCTATAGGCGGTAGGCCTTCTGTAATTTTCAGTGCTTGTCTGAGGGGGTTTGTTTACTTAAGGTCTTCGTCTAGCCCCGATGTTTTTCCTTTTTCATTTATTCACCTCCACGCCCGCGAGAATTTTCTGTTCTCGCCCTCGCTCGCCTTCGCCTCTGCTTCTGCTTCGCCTGCCCCCGCTATCGCCCCGCAAGAACGATCGTAGGTATTTCCTTTTCTTCTTGTTGTTTTCTTTATCATGATGGCTTCAAGTCTCCTGCTTGGCTTGTTTGCGGTCAAATCAACTCCAGGGTCGTCGAGTCGCGACTCCTGGCCGTCTTCCTGACTATCTACCACTCGATCACAAGGGTGACGTCACAGTTTGCATCCTCAGTCTGCATGGAAGCAAGGTCTATCTTGAAGAAGATGGTATCAAAGCTATGAAATTACGATGTTGGGGCACACTGCCTGTTCAACGTCAACTCTCAAGCGAGGGATTCCTACTTCTCCAAGGCCGAGATTCCCTCTGCAAGGGAACACATCTTTTCACGAGCACTGGCACCTCCGAGTCGTCTTATCAAGAGTTGGGGTTACCTCTTTCAGATGATTGGGCGAATGTCTTGTCAATTGCTTACAGCACTACCACTTTCAGATCCTTTGCTAACTGTTCTCGCAGACAACCAACCAAATTTCGCCCGCTCGAGAGTACGTATTATTCCACCATTCCCGCACACCATTCCTATTCCAGTCTGATATTCGCATCACACTTCCATCCATCTTGTCTCCACACAAGAGTTTGTGTCTTGACATTGTTCCCACACCAAGATCCTCTATCTGGACATACCTTCTACATCAACACCCTTTCCTCCCTTCCTCTACACCGGCATCCTCCCCATGCATGGAAGCCTTTTGGGCTCAGCATTGCTTCCGCACCAAGTCTTTGATCTTACCTTTGTGTCACGCACAAAAGATTTTGATCTTAGTATTGCCTTTACACCAATATCCTTTCTTGCAACGTCATACCGCCACAAGACTTCACAAAAGTCCACCCCGTCTACACACAACACGAGCACTGCCGCAAATGCTTTTGAACGTTGCTTCCTGGCAAGCATTCTGCCTTTCAACCCCCAAACCCTGTCTACCTTGCAGCATGTTCTCACAAGTGTGAGGTCTGTTTCCAAACCCCCCTTTTCAGAATTGGCATTGATTCTCACATATGTGGGGACTTTCTCGTCAATTTGAGCACAGAAAAAAACAATTCAAGTCAAGGATTTGAGATCTGTCTTTACACGGACTTTGTGTTTTCAAACCCCAAATTTGACTTGAGGTAGCAGTGCTTTCTCGCGAGTGTGATTTTGACTTCACAAGTATGAGATTCATCTGGCCATAAGGATTCAAACATTGGTCTTTGACTTGGCACTGTTTCTTCACAATTTCTAAATTTGTGAAAAGATATCTAAGTCAAACTTAAAGTTTGCAATTCTTAGGATCTGAGATTTGTCTGGCACATGGACCTTGTCTTTTCCCAGACCAATTTTAGGTTAGCAGTGTTTCATTACAAGTGTGATTTTAACTCAGCTGCGTTATCTTGTAAGTGCGATTTTTACTTGGCACGTTTTCTCACGAGTGTGATTTTGACTTAGCAGCGTTTTCTCACGAGTTGTGGTATTCGTCTAGTCACAAGGATTTGGCGTTTCCAAACCCCAGATTTTGACTTAGCATTGTTTTTTCATGAACCCCAAGATCGTGAGAAAACGTGCAAGTTAAAAGTCTGAAGTTGCATAAACATTCACAAACGATGCATAGCCGTGTACACACCGATACCTCATCGTCTCCTTACAAAATATCACCGTTTTCACACGAGATAACACCGTTTCCTCACCAAGTCATGTCGTTTGCACGCAAGACAGCAGCGTTCACAAACGACCAAGGAACATCCCAGCTTAACATGGACTGACATTCTCTTCTTTTTCTCCTAGGAGAACATAATGCCTCTCGAGTTTACCTCGATCCCCGGCCAGGGGGAAACTCCTGGCCACCCCTCCTCCACCCCTCCCATCCCCACCACGGGGAGTCCGCCCTTCCAGGTGGACACTCCGACCCCGGCCGCGAGGTACCCAGTTACCATGGGTACTCCCGTTGGCACCGACCTTCTTACCCTCGACCCCACCTCTCCCTCTCTCCTTCTCCCTCCTCCCACCACTCCCCTCGGCAGCTTTCCTGCCGCCATCTCCGCTCCTCTCGCCGGCTCGCCCGCTGGTCCTCCCGGAGGACATCCTCACGACATCCTGGGGATGCTCCAAAGGGAGCAGACAGCCCTGGAGAAGAAGTTTGTGGAGGGGAAGAACGCCTGGGGGTACGCTAGTGTCCCCCATACCGACATTGTTCGGTATGGTGAGGTCCTCGCAAACCTCGCCACCGCCACCGCCACCAACGCCCCTGTCGCCCCGGCCCTGTCTTCCGTCTCCGCCGCCTCTCTCAACAGAGAGAGGGCGAGGCTCGCCGACTTCGAGAAGATCCTCCGCCAGAGGGAGAAGCGGCTTCTCCAGGCCGAGGTTGAGGCGAAAGCCTCCCTCGATAGCCTCGCCAGAGCCATCGAGGAGAAGAAGCACCGGCTCGCGGGTCTCGAGCCCCGTGAGGCGGAACTCCTCCAGCGGGAGGCTGTGGCTGTGGAGAGAGAAACCGCTCTCAATGAGCGGGAAGATGCCCTCACGGCTGGGGAGGACGCCCTCGACAAGGAAAAGGAGGATTTGGAGGTAAGGGAGAAGGCTGCCGCTGCTATTCTTGAGCAGCAGAAGATTGTCGAGACCCAAAAGGTCACCCTCCGGCTTTGGAGGGAGGATTTGGACGACGAGAATAAGGCCCTGGAGGCGAGGAAGAGGGAGCTGGAGGAGGAAGAGAAGAACCTGGAGGAGAAGAAGAGGGCCCTGGAGGAGAAGGAGAGACGTCCCCCGGAGGAGACGGAGCTGGGGAAGAAGGAAGAGGGGTTGAGGATGAGGGAGGAGGCGTTGAAAGAGAAGGAGAAGGCACTGAAAGAGAAGGAGGAGGAGTTGAAGAAGAAGAACAGGAATTTCGTCGCCGTCAACACCAGCCTCGTCAAGAAGGACATGGAGAACGCGGCAAAAGAGAAAGAGATCGAGAGAAGACTGGCCGAGATGGCGAAGAGAGAGGCTGCCCTCGACCCCCGGTCGGCATATCACAGCCTTCCCAGCGGCTGTCAGACCGCCCCCCAGTTCGTCGCCGATATGGATCAGCGGGTGGTGATCGGATACGACCTCGGCTGGCAAGCCGCTCTCCCCATCGGGGTTGAGCAAGGTCGTCGAGCCGCCGCCGCCCAGACAACAACGATGCATATCCAGCATCAAGAAACCGTCCTGGCCAGAATCCGGAATATGCTCGCCTGTTTTGGCGCAGAGAGGATGGATTTGGACGTTAGAAAGGAGTTTAAGACGCTCCAGTTAGTTATCAAATCCAACATCGACGTCGAGCGTATCCACGCCGACAGCATCGAGATGACTGCGGACGAGAGACTCGATGCCAGCATCCCCAAGCCCGGCAACAAGGTCTGGGAGTTTATCAGGGTGATGAAGATCGAATGTGGCTGCCCGGTCTATTACTACTTCCCCGCCCACCCCAAGTCCGGCCCTCAGCCCACGGCTGGAATTGTGAGGCCCGCCCCTCAGGGGGAAACTCCCCAGTCTTTGGCAGTGGCGCCGGTGACTATCGTGGGCAACACCTACAACCTCCCTCCCGGCGCCCGGGTCGTCTTCCCCACCCCCGCTGGACCCGACCCTGCCCTCCTCGCCGGACCAATCCCCTCCCTCGAGGTCACCGCACCCGGCGGCGTGAGCCGCACCATCACGGGGACGCCAGGCCCGAACGAGAGACGCCGTGTCCGTTCTGTGACCCCCTCCCCGGGAGCTTTACAGCCTCCCCCGAGGGCCGATACCAAGAGAGCCCGGTCTGGATCCCCCCCTCCGGCCCCGGCCCCAGCCCCGAAGAGAACCCGTGGTCGTCTCCCGAAGAACAAGAACGTGATCACCGTGACGACGGTGACGGACCCTCCTCCCGCGCGCCCTGGCCGGCCTACCACTGGTGGGCTGCGACCTCTGGCTGCTGCTCCCGCTCCGGCGGTTACGACGGCAACGACGGTGGTTGGTACAACCACAGCTCAGGAGGGATTTACCTCCTCAGCTTTTACCCCCGCCCCCGCGGCTGCGGCTCCCGCTCCCCCGACTGTAGGGGTTGAGCATGACGCTGATGATACCGAGTTTGATGAAGAGCAGGGCCAGGTGGTGGTCCAGAAGAATGAGGAGAAGAAGGCAGGTAAGACTGTACATGAACAGCTTGGAAGAGAAGATGCACGCGAGACTAACAATGACGAACAGGCCCCCGGAAATGTCGACGACGAGAACAAGAACGAGGATGAGGATGGCATGGATATACACCTCGCTGCTCCGGTTGGGTGGATGGAGCGCAAGAATTGAGCTGTTTTTCCGCCCGTGAGAATGACAGTAGCAGCACCAGGGACGTCAAGATATTTGGGGGGAGTTATTTGCCTTTTTCCCGGCTCGGTTTTGTTTTGTTTTTGGGACATACCCATGGTCAAGAAAGGTTCATATGGGCCTTTTTAACGGATTGCAAAAGTGGGTTTATTATGCACCAAAGGAAGCGGTATTTGGGTGGTTACATTCTGGTTTTACAATAGTCTGGGGAGTTATTTGCGTCTGGGCTTGCGTTTTGGGGGGTTCATTGCATTCGGTTTTCACATGATCTGGGGAGTTGTCAAACTGGCGGATTCATTGCCGTGTATTATATAGTTTTTATAATAACAGGGGCGGTGTATGATGGAAAAGGGGTTCTGAGTTGTCGATTTGGCTGCTTGAGTGTGTGACATGTTGTTTGGATGTGAATTGGCGTGAAAAAGGGGGTTGGCATGCCTTTAGATGGGAGTAGGAGGCGTGCAGTTGTGAGTTAAAGGCCTAAAACGGGGGTAAAAATACCCTCCGATGATAGTGAGAGGGCGTGCAGTGTTGCCAATCACAACGCCTTGTTTGATACGCGAATAGGCCTTTGTTTGCAATTGATATGCCTTTAGACGATAGACAAAGAGAACCATGGGAAGTGGCTGAGTTGAAGATGGGATGAACTTCAGACATGCAACTTTTCTTTATTGGTTGTGAGCTTGGGTGCCTTGACGGGGAGCTCTTAGGCATGGATGGAATCCGATAAGTGTTGTTCGGGGACAAAAACACATTCAAGAGGGCAGCAGCAAGATCGGTAGGAAGGAAGGAGAAAGTAGATGTGGCTTTGGAAGATCAGACAAAGCAAGACAAAAGTGGTAGGTACAGGTCCAAGACCATTTTTATTACTACTCGCAAGATATCCAAGCCTCCCAGGGGGTATTCTGAAACCGGAACCACAAACTATTATACTTCCCAATAATCACATCCTTCAACCAATGTGCAGATCCCAGCACTTTTCGAACCCACACACTCTCAAACAATCAAATCCAAAAGAAAAACGCCAAATCTAATCCCAATTTAACCAGAGTAGCCCCAGCGAGGAGCGTTGATGATGATGCCCATGAGGCAGCCAGAGATGATACCAGCGACGGGGAGAGTGATGAACCAGCCGAAGTAGATCCAGCCGACCATGCGCCAGTTGACAGTGCGCCAGGTGCCAGAGCAGAGACCGACACCGACAGTGGCACCAGTGATGCACTGGGTGGTGGAGACGGGGAGCTTCAAGCGGGTGGCAAGAATGACAGTGATGGCAGAGCCAAGCTCCATGGAGAAACCACGGGATGGCGACTGGAGGGTGAGGCGGTTACCCAAGTTCCTCATGATGTTATAGCCATAAGTCCAGATGCCGAGGACGAGCATGGCAGCGCCGAAGCAGAGAATCCAGGTGGGAACGGCAGCCTTGCCAGTTTCGGGGAGTACGCCGGAGTTCCAGATCTCGAAGACGGTGGCATAGGGACCGATGGCGTTAGCGATGTCGTTGGCACCGTGGGTGAAAGAGGCAGTGGCGGCAGTCATGACCTGGAGGAAGCTGTACATGTATTCGGCCTTGTTGTCGTAGCGAGCAGCGTGGGCGTGAATCTCCTCGACATCACCAGCGAGGGCGCTCTTCTGTCCAGCAAGGTTGACAACATCCTGATCGATACCGTGGAGGAAAGCCCACTTGATGCCGTACCAAACAACGGGCAAAGAGTACCACTTGCCTTCGGGTCTGCCCTTGAGGAGCTTCTTGTGGGGCTTGCGGAAGTCGGAGGGCTTCTTGCGGCGGACAGGGGCAGCGGCGTCGTTGCCAGAAGCACCATCGGTAGAGTCGGCGGCGCCAACAGTCTTCTCGGGGAGCGCACCGGCGGCAGAGATCTCGACATCACCACGCTGGGCGGCCTTGGTGGCGGCGAGCTCATCCTTGGGGCTGATCTCCTGGACAGGCTCATCCTCATACTCGTCGTCGGGGTTCTCAGGGACGGGGCCGCGGCGGAGGAGGAGGAGACCGAGAGGAATGTGGTACCAGCGGAGCTGCCAGTCGTCGAGCATGACAACGCGGTAGAGCCAGGGCATCAAAGTGACGCACATGAGAAGGGCGAAACCGACACCGACGGCAACAATGACACCGGGGAGCTGGGAATCAGTGAGCTTGACCTCGTAGTTGCCACCCTTCCAGAGAAGCAACATGGTAAGGAGCGCCGCGGCGAGACCGAAGTAGACTGGCACGTAGATGAAGGCCTTCCAGACGGGGTTCTTGCGAAGCATGACGCCATACTTGGTGATCAAGAAGATGATGGAGGCGAAGATAGCGGAGAGACCAGGAGCGATGATCCAGGCGAGGAAAACCTGGACGACACCAGAGTTGATGGCACCAGTACCGGGACCCTTGCCAACCCACTGGACACCTAGAGATCACCAAGTTAGCGGCCTGTCAAAAAGGTACCCGAGAGCCTGGTCAGCCTTACCATCGGCGCCAACGGCGGCAACACCCATGCCAATGACACCACCCATGATGGAATGGGTGGTGGAGACGGGAAGACCAATCTTGGTAGCCATGGTGAGGTAGATGGAAGAAGCGGTAACAGCGCAGACCATGCCAAGCATGAGAAGAGCGGGATCATCTTTGAAGAGAGCCGTGTCGACAATCTTGGTGCGGATGGTGTCGGCAACGCGGGCACCAACACCAACGGAGCCGGCAAACTCCATGATAGAGGCGAGAACCATGGCCTGGAGGTAGGTCACGGACTGGGAAGCCACAGAGGTGGCCCATGAGTTGGCCACATCGTTGGCACCTGGAGGTGAGAGAGAGAGCTGGTTAGGAGCTGATATCAAGCGGTGGTGATGGTTGCATGTTGGTGTATCAACTCACCAATGTTCCAGGCGTCGAGGCCTGCGAAGATGGTGCCAATGGCGAAGAGGTAGTCGAATTGGTGGAGGACCGCCATTGTAGTTGGACGGTGGATGTCGCGTGCTCAGAGACGAGACTGCGAAGGTTGTTGTAGCGGGTGGCTGATCGACCTGTTGAGGAGGGATGCAGAGTCAGGAGGAAACACAGGTTGTGCCGTCTGTATTTAACCAGACGGACATATGGAGAGGCGATGGTCAGCGCAGGGGGACATCAGCCAGCGGTGGCACACACGTGGGTTGGCTCTTCGAGCTCTTCTGCTGTTGTCGAATGAATGGTTCTGGTTTTTTTGCCTCTCCCCACAGTACTGGTGCCTTGGCGAAAACAAGACCTGCTCGCCTGCTGCTTCTGCTTGCATCGGGGGGGGGTGGTCGAGATGCTGGTCGGGACAACCTGGTGGGTGGGAGGTGCTGGAACCCTTGCTGGAGGGGTGGGCCTTTGACGGCGGGGGGGCACTGGGGCTTGGCGGGTAGAGCCGATCGCGCTTCCAGGCCTGTCTCCCTCCATCCTTGTTCCCATCCAACCCACACGCGTCCGAGACTTTTTGTCTCTTTCTCTGACATCCAACTCGTTCCTCCCTCGGTCAGAAGAAGAGGCAAGGCTGGCAGGCACTCTCTGATGTGCGTGATGTGAGACGTCGCAATGAGTGGTTCCATTTGGTCCCCGGAGAGGGGAGGGGAATACGCATATCGCAACCCTCCCGCTGTCTAGCCTTAGCGAGAAAGATCCGTTTGTGTATCTTGGCTGCATCATGTACAAAGCCGATAGATGGCGGATGTAGTGTATATACTAGGGCAGTGGACATGTGTGGGATATGCACTCGAAAGAGAGCACCATCACAGTATGTATGCGGTATGCTCGCGTGCCGCGTTCAAAAATGGAATATTGAACCTGTCCTCTTAGTGTGTGTAGTTCTATGCCGCTAGAGCAGATATCACCTGCCTAGGCAGTCGTCAGATACTAGTAGGTGAGAGAGGAGATGTCCGTGATTCCCCGGCCGACCGAAGCTCAACGAAGCCGTCAGCCGAGAATCTCGATGTTGGATGAACGGTATGTTTCGAAGTCCGTCCCACAAAAAAAGGCCAAGCACCGAGAAAAAAAAGCCAAACCGAGGAGTGACGGGGAGGGAGGCAATAGCGGGCGGATCATGGGAAAAAACGACACCGCTTCTTTTTGGGAAGAGAAATCCACCTCGGATCCATTGAAGAGGAGAACCCCACGGGGCCAAGCATTGGCAGGCTTGGCTGAGGGCGACGGAACAAGCGATCATCCTTATATGCTTGCATCATGGTTCGCGCGGGGACGACGACGTGCGTTTGGTGGGCTCTCGCAGCCAGTGAGCGCTGAGGGATGGCAATGTTCAGACAATGAGGGAAAACCAGCTTCGACGTTTGGCGTTCGAGATTTGACACACGTGGGGTTCAATCCCCCGGTCGCCAAGTCTCCAGGTCCCGCTCTTGGCCATGCGGGCGATGTCCTTGGGAGAGGTCAGAAAGTCTTGGCTCTATGAGATGATCCAATCGGAGTCTTTGTTTGAGCAACGTGCACGATCAAGAGGCTGATGGCGATAACAAGAGCCGGGACCTATTTTTGCGGGGTCTGGACCAACCAACCTCCGTCCTGGACTTTTGATATTCCATGGCTGTTCGAGACGAACCACCGGCTTCGAGATCGTCAGGAGCAGTGAGTGTCCCACGTTGGTGAGTGCCGCACACTTGTATGGACAATCAATGACCTACCACCACAGGGATGATGATGGAATGCTGCCTGTTTCCTTCCCCAGTTTGATGGTTGGCGCCCGTTACGATTTACGTCGGCGTGGTGGGCGAGGATGTCAGTCCCAGTGTTGGCTTCCCAAGAACTTGGCAAAAAGGCTTATTGCTGTTCAAATTGCACCAAAAGTCTAAATCCCATATCGCCGAGAGAACGGGTGGCACAAGTGGTTCGCGGGGTTCAAGCTCAAAGTCGAAGCCAACCCCTGGAAATGGTACCCCCCATTCCATTGGTTGTTCCGTACTTATGTGGCAGGGTGTACGCTTACACCAGTCCAATCAGCTCCTCCCCATTGTGCTCGTGCTGGCTGAGCTCACGGGCCCTATCCCGTCCAGCCTGCATTGATGATACGTGGGGGGCAGTCATCAGTCTTCCCCGGAGATGAACCTCGGATGGTCTTGATTCCACTTTGGGCAGGCCCTTGAAGTGCTGAGAGCAAGGCTAGCAGAACAAGACATTTGTGGTGTGTTGACAAGTCGATAGCCATGTGTGAATGGCTTGAAACCTCCACTATCAGGTTGCTTTAGGCTCTGGGCGTTGCGTAACAGCATGGCTGAGACGCTGTGCTTCCACGCCCACGTGTGTTTTCATCCTCAAAATCCCATTCCGGCTCCGAAGGCGGCATCATGAGTGAAACAAGCATCTGCGCTACGTCCCTAGCCCGGCTGGGGATACCGGAATGGTATGATCGACGGCTCATGTCCGCGGGATGTCGCCCTTTACGATGTGCATGCCCGTTCCTAAACATCATGGGATGCAAGGTAGCGGGATATTACAGGAGAAAAAAAGTGGCATGTGAAGATGTCAAACCAGTTTGGTCACCGAGCTTGTTCAAAAGAGCTACCGAATGGAGATTAAGAGAGGTATTAGAGAAACTTTTGGGTGTATGAGAAGAGAGCTCTCTCGTAATGAGATCTCTGGCTTGATGTCCAGTCACCTCTCTCAACATCCCTATCCGTAGGTAGTTTCTCATGTCATCCAAAGGCTCTCATGGAGACCCAACACATGTGATGAATGTTTTTTTTCTCTTTTCAAACTCAGGGAGTCGTTCTATCCTCACCCATGCCGTCCCACCTGTGAACCAACACCACCACATTCAGGGTCCCGTCCACCGTAACATCCGAGTCTCGTGGCTTAATCAGAAACAGTGGATACAGCTGCAGTCTAAAGTCGTGCAATGAAGATCCCAGAGGGTATACCTCATGTCATAAGAAAAGCGTGGGCATCATGCGGTGCCTGACGCCTAGTCACTGCTTTTCCCACTCATCTCGTTACGCATAGTCTGCTCATGCACCGTGGCACAGGCGCCAGTACCAAGGCTCCGGGACTCTTCCCATTGTTGGATTGGCGGCGGGCGCCGAGTGAAAATTCTGAGCTGATGGTGAGGCACAGATGTGATGGTAATGTCTTGGACGAGAAAAGTTCCATCAGCAGCCGAATGGGCGAAGAGCGACCTGTTAGTGGGAGAAATCTGGAGCCAATGGTTGTTGAGCGTGACAGCCACGTGCACGACCCGCAAGTAGGACTTGCTGCCCTGTGGGAAAAGGTTGTGACAATTTGTCAGGCGTGAATGGCAAATAATTGGACCATGTTCGCCTTCATTAGTCGACACAATCGTGTTCTTTTTCTCTGTCTACCTATTGTGCTATTCAAGCTCACTTGTGGCAATTTGATGTATTCTCGTACGAAAACTCATGATTTGATGTGTGCTGATCAGTGACGTTAGTAATTGTGGCACGCTCGAGATTTGATAATAGTAGACGTTGACGGCAACCATGTACTGCTTTGAGACTTGCAATGCCACAATATGATCCTATGTCACCTTCTCTTATCGCAGCTGTTCTCGATTCACATTCGCAAATGCATGATGACAAGATTTGTAAGCAATTGAGATGCTTGTAATAGCGAGAACAGTCGATATACCCAGTTTAGTAAACTCTGAAATGACACACATGGATGTTTTTTTTTAATAACGAATAACGTTGATGGAAACATATATCTTGATTGATTTGATCATGTGAATGTGTGACGAACCCCTATCCAGAACCTCTGAAAGGGATACTGGTTGAAGGCACTTCTGAACAATCCTGGTTCGGTACAGCTAAACAGTGTACAACAATGGCTTGCCTCAATCACAGTAGTCTGAATACCAACGATTGCGGCTTGTATTGCATACTGCGGAATTGTCTATCTACACCAGCCAGTTCCTCCGTATATATAGACCTCGAGACCCTGAAGTGCTCATCGTGCTATGGCCCCGATCACTCCTAGCACATTGCATCCTGCAGAGTGCTCGTCGTGCTATGCCTTCGATCACCCCGAGCATCTTGCATCCTGCAGAGTGCTCGTGGGCCTTGGCGCCGTAGCACTCTCTGGCCAGCCCCAATTGGCTGTCTCCTGACTTTCCTAATGATTGGCTGGGGACGTCCTGCGTCCCACATACTGCGCGGCCTGCCGTTGGGTTAACTTGTGACATCACTCTTTTGTTGCCTCAGCTATCTAGGGTACCTTAATAGTTAGCTAGGTGATTACCCGTTAAACGATACTAGTCTTGTCCGCTCCTAGCATTTCGCGTTGCACTATCTTACTTGTGACAAGGATTGCATTGTGTCCAATGCCCCAAGGTTTATGGAGCGAGCGAAAGCCGTTAATGCCTCGGTGAAAACCTTGTGAAATATAAGGTTCAGTGATGAAAAGAATAATAGTGAACAGCATAGCTACCTAGGCACCTTTGTCTTCAGGTTTGATGTCCTTGTTTACCAGAGTGGAGCCAGCCCCTGAACCCCTGAACCCCTGAATTTTGAGCTTCACCTTGCAACAAACAAAAACCATCTATATGGGGACTTGTGGCTTTTACGGCTACTGATTGTCCCACTTTGATTCCAGATAGAATGAGAAGCGTCAGCAGATCGATCAACTTCCGCTAGAAAGCGTGTCAATACACGAGCCGCTGCGTATGTCGAGGCTCAATTACGCCTCAAGTACTTTACGTACTTAGTGTGATCAGTTATGCATATACGGTCCCTGAAATCACGCAGCTTGTTTCCAAGTCTTGACCAAATTCTCATCATAATGTGGACTTTAAAGGAATTCCCAATTAATAAGGGCCTTGCAGCGTGTGAATGGGTTAGGGTTCTTAGAGGCTCATTTACATAGCGCAGATGAAGTTCGGACTGATGAGCGGACTTGATGGAGGCGCTGGTTCGGATTGCCAGGTAGGTACCCCGCTTTTGCCACTGCGCGCAAAACAACTGTTGGTGGTCAGATATAGACTATAAGTACCCCCCAGGAGCCGCTCTTGTAGAAACCAAACCTCGCTGCTCGCAGCCATTGACATTGATCACCATCATCAGCAAACAGCACCCTCATCATCGCCAAGTTCCTGCATTCACAATATGGCCCGTACAAAGGAAATAACGAGGAGGCGCAGCGACAGTTTGGTGACCTGGACACGGTTCCATCTACCAGTTGAGCGAGAGTGGCCGACATGGGCGGTGGATCACGAGAATGTGCACTTCGGTCCACTGGATGACGTGACCGGTGTGAGAAAGGGATGGTTGGGAAGAATGGTGGAAGATCCTGAGCAGGCTGCCTATATCATCGGTAGCGTTTTTCCACTGCCACATGCGCAAAGGTCCTTTTAGAGCCCACGGCTAATCTGTCATTATGAATGTAGAGTGGGAAGACCTGGAGCACTTGAAACAGTTTCGGTCTTCTCCTGCATGCGCCGCGTTTCTGCAAAATCTACCCGAAAACGACCACAGTTTGCAACTTTCCAGAGACGGCTCCTCTTCAGAACAGAGCTCCTCATCTGTTGAAGACGCATCGTCATCCTCATCTCCAGCGTCGCGATTCCTCACATTGCGAGAATCCACCCAACGACCCAAGTCGGACGTGGAAGGCCGTGTAACCTTCAACGCATTCCTGGTACCACATAAACAAGGTCACGAGACCACACGGAGCGCGTACCATGCCCTGAGGGACGAACTCTGCAGTTTTCAACCACGCGGCTTTGAATTCATTGCAGGCACAGGTCTTCATTGGGAATGTTACATGAATACGTGGTTCTTCGCGCTTGAGGAAGATCAATGGGTGCAAAACAAGTTTGGGAAGTCGGAGCAAACGGATGAGAACACAGACGGTCGAACGGTCATCTGCGAGTTTCACCTTTGGCCACAGGAATATGGTGCCACGCCGGAGCACGAAGAGGCATCGGCATCGGACCCGGAGGCGAAGGCGTCATGGAATGAAGCCGTGGCCAAGGTCATGCCTCCCGTTACCGCTTGGGTGCAAGAACGTTGGGATGTTTTGCCTTTGCCGTATTACGAGCCGCCCTATGAGCCTACTGAGGAGGAGCTTGAGCATCACCGGAAGCTGGAGGAGTTCATAAAGTATCACAGAGAAAACCCCAAGCCGGAGGTGAGGTGGTGTGGAACGCGTTTCTGATATTGTAGTTCAGCCTGAAAGTACCAATTCCATCTGTACACTCTCCCCAGGTAGGTATGTAGCTAGTTGTTCTGAATTAACAGCGGCCTTACAACGAGCTATTCTGAGCAACAGCGCGGTTTTCACACATCTGGTTAAATGTTTAACTTCGCCCAGGTTGACCTGGCTCACTGCTTTGTCCCTTAGGTACCTATTTGTCACCTGGTGGGTATATCACATGCAAGAGTGCAGTTCTTGTACTGAAGATGCTGGGTCCTCTTGCAGCAAAGTCCACAGTTCGAATCACGCCGCTGGTGCCCTGAGTTTCCTAGCATACCTAAAGAATGTATATAACTGTTCCTGACACCCAATGCTCTAAAAGCACATTTCTGTTTGTCCGCTCCAATGTCACCCTCATCAGACTCTACGCCACCTCGGTCCTATTACGGGGGTGGCGCTGTAGCCCCATAAACACGGTTGCTGCCGCTGCCAGTAACACTAAAGTCCCAGTTTCCCCCAATAGACCACGGTTCATTCCCATCTGGTTGACCCAACATGTGGTACATGTGGGCGACGAAGAAGACATAGTTTTCCGGGTTTCGCCGGGCTAGTCCAGATCTTCTTGATGCAAGGTCTAAAGCGTCAAGGAGAGGATCTGACATCTTCAAGTTAGTGTCTATGCTGAAACAGATCTAGATATGGATGCACACTGCTTACACTTTTCGGCTGGGCCCGACAAATAGTAATCGCCTCCCACAACGTGAAAGACCTCGTGAAGGAGCGTCGCGCTTTTGGGAACAACAAGGGCGAAGTTTGTGCCCTGTGCGATAAGATTGTTTGCATCCCTGTAGTTGTCTGGTTGTGTGCTTCCAACAAAGGCGTGTGGACAGATGATGACGCTTGCATGCTGTCTGTTAGGATCAGTTCCGGTGGCGCCGTCAGTCAGCAGCGGTTTAATGTGAGCAGTGGCGCCTAAATGGTTCCCTTGGCAGAAGTTACCACCCTGTTCATCGAAGTAATAGCCGTTCAGATTGGTAAAGTCACCAGCCCACCACGGCGAAGCACGTGCGTCCTTGACGAGAGCAGCGCGATAGCTTGGTATGTTTTCAATGGTGACTTGGTTGCCATTCTGATCTACTATGACCTGTCCATTGAAATCAAATGCTGGGCTGTTTGGAGCGCGAGGCACCAGGAAGGTGCTGTCGCAGTGGAGGTGGTTGTATGTGGAGTCGTAGAAGAAGTTGCCATTCTCCTGGTGGTGGTTCAAAAATTCATAAACGTGGGCGAGGTTATCTGGTCAACGCGTCAGTCCAGCTTTGTACGTGTGCTTCCCGTCGCCCTGTAGCTAACGTGGACCAAAGGGCTCTAGGGAGAATGAGGGTGTTGACGGTCAACACTTACCTTTAATATCATTGACAGCTTTTGGCGTAGCTCGCCCTCCAGTGTTCCTGATACCGAAGAACGTCGACAAAGCTCTGCGGACCCCGACATTTTGACGGTAGTTATCGATGGCGGTCAACGCTACGTCAAGGCTTTCGAGACTGTCTGAAAGCCAGACATCTAGCGTTGCCATTCGAGCCCCGCAGCCGCCATTGTTGGCGGCATTCCGCTCTACGTCGAAGATGTCGTAGATCTCTACTCCGACTGTCAGTGGCAGGAGAGTGAGTAGACACGCAATCAAAGATAAAATAAAAGATAGTGTTGCCATTTCTTTCAAGGCCAAAGACTTAGAGGAATTTAGAACTGGCCAGTGTTGACGATCCTCGACTGGAGCAGGAGATAGTTCGACAGGCACAGTTTGGTCAAAAGCAGAACAGCTATGAGCGTGCGGATGACCTTCTAATGAAGCGTAAAGATGCACATCCTGCTC
This sequence comes from Podospora pseudopauciseta, assembly GCF_035222475.1. Classification (NCBI taxonomy): domain Eukaryota; kingdom Fungi; phylum Ascomycota; class Sordariomycetes; order Sordariales; family Podosporaceae; genus Podospora; species Podospora pseudopauciseta. The sequence continues at coordinate 569,370 of NW_026946666.1, read as the reverse complement.
CTCTCAAAGCTGAGCGCTCCCGTCGGATGTCATCTCGGATCACTTATGCCACGCCTTGGTGACATAGCTCCGGTCGGGCTTTGCAAGCCCGCACTTCTCGAGCACAAGCCCGCTTTGCCTGAAGGGTTCGGTGACACTCAGTGGGCCTAACAGGTATGTAGTCTGACCCCAGGCTCCCGGCCTACAGGATGACAGGGGTTGGCACGTGGTTCTACAGGATCAGGGAACGAGGGTCCCAGTGAGGAGAATGAAGCAGGTAGCCTAACTCCCGCTTATGTTTTTCCCAGTGATCAGCCGTGCAAGGCAGAGCTACAGCCCGACAGATAAGCCTGTGCAGCCGATTAGGAACTCACGAAACAGGGATATAAACCTGTTTTGAAGGCTCGACCTTTTGCTCACCGGCTCGCATGGCGGAAAGGGGTTGTCCGATGATCCATTCTGTAGCATGACAAGATCTGCTGATTGGTGCTGGCCCTGTCTAATGTTGGCTTCTAACTCTGGATTAAGGCTATGAGGGAATCCTGCCAACTGCGAAGCCGTGATATAGTTTGACTGGTGGTGTACCGAACCGTCTGACCCAGGTGAGGTCATGCTCCAACAACCGCCTGGCGATTGGATTCAGCAGAAGCTCTCTCGGCTCGAAAGGTACCTTATGTAATGTGTAACGTGGAGTCCGAGATGATATAAATTTGGAGAAACGATGTCTACCTTGGTCATGTGGTTTAGTCCGAGGTCCAAGATCCATGTTGTGTGCTTCGTCGTACCATGGTGGGGTATGTGCAGTAAGAGCTCAAATAGAAGGAAGAGAGAAGAACAAAAAGATCGCGACCCGCAATCTGTAAGTCCGAGGCAGAATGGGTGGCAGGCGGTTCCAAGGCTGCTCCAGCAAGGCTGATGAATGGCTGATGGATGAGCCACTTTTTGCAACAAAGGTCGCATTTCAAGTTTTCAATGGTAACACAGACTAGGTAGGTACCGAGGTCATGTAATAGGTAGGTATACTATCTTATTATTTCCAGGCTAGCAGTTGCCTGAATCATGATCCATCTCGATATTGGGCGAATCATCCATGCGCATAGAGATATTACACAGCATAGAAATGCCAGGCCGCAGGAAGAAGCGTCCTGTCATCAACGCAAACCAGGAAATTCTTGTCTAATCCAAGCTTAACCAAGGGTGTTGGATTATGCTAGTCTCAACTGTACCTACCTTACTCTTTTACAGAACCATGATCTTGCACATGCCTAAAGCGACAACATGATAGGTACCTATCTTACCACTGGTCCTGTAGCCGCTGGAATATGAGTTCATTCCGCCATCAATGGTGGTGGAAATGCGTGTAAATGAAGCGGAAACACTTGGTGAGAACAGCAGCAGACTCTGAGAAGGACTGCCCTTCTGGCTTTCCTTAGGACAAGAAGGAAATAACTTTATCATGCCAAACTATAGCCACCTCTCCTGCCGAATCCTTCGAGGTACTCCCAATGGTAGAGATATCATGTACAAATAAAGCCTCGTCAGCATTAGAGGAAGCATTATCACAAGATCGGACTTGTTGTCCGGTTACTAGGTACCTAGGTACAGTCTTCCCATCCCACGACGGCCGCCAGGTAACCAGGCTCGGATTTAGATTTCCTCGGCAGTTCAACATCGCCATGAATAGAGTCTGTGGTATTATCACCGTAGGTAGGTAGGTAAGGTAAGGTAGTGAACATATTTCATAGAGCGGGATGGAAGTTGCAATTGAAATGGATGTGCCGCAGCTTTGCACATGCAGGTAGTACAGGTATCGTCGCTACCTACCTACCTTACCGAATCACACCATGAATCAATGCCGGTACATGACCTCATCACCGTGAAATATGTGGCTGACACTTCGGACTTTCGGACGTGAAGAGGTGCTTTGAAGATCACTGCGCCTACTGTACCATCCCGAGCAAGGCTTATGCGGTCCTCTTCCTTTCCCCATGTCGAAGGCTGACCCCGCATGACCGACTCTTCCGATAGCCCGTCCTTAGTCCCAAGATACGGGGTTTAACGCCGGGGTATCGTTCACACTGGTCATAGCTCCAATAACCTCGCAACGACCGTTCAATGGCGAGGCATTCTATGTCAGCGTTGTTTTAGATGATATCTTCAACGATTTCCTCCCCTCCACCATGGCTTTTCTCTTCTGCTAACACGCTGCTCTGCATCTATTGATCCATCGCTGTGAATGCTGAACCAGTACAGCAGCATGATGGCATCTTTGACTTTTTTCTTTACTATACTAGCTACACTATGGAGCCTCGTGCAGTCGGCCAGCCCGGTTTGGGTCCCGCACACAGCTGGCAGCATCAACGCACCACGCGACTCCAACACGACTAAAATTTCTTACACTTCACAAGTATGATATGCCGCCCTACATTGTCTATGAGAAATGGAATGTTGACAGCTCCCTTCAAAGCCCGCTCCGGCATACATGGTTGACAACCAACATAACTACTACAAGGCAGCACCTGATAAAGGAATACACAATGGCCCAGTCTGGGCTTACTCAGGGAGCCTGGACAGTTATCTCAGGAATCTCCGTCAGGGTACTGTCCTTCGCGGCGGCTACAAAGGCGACAGCGCCATCAAGTCAACGAGTTTCACTTCCAAAAGCAAGCGGCAGTCGTCAGACTTTTGGCTCGCAAGTTTAGGCCCTTTGGGCACTGTAAGTCTCATCCGCGCTGTTCAGTGTCAATCCCCCATCATTGATGATCTAACCTTTTGCTTTTGAAATAGCAACCACATGCTGGCGGAGATAATTACCAGTTCTTCCGTAATGTCGTCGATGACTTTGGCGCCGACAATACGGGAGAAACTGATGCCAGTGAGGCCCTCAACGCGGCCTCTGCCAGCTGGAACAAAGACTCAGCCGGTGACTCTCGTACGCGGTGCGGCGAGGAGTGCGGCAATACTTTCTCGCAAGGCGCAATCGTCTACTTCCCTCCCGGTACCTACAAGATCTGCTCGCCTGTGGTTCAGTATTATTACACGCAGTTCATAGGCAACCCAAACGACATGCCCGTCATTAAAGGGTGCGATGACTTCAAAGGCATCGCTCTCTTTGACGTGAACCCCTACATTCCTGGTTCTTCAGGAAAGCAGTGGTATATCAATCAGAATCAGTTCTTTCGGCAAATCCGAAACTTTCGCTTTGACCTCACTGAGATGCCCGAGTTGACGGGTGAGAATGACCAGAACCTGGCACCCACGGGAATCCATTGGCAGGTCTCTCAAGCCACATCACTGCAAAACCTGGTGTTTGATATGCCTAAGACAAGCAGCACAACGGCTGTGGGTATCTTCACCGAGAATGGCAGCGGCGGGTTTGTCTCTGACATCGAATTCAACGGGGGCAACATCGGCTGGCGCGCGGGCTCTCAGCAATATACTGCGCGCAACCTTGTTTTCAACCAGTGCAAGACAGCTGTTCAGATGATCTGGGACTGGGGCTGGAACTGGCAGCAAATCACAGTTAACGGTGGTGGCGTCGGCTTCAATATCTCAGGAGTGGGTGGTGATGCCGGCCAAGGAATAGGCAGTGTTTCCATCATCGATTCCAAGATCAATGATGTAATCATTGGTATCCTGACGAATGACCTTCCCAGTTCACCAAACATCGTCCTCGACAACACTGTTTTCGAGAATGTGGTCAGCCCAGTCCTCGCAGAAGGCAACGGTGGCACCCTTCTCCGTGGAAACACAGACCTGTGGGCTACGGGAAAGCGGTACAATGGCTCAGAAGGCTCTATCCAGACCGGCCCCGTTGAAGCACCTGGCAGGGGTGAAGGACTTAACGGCGACGATGGTAAGCTCTTTGTACGATCACGGCCACAGTACGGAAGCCGTGGTACTGATGCCTTCTTGGTCGCGACTACGGATGGGAAGTGCAAGAACGACGCGACCGGTGACCAGGCCTTCTGCATCAACAGCTTCCTACAACGTGCTCTGGAGGAAGACAAGATCGCATACTTTCCGGCCGGAGTATATGCGGTTGGATCTACAGTATTGATTCCTACCGGGTCCATCGTGCAAGGCTCCTTGTGGTCTCAGATCCTTGGGTCTGGGTACTACTTCAGCGACATGAAAAATCCAAAGGTCATGGTTCAAGTCGGCAACAAAGGCGACATTGGCACGCTGGAGATCAATGACATGTTATTTTCGGTACGTGGCGCTACTGCGGGTGCCATTATGATGGAGTGGAACGTTGCAGCGGTCTCTCAAGGAGCAGCCGCGATGTGGGATTCGCATTTCCGTGTCGGCGGCGCCTTGGGCACTGACCTTGACCTCACTACATGTCCAAAGTTCACCAACAAAGCCGAGTGTATTGCCGCCTCTATAATGTTCCGGATTACCCCCCAGGCTAATGGCTACTTTGAGAATGTGTGGGCGTGGGTCAGCGATCATGACAACGATAAGACGATTGTCGACGTCCCCGATTCAAGCTCCACACAAATTTCCATTTTTGGTGCCCGGGGCATGCTCATTGAATCCCAGGGCCCAACCTGGTTCTATGGCGGTGGCTCCGAGCACTCGGTTCTCTACAACTACCTCATCAGCGGCGCCAAGAGCGTGTACCTGGGCCATATCCAGACCGAGTCGCCTTATTATCAGCCCAGACCCAGACCTCCGGAGCCTTTCCGCGCTGCCGCCTCCTTTCCCAACGACCCAGATTTCAGTGACTGCGAGGTCACAGGCGATGGGCGGGATGATCGTTGCAACTACGCCTGGGGCTTGCAGATCATTGATTCAAAGGATGTCATGATTCACTCTGCCGGCCTTTACAGTTTCTTCAACGAGTATCTTCAGGACTGCATACCTACACACAACTGCCAGGACCGCATCCTCGAAGTGAAGGGCTCGACCGGCGTGGTCATCTTCAATTTGTTTACGGTTGCCACCGTCAACATCGCCACTGGCATCGACGACACCAGCATCCCGCAGGATAGCAATCAGCGTGGCTTCACTACCGAGATCAGCGTGTGGGTACCTCTTCCGGGGTCAGACAATGTCGATATTGTGTTTGTCGATACCAATGTGTGGAACACACCAACTCTCAGTTGCCCGGCCAAGTCCTGTATGATGATTCTCCCGACAAGCTCCCTGGAATCACCGACCACCATCCATCCCAGCAGCTACACGACCTCGCTGGAGTATGGAGAAATCTCCAGCACCACTATCGGGGGCGTTCCGACGACGGTCTTTGTGACCACAACTACTACCGTAACTCTTTCGATCCCCCCGATTGTCACTGATGGGATCCCCTTTTCCAACGTCAACGTCTCAACGACAGGAGCGATGCCCATCACCCTTTATCCAAGCGTGAACGTCCCACCTGTTATTGTCACGTTGCCAGATGGGCAGGGTAGCGAGACCACTCGAACCGTCACCGTTCCACCTTGGCCTCAGATTGATGGTGGTCCCTTAGTTATGTACACCGATCCGGCGACACTCAATAGCAGTACGGGCCAACTGGCCAAGAATACCACGTATTTCACCCCCATCAGCACCCTCTTTACGGTGCGGGGAGCCACAGTGACAACAGTAACGTTTCCAGCTTCGACAGAGGTCTTTACTATCGACTGTCCCGCGACAACATCGTTGGTCTTCGCCACGCCAGCAATTGCAGTTGCCACTACGTGTACCGAAAGTGCCGAACTGACGCTTAACTTCGCGTGCCCAACTACGCGGGTGTTCACATTCCTCGGGCCTGACCTGGCGGATGCTACCGTTGACTGCTCTCTAGTGACAGCCTGGAAGACTGGGTCTACCTCGACCGAGGAGCCGCTACCTGTCTTCACTACCTGGCCTCAAGGTGGAAGGATCGTGCCAGAAGAGGAGGAAATCGACGAACCTGAGCCGGACGAGGACGGCGACGGCGTACACGTTCCCTGCAAGGCCTGGTTCTTCTTCTTCTGCATCTCCTTTGGAGAGGTCCGGATCGGTTCCTGGCACTGGACCTTGCCTCCGGGAATCTACGGGCCCGGTCCCCCGCCGATTGGCATCATCCACCCTCCTCCGGGAATCGACATCCGCGGTAACCTCCCCAACTGGCCGCGGATTACCATCGGATGGGACTACCGCCTCACCACCGAGTCGGAACCCGAGTGCACCAAGCAGACGGCTGAGGCTTGCACCACATCCAACTTTGTCACGGACGGCACGACAAGGTCTTCGACTACACGGTGCGAGACCATCACCGGTTGCTCCATCAGCGTCTCGGACTCCACCACCGATGTGTTCGGAACCCAAACAGCTGCCCCTATCGGCATATTCAACGACGAGTCATGGGCCACCATGACGATGGGTGATGAATACACCAACGCGGTGTTAGCAGCTCTAGAATCACGCCTCGCCCGCGAGGAGGCCAGTGCCGGAGCCACCACCATCCAATTCACCTCAGGCGCCACCCCCGGACCAACCTGCCAAGGCGGGAGCACCGCCTGCGGCGGCACCGTCTGTTCCGGGTACTGGTGCAACCCGTCCCCAACCGCACCACCGCCAGGCTTCCGCGACCCAAAAGACCCCAGTTCAGAAGGCTACGTCGCACCGACAACAACAATCAGCGACACCACAAGCACATCCTCCTCTCCCACAAGCAACCCTAACTTCACCCCTCTCACCCGCGGCCCGATCGGCTGCTTCGACGAGGCCGACTTCCCCGGCCACGGCGACATCCAAAGCGGGGAACAAAACGACGGCTCCCTCGCTTTCAGCGACATCCGGCTCGACATGGGCGACGACGACACGATCGGACCGGGGGATAACCCGATACGCCTGCGTTGGACGGACGGGAATGATGTCAACTACGATTACCAGGCTGAGTGGGTGGCCGGTTGCGAAACGGAGGTGGCGAGGCAGAGCTTTGGGTTCCCGTTGGGAAGCCCGAGTTCGATTACGGCTTATCTTTTGGTCAGGGAGGATTATACAATGTGTAAGTTGGTTGTTTTTACCTACTTTCTCTCTCTCTCTCACGATCTCCTGGCTGACACTACTTGTTTGTAAACAGGTGACAATGGCGGCGTTGGTGGATCCACTCAAGTCGGGTGCCTTTTGTACAGTTTTGTAGGTGGACTCGGCAACGAACCGACGGATCCGTGTGATGTGTTTAATTGCGGACAGTGCGGAGCGCCGATTGATTCGGTAGAGTGCCAGAATTGCTGTCAGGGATGAGGATTTGTGGTGTTGGTGCGGCGGAATACACAATGGGCCAGGCAATTAGAGTCATGTTGAAGTTGTGGGAAAAGAGAAGTAACATTGAGGATTTGAAGTAGCAGAAATAAAAGGTATATATTAGATTGCATAAGTACCCTCTCGGGTGCGTCATTTCTGGCTGATTACCTTAGGTAGATTGGTCCTGAAGTTCGGATTACATCACGTTCAAGTTTGCGCACAGGCAGGATAGGTGCTCAGCTTGAAAATACCTAGATAGCAATCAACTGCTTCCTGATGCAACCGATGCGACCAGGAAACCTCGGATCGGGGTATGTCATGCGGGAAAATGCTTGTTACCTTATGCTTCGGTGCTCTAAATGAGCGAGGCTTTCAACTTTGACCACCAGGTGTGCCATCCTGGGCGTCGAGCCACGGCATCTCTTCTTGACGGGAAGCCTGTCTCTTTCACTTCAGTGTGTGAAGTTTGGTTTCCAGATTCATCCTCACGCTTTCACTCCCACTCTAGCGGAGACTGAAAATCTGCATCGGTGTCCAGCCCAAGCATTCTACGTTCTGCTTGTACCAACTCATATTCCGAGTCCGATCAGGAGTGTCGACAAAGACGTTTGATCGTGCTAAATTCTTCCTAGAAAGATAGTCCAACAGTTAGCAGTACGGTTCCAGGTCGACACCTGTTTGGTAGGTATGCTAACAAGGTGCCTAGGTAGGTAGGAGCGGAGGAAAGTAAAAGGCGTTTTGACTTACCTCGGTCAGCTTCTTCTCTGTGTAGATAAAGAAGTTTTTCCCCCTTTGCTTGGATATCTTTTCCTCGGTATCAGCAGTCATGTAGGTAGGTAATGACTGAAAGTATTTAGCCCCTAGGCGTTCGTTTTTCTCACTAATTTGTATCTGTTGGTCTGGCATACATGTTTCACCGCCCTGAAAAACCAGCTCGTGTCGTGATATATGAGTTGCACGTATGAAGTGTGCCAACATGGTGGTGCACCCATCGCCGCGTGTCTAATATAGATTCGACCAGAGACAGCAAGGGCAGATTTCCGTTTGGAAGTGAGCAGGTGTTGGGTGGGCGATTAAGTGAGTTCGAGATACGGGCGTATCTGCCGTTAGTCCGCCTAGTGACCCAAAACTTCGCCTTTGTTTGCCAGCAACCAACGGTGGGGGTCAATTTCCAGAGCGTCAAACGCTCTCTTCACGGCCAGCTGATGTTTATCAAACCAGGTGACTTAACAGTGCCACCCAGGTTTGCTAAAGATGCGCAGGCGCTCTGACTGGACCAGGCCAGATTAACTGAACAATTCGTAGTGACACAAACGGGAGAAATCGGTAACGTATTTGATAAGCGAGCGGATCAGATAAGCGAGTGGATCGATTTCCCACGCAATATAGCTCTCTACCTGCAACATTAATTTCCTCCCACCATACTCAAATGTCTTCGATTCTAATTGAGGTAAAAGTTATTCTTGCACTTAAAGCCCTTAAAAATAACCCTAAGTTAAGCCTTAAAGTTATAGCGAGGCTTTATTATATACCTTATACTACCCTCTATCGCCGACGCGCTGGTAAGCCTGTACGCTATAATATTTTACCTAATTTTTATAATTAAACGAATCTAGAGGAGTGAACAATAGTTTAGTACGTCCATACTACCTCTCTACCGCGCCCACTATATGTTATTCCGGCCGCGGCCTAACACGCCCGTGTATAACGAACCCCTATCCAGAACCTCTAAAAGGGATATCGGTTAAAAGCACTTCTGAATAATCCTAGTTCGGTGCAGCTAAATAGTGCACAATAAAATATCTTAATATAAATACTAAATACCGTAAATATAACTTAAATTACATACTACGGAACTGTCTATCTACGCTAGCCAGTTCCTCCGTATATATAAACCTTGGAACTCTAAGGTACTTGCCCTACTACGGCCTCGATTACTTTTAGCATATTATATCCTATAATATACTCGTCGTACTATACCTCTAATTACCCCTAGTACTTTATATCCTATAGATTACTCGTGAGCCTTAATACCGTAATACTTTTATTTATACTTAATTAGCCGTCCTTTAACTTCCTTAATAATTAGTTAGGCGCCCCGCGTTTTATATATAGTATAGCCTGCTATTAGTTTAACTATAATATAATGCCCCTCCTTTTAAGTCGACGTTCCGACGACCGTATCCCTAAAATAATATCTATACCCCTACTTCCCTTTTACATTTCTATAGTACGTCCCTCTTCCCTTATTTTAGTTATTATATTTAATCGTATAAGGAAATCGACTTATACGAGTACCGACCGTCGCCGTAATTAAGTATAGTTCCTTACGAAATTTAGTTTCGTAATACCTAAATATATTTATTATAAGAAAAATAACCTTTAGTATATAGCTTCTCCTCGATATAATCGGTACTTTCCGTATATTAACTCTAGCCGCTCCTATTATAATATTTATAGCGTGGATCGTAAGTCCTTTTCTCGGCCCTTTCTTTCCCTTTCTAACCGGCTCCGTAGTCCGCCCTTTAATTAGGGAAAAAGAACGCTTAAATACCGAAAAGTAAGCTACTTTAAGTAAGCTTCTTCGTCTCGAGGTATAATCGCGCGCCCTCGAGGTTCGAGCCCTTATTACTTTTTATCGCGAATTTCGGCTCCTTAAGGAGGAAGAGGGAGAGGCTTTTACGCGGCTTGCTACCCCGTATAGCTCGCCGGTAGCGGATACCTCCGCTACTCCTTCTTTTACTACCGCTCCTCCTTCCGACTTCTCTTTTTTAAATCCTTTTCTAGGCCTTAACTGGCCTCCGGACCTTCCCCTAAATCTTAATACTACCGGTCCTTCCTTCCTAACTGCATTAGATACCGCCAGTAGTGCGCCTTCCACTTTTTAAGGTACCTAAAGCGCGTAATACTATTTATATTTAGTCCCCTTTATACCTTTTAACTTCGTAGTATAGTATATAATATATCGACTATTACGTCGAAGGCGCAAGTTCGATTTCTATTAAGGTTTTAGCTCCGTTTTATAGTATCTAACTATAGGCCGGGGCCGAATCTTTTTTACTTATTTAGGTTTTAATCGGTCCGGATATTATTAATGGAATTCTTTTTACTTATTTAGGTAGTTAAAGTATACTTATAGTTCCCACGAGTTATTTATAGCCGGATATCCTAACTAGCTAACTAAATACTTTAATTAGCTTTTATTAAACCGTAAATTTAATATCTTTTTTATATCGTACTTCTTTTTTTCGTCCTCCGCTACTACCTATATATTAGCCTTTTTTACGTATAGTGCGGGTTCTAAAAGTAAAATGTAAAAGGTATATAACTATAAACGTATTATACTAAATAGCTTTAATTTAAATACCGTCTCCGATATTTTCCTTTTAACTTTAAATAGTCTTACTCTTTTATAATCTAGCTTCTTACTAGGTTTTTTAATATATAAATTACGTATAGAAAGGAATATTATATTTCCCCTTTTAAAGCAAAGTCCCTCGAGCCTTTTAGTATTATAGTATTTCTATATCTTTTCCCTTATAAACTTTAGTTTTTACTTAAACTTACTGTAAAATATATATATTTTATTTACTTTAACCTTAGCCCTAGGTACCTTAACCGTAAGTCCTTACCGTAGGTTTACCTTATAGCCGAAATTCGCGAAAAACGGTATAGCTTTAATCGTTTCGGTTAATAATATATTATATATTAGTTATACTATAAATAATAGTTTAACTTAATCGTTTTACTCGAAATTAATATAATTCCGTAGGTATTATTTTATAATTTAATTAAGCCGTTCCGTCTAACCGTCCGTCTAAAGGTAATAAACCGAAAACGCTTTATTTATTACTTTTAGCCTCGTTATTAATACTCTTTAAAACTTCGATATAAACTTAATATCGCGGTCTATAATAAATTCCTTTAACTATATATATATTACTATAATATACTATAGTACTATATCCGTTAATTATTTTACCGACTAAGTTTCTTTATAAGGTAGGAAATATACTTATTTAATAAACCTATCGATTACCGTTAATATACTATCGTACTTAATACTAATTACCGTATTTTTAGACTTTAATAATTTAGTAATAAAGTCTATTATAATTAAACTTTATAGCCGTTTTACTATTAGTAGTGGCTCTAAAAATCTATAGAGCTTATACCTTATAACTCTCGTTCTTTCGTATATATAGTATAATTAAATAACTTCCTTAACGTCGTCTTTAATCCCTAGCCAATTAAAGTACTACTTAATCTTTTTTATAGTCTTAGCGATACCTATATATCCTCCGAGCTTCGATATATAAATTTCTATTACTAGTACTATCTTATTATTTAGCTTTATATACGTTCGATTCCTATATTATAGTCTTCCCTAATTATCTTTTTAAATACCTTATAGCTCTAGCTTTTCCTACTAGTATTACTCTATAATATTATTACTTAACTTCCTTTAATACTTATTAAAAATAACTTTCTTATAATATACTACGTAATACTCTATTTACGGCTATAGTAAATACTTAAAAGTGCTATCCGGCGCTTCCTTAAATAATAATAGTAATTCCTTAAGTATATCTTTATAGTAGTCGGCTCGCCGGCTAAATACGTTTACCTTAGCGTTTTCCGAACCCTTTTTATAATTAATTTAGAAATTAAATTCCGAGAAGAACTTTAATTATCGTATTTACCGTACATTAAGGACCTTTATAATAGTAAAGTACCGTAGATTCTTATAATCCGTATAAACCTATACTTTATACTTAATACCGCTAAAGTATAACCTCTACTCCTTAAACGCTTTAATAATAACGAGTAACTTTTTATCGTAGATTAAGTAGTTTTAACGTATTTCCTTAAACTTCTTTAAAAAAAAAGCTACCGGGTATAGCTTACTATTATCGTCTCGCTACCCTAATTATCTACTAATCGTATAGTTTAATATATCTGCCTCGACTTTAAATAGTCGACTAAAGTTTAGTAATTTAAGTACTAGGTCTTTTAAAATAGCCTTTTTTAGCTCCCGGAAAGCCTGCTCCTTTTCCTGCCCCTACCGGAACTCTACGTCCTTTTTAGTTAAGTAATTAAGTAGCCTCGCGATACTTATATAGCCCTAAATAAATATCCGATAAAAGTTTATAAACCTTAAGAATTTCTTAACGTATATCTATAATTGCGGTATAAACTAATCTTTAACTACTACGATTTTCCTTAGTTCTATACGTACCTTACCTAGCGATATTAGATATCCTAGGTATACTATCTTCTATACGTAAAACTCGCTCTTTTCTTTATTAATTAAAAGTCCGGCTCCGTATAGCGCGTCGAGTATCTCTCGTATATACTACTTATATTCCTCTAAAGTACGTAAATAAATAAGAACGTCGTCGAGATAGTATATTACTGTCTTGTCGAAGTACTTCCGTATTATATAGTTAACGAAAGATTAGAACGTCGCGGGCGTATTAGTTAGCCTAAATAGTATTACGAAATACTCGAAATAACTATAGGGTATACGAAACGCTATTTTCTATTTATCTCTTTCTTTAATTCGTATATAGGCGTACCCGACAGGTATATTTAAGCGTATAAAATATCGTGCCCCTATTAATTAACTCTATAACCTAAATATTAACGGTAGCGAATAATTATTTTTTACCGTCTCGTTATTTAACTAGCGGTAATCTATATATAGTCGTAAGCTACCGTCCTTCTTCGGCACGAAAAATATAAAATATTTTACTAGCGATATAGATTCCCTAATATATTTTCTTTTTAGATTTTCGTTTAAGTATTTCCGTAGCTCCTTACTTTATTTATCGTTAATATAATAGACCTTAAATAGCCGTAGCTTAATTCCTTCTTTTAACTTAATTTTATAGTCCTACGGTCCTTATTCTAGAAGCCCCTCTAAATACTTAGCCGTAAAGGCTAAATATCCTTAATATTCTACCGGTATTATCTTTTTCTTACCTTTCTTTATATTATTATAATAGGCGTATTTATTAACCTCCGATATCTTTACTAACGTCGTTAACCTTACTTCTTTAATCTTACCGCCTATATCGATAAAATATACTATTACTTTTTATACTCCTTGCGGTAGTACCGTAGAGGATGCTTATTCTGCACTTTACTCCGTACGTGCTCCTAATCTTCTATCGTTAATTAAATACTTTTAAAGCTCTTTTAATTATAGGTAACTATTATCCCTCTAATCGATATCTAGGTTATAGTCTTTATATTATAATTGCCCTAGGATTATATCCTTCGAGGGTCCTATATCTATAATATCGAATATAACTAATATTATTTTTCCTTCGACTATAATATTTAAAGGTAATATCTCCTTATAGACCTTTTATATAGGAAATAGTCTTTATATAACGATCTATTCCTTCTTTTTTTTCTATAGTATATAGGCCTAATATACGAACTATAGCGAAATTAGGTTCGTTTCTATATTACCGTTTACTAATACTACTATTTAAAAATCCTTTTATTGTATAGTAACCTAAAGGCGTTTATCTTTCTTACTTCCTCCCTATACGGTAGCGACTTTACTAACGAGCGCCGGATTATTATTTTATACCTTCGCCTTACGCTAATACTTTCGAAAATACCGTTCGTAGTCTATTAAAGGTTAACGGCTTCCGCGAAGGGCCGCGAGTCGTTTTCTAAATAGTTATATCGTTTAAAAGCGTCCTTCTATTCCGGGTTAACTAATAATACGAAGTCTTTTAATTATACCCGCCTAGCTTCCTCTTATCTTCCGTTTTTAATATTTACTCGTATTTATACTCGATAACGGTTTTTCTATTTAGTTTTAAGTATTTTAGCTTAATAATATTACTTAACCTTCTTTTATAAATATATAGCGTAGTTTAGGCTTTAATACTATCCTAATATTATTTCCTTTTATAAACGTATATTATCGTTTATATTCTAACCGTTTATATATTTAACGTAATACCTCGTATACCTTAGTATAATCTATATTATTTAAAAGCTATCCTTTAATTTAATTAAGTTTTAAACCTTTTATAAAATATAGTTATTTAGGTCCTCCTATTAGGCTTTTTCCTACCGGATTATAATCTTTTTAACTAACTATAGCTTACCCTCTTTACTTACTTTACGTACCGGCTAATAGCTATATAGCGATTTACTTTAATAATACTTTATATATTTATATATAATATATTGGAACTAAAGTACTTTCCGATACTCCGGATACTTAGGATAAAGCTATACCGTATCTCCCTTATAAGGTATATACTATATAAGTATTAATATATTTCCTAATAACTTCGCGATCTTAATATTAGCGACCTTCCTACCTTTTTAATACTTTTCTTAGCTTTTATATAAGAACTTTATAGGCTATAATATATTTTATAAAATAGTAATTCTATACTTACTATACTATTTCTTTAGTATCGTTTACCTAGTAGGTCCTTACGCGAGACCCTCGTCCTTAGTAACCTCCGTAGTAACTTCCGTAATAATCTATATTATTTAATCCCGTAAGGCCTATATTTAGAGATTTCCTTCCTCGTACTCCGCCTTTAACCTTTTTAATATTTCCTTTACTTTCTAAAACTCTATATTTTCCTATCCGGCGTACTAGTTAAAGTCTTTTTCGGAACTTACCGCTCCGCCTTATTAATACCCGATAGTTACTATTTCCATAACCTTTAGTCCTTTCGATATAGTAATTAATACGATTTTCTTTTTCTATCCGAGCCGTTTAGATACTCTATAGTCCTTTTTAAAATATCCTACCTTACCGTAATTAAAATATTTAAGGTTATCTTTACCTTAGCCTCGGCCTTACGGCCTTTACTACTATATAGTATCGACGTCTATCGGTCCCGAATATATAGTGCCGGAGTAGTTAGTGCTAGGGTATCTCCGCTTACGTCTATTATTAGAGCGGTTATTATTAAAGTGTCCCCTATAGCTATTACCGTAGTTACTCTTACCGTTACCTCCTTTCTTTTCTATACGATATTCGAACTACCGATCGTCGATCCGTATAGCTATAACGATATATTTATCGATAGTATCGGGCCTTATTTCCTTATATAACTTATCCTTTACTTTATCTTTAAAGCTATAGTAAAAAAGCTATATTAACCCTTTATCGTTAATAGCGTTACGTAGGTTATCGATTTTAAATTGAGCCGTATAGTCGGCTGCCGAGTACGTCTAGCGTAAACTTAAAAGTCTACTCTACGCGTACCTTACCTTATCGTACTCTTTAAATACCTCTTTAAACTTAGCCTTAAAGGCACGATAGCTCTTAAAGTATTCTACGGTAATTTTCTTTTAATCCTCCGGCTCCTACTCGTAATAGTCGTCGAGGATAAGCTCGAACTATATAAGAGCCCTATCTTTAAGCCTAATGGCCGCGAAGATTACTTTCGACTCTTCGTTAATAAACTATTTTAAGTATTAACGAAAATAGGTTTTAAGCTAGATTAAGAACCTTTTAAGCTTTGCCTTTTCTCCTTTATAGTACTTTAATACCGGAAGCTTAATAGTCGACTTAGATGTAGCCGAGATAATAAAAATCTATTCCCGGGTCTATTAAGCCTTGTCCTCGAGCTCTTTAAGACGCTTAATAACTTACTCTACGGTAAAGGGCATAAGTCTAGCGGAAGGTCCCTTGGCGCCTAGGCTAGGCAAGACGCTTCCTATCTAAACGTTTTTAGGTCCGGCTATAATAGTAAAAAAACGCTTTTAACTTATTTATAATAAAATTAAAGTAAGTATATAACGTATAACGAACCCCTATTTAGAACCTCTAAAAGGGATATCGGTTAAAGGTACTTCTAAATAATCCTAGTTCGGTATAGCTAAATAGTATATAATAAAATATCTCGATATAAATACTAAATACCGTAAATATAACTTAAATTATATATTGCGGAACTATCTATCTACGCTAGCTAGTTCCTCCGTATATATAGACCTTAGAACTCTAAGGTGCTCGCCCTACTACAGCCTCGATTACTCCTAGCATATTATATCCTGCAATATACTCGTCGTGCTATACCTCTGATTACCCCTAGCACTTTGTATCTTGCAGACTGCTCGTAAGCTTTAGCACCGTAGCACTTCTATCTATGCCTGATTGGCCGTCCCCTAACTTCCTTAATGATTGGCTAGGCGCCCCGCGTCCCACATATGGCGTGGCCCGCTGTTGGTTTAACTGTAACACCGTGCTAAGAACACACACCTTAAGCCGAGCTACTAGAGTAGATAACCCCTCGTTACCCCTCTGCTCGTTATAGGTCATTGTGCCCGAAGGCGGCAAATCTATCCTCTTTCGTACCCGTAAACTATTTACAATAATAGGGCCCGGGACGAGACGTCCTAATTTTACCTCCTGTACCTGCTTTTCCCGTTCCTTAATATCGCTTTTTAAATCCTCTACTTTATATTTATTTATTATATTACTAGGAAGAGGGTAAAATAATTTAAAGTCGATAGTAACGATCTTTTTATTAATATATAGAAAGTTATAAAGTTTTGGATCCCTATAAATAACCCCTTTTTCCGTAAGTAGGCTATGTATATCCTCGAGTTTCTTAAGAAGGTAAGGATTCCCTAGCTCTTTAATTAGAAAACTATATAACGATACTCCTTCGACGTTTTCCAGGAGGATAGTAAGAGTAAGTCGCTTACTAATTTAATATATTTACGCCTAGAAGTCACTAACGGTTACTTTACTAAATAAACGCGGGATATAGGTGCCCTAGAGGGATCGAAAATATAGGTATATATCGATTTCGTTTTTGTAGCTATTAGCTTTTAAGGGATTTCGCTCCTTTAAAATAATAGTTGTCGGTAAAAACCACTCTAGCAGCAATCGCTATAGCTAAAAGCGGACGAGCTACGGCATCCGAGATAAAAGCTACCTAGCAATTAAATTTAGGGAGACATGTGACGAACCCCTATCCAGAACCTCTGAAAGGGATACTGGTTGAAGGCACTTCTGAACAATCCTGGTTCGGTACAGCTAAACAGTGTACAACAATGGCTTGTCTCAATCACAATAGTCTGATACCAACGATTGTAACTTGTATTGCATACTGCGGAACTGTCTATCTACGCCAGCCAGTTCCTCCGTATATATAGACCTTGGAACCCTAAGGTGCTCGCCCTGCTACGGCCTCGATCACTCCTAGCACATTGCATCCTGCAATGTGCTAGGAGTGCTATACCTCTGATCACCCCTAGCACTTTGCATCCTGCAGACTGCTCGTGAGCCTTGGCACCATAGCACTTTTGTCCATGCCTGATTGGCCGTCCCCTTACCTCCTTAATGATCGGCTGGGCGCCCCACGCCCCACATGTGGCGTAGCCTGCTGTTGGTTTAACTGTGACAAGACATCTAAGAGAAAAATATTCGGATTTTATTTTAATAATAAATAAATGGTACCTTTCATAGTATCTGCGATTAAATAATATATTACAACTTAAAGTAAATTACTTTTAAGAGTATATATATTAATAAGAAAGTTAAATTTTACTTTGAAACGTATTTTTAAATAGATTAACCGAAGACAGACTACGTATAAAAACTTTTAAATACAAATATTATATATAATTCCTACGTAAATAAAAATATAGTCTTTAATTAAGTTTAAAAGTTTATACTATCCAATTCATAAGTTATTATATTAAAGGCGGAAAAAGTATAGTTTATGGGGGACTAATACCGGACTGAAGATTCTAAAAAGAAAGACCCGACTCGAGAATTAAATAAATTAATCGCGGTTAAAGAGGTATAACGAAAAAGAATTATTTAGTAAACTTACCGGGAAAACTATTTTATAACTGCCCGACTTTGGATATTAATACCGATACGTAAAAAACAAATTAACGTTAAGCCGGCTATCAACCTATATATACTTGAGCGTACCTAGTTTACCTAAATTTTTTATAATTAGTTAAATAACTTAAGCTCTAAAGAGCTGCTTAAGCTCCGTATCTAGGCGGCCGAACTAATGGTCGTCCTGTGCGACAAACGGGAGACCGTAAAGCGGAGTCGTATCCGGCGGAGGGCGCAGGCGAATATTGCGGTAGAGGAGTCTCTCGGGCCGGACCCCTTTCCGCCCCTCCTGGACAGGAAGCAATGCCCACGCTGCATCGGAGATGAAACCTTGTCTCACGGGGAAATGACGTTCAAGTACAGGCGACCGGCGGTGATGTACGACCATTTCGATAGGAAGCACGGGCAACAGCTAGGCGGCATGAAGCTGTTGGGCTGGTGACCTAGGAAAGTCACTGGCTGCGAAAATGAGGCCAAATTGGCCAGGGAAAAATGGTAAAAATTAGTATTTCAGTAGTTGGTTGTTGGTTAAAAAGGAAAACAGTAAGAAAATCCATCCCCAAGAGCAAACCGGTGTGGGTCTGGGAAAACCTGGGCCCTTTGGTGCCCCACAGAAGCAGATGTCGTGCAACTACCCTCAGTCGAGGGGGAAAGCACTGGAGTTCAAGCACTTGAACCATTTCAAGAACCATGTAAAGACGGTCCACGGTGTTAAACTACGGGCCTGAGCGCATTTGGTTGACATTATAAAGGCCACCCATCCTAAATATCTGGGAGTGTACCGCGGACTTGATTTCTTCCCATGGCGCCTCAAGTTGCCGAGCAGATGCAGTGGATGCAACATAGTATTCGAGTCGGCAGAGGTGAGATAGGCCCGTGGTGAGAGCGAGAAAAGTTGAGAAAAGAAATAGGTAGATAAATAAAGTTCTATGCTTTCGTTTACATCTGCTTGTATCAGCCGCTGCCAACTCAGCTGTGGCGCTCACAATTCAGCTTCCGCAGCCTTGTCGGCTTGGGCCCGCTCAAGGGCAGAACGAGATTGTCAGACGCTCGACTAATGCGATGTCCTCAATGCTAAGACGCAACATGTACGACCTCGACCTCGGCTTCAAACCGGAGAATATGACGCCTCCTGATCCAGATCCGCTGGCTTGAGAGCTTGGCTCTCATAGGACAACTTTCTAGTGGGCTGCTCTCGATAAGAAAGATTCTGCATGCCGCTCAAGTATGTTGATAGTGCCGTATTATTGTTAGGTTACTAAATCCTATCAGTCGCAACCGGGCATTAACCCTCGCCTGATTGAGCTGTTGAAAGACGCAGAGAAGTTTGTATTCAGTCACAGATCGATCATAGAGCGGGCCCCGTTACAGATATATGGCTCCGCGCTCGTGTTCAAGTCCGACTTTAAGCGATATCAGAAATCGGTATTGGAAGAAATGGCTGTCCTTTATCGAAATGATCATTGGCATTAGAGACCGCTGGGGTGCGCACCGGCAGACGCTCGAGGGGCATAGCCACTCGGTCTCGGTAGTGGCGTTCTCCAGGAATGGTCAATGTCTCGAGACAGACCGAGGGCTGCTAAGCATAACCGTAAACTCCGACGCTTCAAGCAGCTCTGGAGACCAAAAACTCGCCAGCAGTTTTCTCTTCGTCGGCGACGATTGGGTCACAAAAAATGGGAAGAGCGTCTTTGGCTTCCCGCCGACTATCGGGCAACATGTGTGGCGGTTCATGGTCAAACACTCATCTTAGGACATGCCTCTGGCCACATGGCGTTCTTTCGGTTTGCTTTTACGGGGTGATGGATTTCTGTAATCGTTGGAATGTTATATATTTTAACATCTCTGCTTAAGTGGAGGGCCTGGGAGCCATATTTGCTTTATACCATTTACTTTACGCCACCAACGTGGTTCTGATCGATACCACTTGCCACTTCTCTAAAACTGGCCGTCGTCGGTCATCGGCCACGACAAGCAACGGAATATCCATCTTCCAGGTATGACGCAGTTGCAGCAACGCAAGATAGTTATACCCAGCTGGGAGAAACAAGTGCAGATTTGGTATGAAGTACAGATAGATGAATATCTACCCTATTCCAACAAATTGAGGTATGAGATACTCAAATTCCACCCGAAGTTTACATGGAAGGGGCCATGGACAATCCCGCCCTCTGGCGGAACTGCCGCAGCATCTCGGGACATTTCTCGGAATGCGCAGCAGGTTCCCAACTATCGTGCTCGTGCCTATACCCTTCCCACTTGACCAGGTACTCCATCCGCCTTCCTCGTCGTCGTGAGTCCAGAATCTCCTCGACCTGAAAATACTCGTCTCCTCGAATCTCTTCGGCTATGGAGACAACTCCTGAAGGCAGAGCGCGCCCTATCGAGGAAGTCCTCTCTGCTGGTGACTTGCGCCGCGGGCCTTCTGGTACGCGGTCATTTCGTCCGTGATTCGTACAACTCCACCTGAAAAGTCGCTACCCCGTCCACCCAAACGTGCTTGAGGACCGCTTGAGAACCGCTTCCAGTGGCCATTTCTCAAAGCTTGCGAAAGCGGCATCGACTGTCTTCTCTTCCGAAGCGGACCCCCTGAAGATCGCGGCTTAGAAATGCTGCGCTGACTTTGGCGGCGCATTAAGCCTTGGGTTGGTGGTGTTTGAGCCTGTAGCGATGGGAAGTCGGTGCGACGCAGACATATCTGCCGCTTGAGCGCTTTTCTGCGGGTTATAGGGGCTAAAGTGTTTACCTTGCGGCGCTTCCCTCATGGCGGCCGGATGATATCCTCATCATTGCCCTGCTTGGCGTCACTCCCCACAATAGGGTAGCAGTCCTCCTCGCCGTCGGTATCGCAACGTCGTCGACGTCGACGATGACCGATGTTTTGCTAAAGGTTGACCCGCTCCTTACTGGCGGACGGCTGCATAGCCAGCTCGGTATGAGCCATCTCACGGTCGTTGTTGCTCTCATCCTCTGACAACCTCAGTATATTTGCCCGATCCTCCTGTGCTTGTAGCTGCATAACAGAACCATCCTCATCCTGCTCTCCTTTGTCGTCCGGAACGAGAGGATAACGTTGCACTGGGTCACTCGCCTGATCGCTATCGTCATGGTGATCACGATGCTGAGAGAGGCGGCAGCTGCCAGATTGCGGACTAACCCCACGACCAGAGGCGGCGCCGCATGGACTTTGGGGTTGAAGGCGTGGCTCGGCATCCGCCCGGCTCGAGCTCGCCAGTGCTCTCGTCTGGCAGTGTGGGTGTGCGTGCCCGGCCCTCCACCCCTTGCGGTGGTACGGCAGGACACATCCCATTCTGCTCTCCTCTTGTCATCTAAAATCTGAGGAGAGGTAGGGCGGTGGTCCGCTTTGAGATTGGTATAGCAATGTCCACCAACAACGCGCTGGAAGTCGATCCGGTCTTAGCTGTAAGGCGTCTGCAGGGGCAGCCCAGCATCGGCCGGCTCCGCGTCGTCACGCTCGCTACCCTCGTTGTCCACCTTGGCCTCGGGCGACTTGGCATTTGGAAGCCAACGGTAAGATGCAGACAGGTTCAGGTGCCCGGCACATTCATCATACTGACGACATGGCGACCCCGCGCACACGAGCGTACGGCAGAATACCGGTGTGACAAGGGCTGGTGTTCAGGGCTTGGAACAACATAGTTTCAATTCATTTTAATAATCTACAGTGGCCTCAAGATCCTTCATGAGGGATCTTTTCATCCCACTGCTCTGCTCTTCTGCTCATGTATTTATCTCTCTCACTATAGTCCATGCTTATAATAACCTTAAGTATCTACCAAGTCCAGCACATCCCTCTACTTATACATAAGCCAATACCTCTACTACTAACGCCTATAGCCTATTACTTATTTTACTTCCCAACGACTGGCTCAGAGCTTTCAGTTAACTGTGTTGTTGGCTGTGCTCCAGGCTGCGAGCGGTTGACGTGTGACAACAAGCGAAGCAAGGGCCCTAAAACATACTCAGTAGGCCTTTAAAGATAGTCAACAAGCATCAAAGATAGTTAATACGACTTGAAGATAGTGGATAGGCCTTAGGACACCTGAAAAGCGAGCGGAAATATAGTAGAAGGTATTTAAAAATCGCGATAGGCTTTAAACGATTAAATACCAGCCCTTTTGGCCGTTCATTTCATTACTACGAGAGATGTAAACTATACGTCTGAGCCGGACATAGAATCCGAGTCTGAATCTGGGCACTCATTAGGATCTGCCATCGATGCCGGCAAGTATCTCACAAAACCAAAACTCGGGCGTGGTTCATCCAACATACTACGCTCCCGTAGCTTACTCCTCCACTTCATTACCCACTCCTTCCAGACTTGAAGGGCGGCTGCGGCCTCCGGTGTCAAGCTGCGGTGCTTTAGGGGTTCCAGGGAAAGCAAGTCGTCCATGCCAAAGTGAGGTCTTGGCTTCCCGTCGACGTAAAAGGTAATGTCGTCAAGGATGCTTTCGTACACCATAAGACCGAAGCCTCGTGAGAGCCACTTGAAGTCAAGCAGGGCCCAGAGGGTGTTGGCAAGGTACAAGCCATAGCGGTCGGCGTGTCCGAGGGTGAGACGGCCCGCGTGGCCATACATCCCTCTAACGGTCTCCAACTCGGTGGGGCCTGTCCATGTGTATGGAGAATTGTCAGGCGGCCCTGGAAAAACTTCATCTTCTCTCGAGCCTCCGTAAGGCAGGTCGGAATTGTGGTCAAGTAAGAACCGCCTTGGTCCACTTGCTCGCTCCCGTCTTTCGTCATCCATTTCAGTTTCCTCCTTAGATGTTACGCTAATGATGAGATGTTGGAGTGAGTATCTGCTTCTTGAAAGACAGCCGCGATTTTCTCTTTGATAAGCAGGAGAGGTCAGGCCCCGAGGCCCCAAGGCCAGGAAGGACGCTAACAGGCGATAGAAGTTCCATGAGCCGGGAGGAGGATTTGGGTAGTTGTCTGCATCGAAGTCAGACGATACACCGCGGTAACGGCTTAAGAACTCCCCCTGCCTTCCAGCTGGTACCTCGTCGTCGATATCCTCCACGTCCATTATGCGGAATGACGCCTGGAGAGTGTCGAGGTTGATCTGGCTTGGGAGTGGACAACACACCCAGGTTGGGAAAAGTCCGCATTTGGCAATGAAGACGACGTCAATCTCATAGGGGTGGGATTGGGCAGTGGATGAATTCAATAGATACTGGACGTCATAGCGCAGGATCCGGCATGTCAAGAGGAGTGACAGAGCGGGTGGTTGAGGTGGTGTGGTTGGTACCCAAATGTCCCAGTCATCGCGGAGCCGGACCCGAGGATCTTGGAAGAATAGGTCGAGGTGATTATAGAGCGGCGTTGCTGTTGATGTCCAAATCACAGAGGCTAGGACTTTGTGGCGGAGTTCGGTTGAGAGGGTGGTTAACGACACTGGGCTGGCCATTTCGGACATGGTAGGTTGTGAGCGTTGCTTGTGGACACAGAAAGGGCTCCCTTTATTTTGGAGAGTCCGTTGAAAAAAGGTAAACTGTGGACTGTAGAGTCCTACCACAAATCGAGAGCGCGGTATCTGGGATTGTGGTTCCAGGGATGGTTGGTTGGTGGTGGAGTTCGTGCTAACAGTGTTGGAGAAAGGGCAAGCCGTCCACTATATACGGATATGCCTTGCCAGTAAAACGACGCGGTGGCCCAAGCGTCTGCGCCAAGCCACCTTCAGTTAGGCAGGTTAATCAAGCGTCGCCGTCCGCCGTCACATCGCTCCCTTTTTGAGAGCGAACCACGGCTGTAAGTGCCACTTCAAACTCGACATCACTTGAACATGTTCATTTTCAGGTTCACAGGGCATTCCATAAGAGATCTATTCACGGTACATGCGAAACACAGAATCACGCGCAACCAAAGCACAGCATCATATGGGATCAAGGTTCTGTTCATCCATCCGATCATCTACATGCCACTGATGCTTTCTTAACCGTGGATATACATAGCTACAATCCTAACATTTATTGACTGCTCCCCTTATTCAGAGGACAGCAACGCAAACATAGGCATTTGCCCACATGCCAGTGCAGTCGTTTTTGACTGCCGGGTTCCATTTGACAAAGTTGGCCTGGGTAATGCCGTAGCGTTGAGTGATGGTCTGGCAGGTCTGACCAGGCTGGACGAAGTGGAAAGTCTTGCACGAGGTGGTCATACCGCTCTGGTAAGGGGTGGGTGTCTGGATGCCATTGCCTGGGTTGACAGGCGTGGGCGTGTGTCCGACAATGGAAATGCAAACGTAGTAGTCGAGCCACAGGAGACTGCAGTCGGACTTGACGTAGGGGTTCCAAGTGGTCAGTTGCGCCACAGTGACGCCTTTGGAGGCGGCAATGGTGGCGCACGTGTCTCCAGACTTGACATTGTAGAACGAGTCACAGTTTTTCACCATATTCGGCTGAATAGGCGTCGGGGTGGCAATACCGTTGCCGACGCTGGTGGTGGTGCTCGGCTTAGTCGGGGTGTGGCCGATGATGGAGACGCAGGCGTAGGCATTGGCCCAGAGTCCAGTGCAGGTTGAGCCCACGCTCGGATTCCAGCTGAGGAACTGAGCCTGGGTGATACCATGTTTTGCCGCAATAATCTCACAGGTGTCACCAACTGCGACGAAGTAGAACTCGTCACAGTTGTTCACGATGGAGGCTTGAGTAGGCGTGGGGGTGGCGATGCCATTCCCGGGTGTGGTGGGCGACGGTTCATGGCCGATGATAGACACGCAAGCATAGGCATTGGCCCAGAGTCCGGTGCATGACGCGCCAACATTGGGATTCCATGCCTTGAACTGATCCTGGGAGATACGGTATAGAGAGGCAATCGTCTCGCATGTTTGACCGGCCGTGACAAAGTGGAAGGCGTCACAGTTGTTGACGATGCTGGCCTGGGTGGGAGTGGGTGTGGTGATGCCGTTTCCGGGTGTCGTAGTGGTCACTGGAGGAACAACGGTAGATAAGGACGGAGTGGTGGTGGTTGCCGCTTTGGTCGAAGTGATACCCGGCGCAGGTTCGCCGTAAGCCTCAACACAGTACGACTTCCCGACCTCTACCGAGCAAGTAGCAGAGAGGGAAGGATTCTAGCACACAAGTCAGCAAAGGTCTCCGAACAAGTAAGGGACTAACTCAGCCCAAAGTGCTGCTTCAGAAGACTTACCCATTGTTTAAACTGAGCCAGGGAAATAAAGTTCTCGCTGACAATAGCGTCGCAGGTGGTAGCCGACCTGACATCAGCCCACCAGGTGCAGTAACTCGACGTCTTGGGGTCGTAGGGCAGCGATGGCAATGGGCCATCGCGTGCTTCCAACAAAGGTGCATGTCTGCCAGTAATCCCAGCCGTGACAAGGCCGGCGGCCAGAACCAGAGCGTATGCAGAAGACAGCATGGTGACTGAGTAGAGATGATGACCCGGTTGGCTGGTGGACTCGGATTGAAGAGAGAGCCTGGTGGACAAGTCTTCAGGTCCGAGATACCGAAGGATTTCAGCTCATTATATAAACCAGCAGGACTGGACAAGCTCTCTTCTGGCCGGATGTCAATGCAGAGTCTCATTGTTCCAAGGACTGAGCCTTGAAGCCATTCATAGTCCGCCGAGGCTAGGCCCTCAATGCAGCTACAAGTGGATATACATGACTCCATACCCAATCTTAATAGGACGATTGGAACAAGAGCCATGCATAGCCATACATAACGAACCAACATAGTAACTGTATAGTCGCGACATGGGATTGAAGTTACATTAGGCACAGAACAGTGTATCACTTGAGACAATGCGACCATAGCGGCCGGATCCGAACGAAATCTTTGACAGACCTATCTACTGTTCTGTGAACCGTTTCCTTCCCGGTTGGTTGGTCTCAAGGCGGATTAGATCCCTGTTGACAATGCCCAGTGGACGGGACGAGGACACTGTGGGTACTGAACTTCCTCAGCTTCCCGTCAACAGTGTGATCGCCGGGAAAATGCTTCCAGCTAAGAAGATATTTTCATTATGTGGTAAAATTCCCAGTGGCATGCTGACACAACGCCTGACGAGGCTAGTGTCGTAGTGTAGGCCAAAAAAGAATTGGGTTGATTCGGCACGGCTACCGAGTCTGCCGACAAACCGACGTGTTGAGGTGGCGCAGCGCATATCTTCTTGTTTATCATATACCTTGTCTATCCGTAAGTCGTATGGAAATATTGAATGGGATGGCTTGGCAGGGGCACAGCAGCAGGCTTCGACCAACAAGATGAAGAAAAAGTGATAGTTGAAAACTGAGCCTCGTCCACTCCACCTAGAGACCAATCAGGAAGGTGTCTTCAGAATCAAGACATCAGATGTGAATATGCAGGGTCCAGACTATATGCAAGTCCTTCATGACTTTTCTTGTTGATCATCTAATCCGATTACATGTGTGATACTAGTCCACCATCCGCAACGTTTGCGTCGCCAATGGATCAAGATCCAGACTGCCACCAGACCCGGGACTTGACAGTTGATTTTCAAAGATTTGAGCTGCACTTGATCCAAACGACCCAAACCCGTGAACGAAGGTGCATCTGCCGCGGATGCGACACCTTCATGTGGTGTGGACCGAGCTCCACGCCGATGGGGTTACAGAGAAAGCCACTCAAAGAGATTGGCATACCTACCATCCGATAAAATATGGATTTCAACTAGATCCACCTCATGGACTTGTGCTCTTTCGGTTCCCTTTAGTACCTGAGAAACCCACGCTAGGTAAGGCATTATCCCCAGCTTTGTGTTTCTAGCCCGTCCGACGTTGCATTATGCCACCACTAACATCCAACAGTCACAGCCTAGCTACTTAACAAATCCCCAACTTGAAGAGCCAACTGTAAATTTGAGGGCGCGATGTACCGGTTGCATTCTATCACCTTGTCTGGTACCTTGCAGCCTACCTAACCACACTTTGACACTAGCGTGCCTACTTAGCTCATGTCGATAGATCAACCATGATGATGGTTTTTCACAACGGCACTCAGGGTCACCCCTTGCATTTTGATCATGCGACGAGCAAGGTGGAAATGTGCGCAAAAGAACTGTAGTATTCCAACTAAGGTATGTTTGTGCGGAGGCCAATTCCTCGTTCAAATTCTCGCATATGGATACACAGGTACATGTCTAACTAGGAACCGTTGCTGCGATATACCAATCATGTTCAAGAACACAAATTCCGGGGTGTCTATATCGCCTGTGCTAGTGTAAACTGACGGTGGCCAGCTTTCAGTTGGGTACGTACCCTCAAGGCTGAAAAAGATCATGCTCCTTTTCCCTTTTATATTGCTTCACCCATGGTCTACAAGCTAGTCTGTCTGTTGTCAATTTGGTATCTCATTCTTTGTTTACTCACCTCTTACTCCCGAGGTCATTCTGTCTTGCATCGTCATCCAACCCTGGATGGTGCAAGGCACATTTTTTCCCATCACATCTCCTCTCTGAGAGAACCTGCTGCACGCAGTTATCTCGTCGTTTATCATGAAGGCATATCTCTACGCCCTCGTAGCCTTGGGGGCAGCGGGGGCAGCGAGAGCAACGGGCGGGTTCGTGGCCACAGACCAGTCCTTTATATCCTCAAGTTCTTTCGTCGACATCACCGAAGCAGACGAGGATCTCGACAAATGGCTCTCTACGGTACAGGCGCAGCCTCTTGAGGCCCTCAAGCCATGCCCCATTTCTTGCAGCAAAGCCGGGGAGGGCCCCTGGTTCCTGTTCCCGGAGGCGGATCAGTTGGCCTCATGCAGGGAGACCATGCTGCTCAATGTGGTTGTCCAGATGGCCGAGGTCAAGGACATGCCCACCGTCATCAGGGCCTGCACAGCAGACTACGACACTTCTCCGTCCATGAGGGTTGCTTTCGTGCCAGACTCGACCAAGGCATCGCTCTGTACCACCGCCAACAAAGTGCTGGAGGATGCCTCCATCTCCATTCACCGGCCCGGCAAAGACGGCGAGTTCTCGCCGACCCATCTGCTATCAGCTGGTCGTCAGGTCAAGAGCTATCTTGCCTCTCAGAAGCCGTCATGCTCCAACAACGCCATGGCCTTTGGCTACTCGCAGACGTCGGTCATCGGTGTTTTTGCCGGCGCTGAAGTGCACCAGCACGGTGTCACATCAGATGTCCTTCAGCAATTCCTCGAGCATGTTCAGAACGAGTCGGTCTCAGGAACCACCGTGGTGCAGTTGTGTGGTGCCAAAGATCGTGGTGCCGATTACAGCATTGGCATCGTTGCCAGCAGCGCCAAGAATCTCGATTTCGTCCAGGAGGTGGTCAAGACATGGGCTGATGGCAAATGTGTCTCACAGGTGGGTGCGGGCCAGGACTGGATGCCGGTCACTCTGCGCGTTCCTGTTCCCTTGGAGGAGTTGTCCAAGAACGACACCATCTCCAACAGCACCGCCAGCTCTCGCCATTCCGCGCCTGGAGATATTTCTGCCAGGTTCGCCCGGCTCAGCCCCCGAGCTGATTGCAGGGTCACTACCGTCCAGGCCGGCGAGGGTTGCTGGGCTGTGGCCCAGAGATGTGGCATCTCGCAGACTCAACTGCAGAACTTCAACCGCGCCAACCTCTGCAACTCACTTGTTCTGGGCGAGCGCGTCTGCTGCAGCACCGGCACCCTCCCCAGTACCCTCCCTCCCGGAAACTCTGACGGCACGTGTAAGACGCGCCAGGTTGTGTTGGGCGACGACTGTGGCTCATTGGCCAACAAATGCGTAAGTTAAACTTACTTTCCGCTTGACCTACGCACGTCGTGGACAAAAGAGAGACTGACAATACGATGTACAGGGAATTACTGGCGATGACTTCACCAAGGCGAATCCTCAGTCCGGGCTTTGCTCCAAACTGTCCGAAGGTCAGCATGTGTGCTGCAGCCAGGGCAACCTTCCCGACCTTAGGCCCAAGAAGGGTGCCGATGGCTATTGTGCCGTCTATCGGACCAAGAAGGACGACAACTGCGCCAAGATTGCTGCAAGCAACATGCTCAGTGTGACCCAACTGGAGAACTTCAACAAGAACACATGGGGTTGGAATGGCTGCAAGTTGCTTTATCCCGATTTCAACATGTGCGTCAGCGACGGAGCTGCGCCGATGCCTGCTATTGTCCCTGTGAGTCAACCCAAGTCAAACTGCTTCTTCCACTTCCTATACTGACCTGCTTCGGCTTGGTAGAACGCAATCTGTGGACCAACCATGAACGGCACCGTCCGGCCCCCCTTAGGGACCAACATCAGCACGATGAACCCGTGCCCTCTCAACGTGTGCTGCAACATTTGGGGGCAATGCGGTATGACCGATGATTTCTGTGTCGTTTCCAAGTCCGAGACTGGTGCTCCCGGTACTGCAGCTCCTGGCCAGCACGGATGCATCAGCAACTGCGGCAGAGACATCATCAAGGGCCCCGCGCCGGCAAAGCATATCAAGCTTGGCTATTTTGAGGGCTGGAACTTCGGCCGCAAGTGCTTGCACATGGATGCTACCCAAATCGACACAAGCACTTACACCCACGTTCACTTTGCCTTTCCCAATGTCACGCGAGGCGATTTCCGGATCGAGATCACGGACCCGTTAGTTAAGAAGCAGTTTGAACGTTTCAAGAAGCTTCAGGGCGTCAAGAAGGTTGTATCTCTAGGTGGCTGGGACTTCAGTGCTCTGCCAGGGACCTTCATGATTCTCCGAGAGGCCGCCCAACCAGCCAACCGCGACCTGTTCAAGCGCAACATCATCTCCTTCATCAACGAGCACAACCTTGACGGCATCGACCTTGACTGGGAATATCCAGGTGCCCCTGACATCCCGGACATTCCAGCTGATGATCCGGTAAATGGTCTCAACTACTACAGACTCTTGGCCAGCATCAAGGCCGAGGTCGGCGATTCCAAGACAGTCTCGTTCGCCGCACCAGCGTCGTTCTGGTACCTCCGCTCCTTTCCTGTCAAGCAAATGGCCCAAGCTCTCGACTATATTGTCTTTATGACCTATGATCTTCACGGCCAGTGGGATGCTGGTAATAAGTGGACTTCGCCTGGCTGCCCGACGGGCAATTGCTTGCGGTCACATGTCAATGAGACTGAGACCAGGGACGCGCTATCCATGATTACCAAGGCGGGTGCCCCTTCCAACAAGGTCCTGGTTGGTGTCTCCAGTTACGGACGGTCCTTCAAGATGGCCCAGGCTGGGTGCGACGGCGAGTCCTGCCTGTTCACGGGCGACAACCGCAACTCCCATGCTGCCAAAGGTCGGTGTACGGACACTGCTGGATACATCTCAAACGCCGAGATCAACCAGATCATTGCTCAAGGCAGGGCCAACAAGCGCTACAACAAAGAAGGTTCCAACATCATGGTGTATGACAACACAGAATGGGTGGCCTGGATGGACGACGAGATGAAGGACAAGAGAACCGAGTTTTACCACTCGTACAATTTCCTAGGCACCACTGATTGGGCAGTCGATCTGCAAGAGTGGTATCCCGATGCCAGTTTAGACGAGGACGATGTCGAAGTCGTTTATCTGGGGACCGAGGTGTACCGCGAAAGGACTGCCTACTGTACGCCGCCTTGCCGTCTTATCTTGCCACCCAGCTCACTCCCGGCACCAACGGTAATCTCGATTCCACCCTATACAACATCCATTGAGGTGGGCCGCAGCCAGGGTGCATCATTTGTCGTCGAAACGACGACCATCACCGTCTATGCGCCCAACATTACGACAAATCAGATGCCCATGTCCAATGTCAATATCACCGTCGCCAATCCAACAAATGGCGGTGGTGCCGGTGGCATTCCCCCTTTCTACGCCAACCCAAGTATTGATATCCCCCCTATTCCCGTCGTCGTCACGCCTCCAGGGGGTGGTGCACCGCCAACTTCGCGATGGATTACTCTTCCGCCCTGGCCGTCAGTGACAGATGGCCCGCTGCCTGACGACCCATCTGGAGTTGACATTCCAGACAACAGCGACCTACCATCTGATGATCAAAATCCAATCATTGATCGACCTCCTCTAGGATCTGGACCTCCAATGGTCTGGGACTGCCCGCCGGGTGGCGTGTTGGAGATTGATGAGTTCCACGCCATCTTGACGCTTGACAATTGCCAGGGTCAAGTAACTTTGGGCGGGTGCGCACCTACGAGAACGAAGGCAATGGATGCACCTCCTGAGAGCACACTTCTCATTGGCTGCACCTTGTTCACGGGGACCCAGGCTCCTGATATCAAGCCATTTCCTACAGGCTCAGGTAATATCATTCAGCCCATCACCACGCCCGTGCCGGATCCGCCAAGAGAAGACGACCCTCAAGATTCCGACGATGACGATGACGAGCCCGCGGGTGTGTACCTGTCGTGCAAGGCTTGGTTCTTCTTCATTTGCATCGACTGGCCAGAACTCAAGGTCTTCGGTTGGGTTTTCCCTCCTCTGCCCCCCGGGCCCTATAGGAGTGGTCCCCCGAATATCGACTGGCCAAAGCTTCCCGGTATCACGGTCAAGGGACGTCTACCAAAATGGCCAGCCATCACAATACCGACCAGAGGCCCGATTCCCACACCCGAGAAGCCGAGCAACTGCAAGACCCAGACCGCCGAGCTTTGCAAGATGACGACTTCGTACGCCGGTGTTGTGGAAGGTGGTACAACCAGAACGACCTCGTCTACGACGAAGGAGACATGCGCTACTATCTACGGATGCGAGGTGGAGGATGACAATTCGTCGACCCAGACTTTTGATGGTTGCACTGTCACCCCGGTGGCAAAGCGCGAGGTTGTCGCAACGCCAACCCCAGTTCAAGGAGCTGCTGGTACCCTCGAGGAGAGATCTCGACCGTTCCTGCAAGCTAGAGCCAAAAAGAAGAGCCCATGCCAAATTGGGGATGCCTTGATCATACCTGACAACCCTGAAAATGTCCAGGCCATCCGCACCTGGCTCGGGGACGTCAACAATAACCCAAAGAAGCAGCCATGGTCATACACAGAGATCAAGTCCGATAGGGCGAAGTTTACTGCCTTTTTCCACGTTGTCCAGCTTGACCGTGCAAGCTTGGACACACTTAGTGGCGCCAAAGGGACCTACGGTGTAAGTCAGCCAGCCAGCTACCTCCGATTATCTTTCTTGCTTTTGTCAAAGTAGAGCGCAAGGACAGGAGCTAATAAGTGTGATTTCAGATTGACGACATATACTACCTCTCTGAGATGAATGCAGAGGCTAGGGCCAAAACGGCATTGGCGGACGCTAAAAGGCCACGGCCTGTTACCGATATCTGGCAGGGGAAGTTCCCTGGGTCCGGTGGTGGCGGCCCAGCAGTTGTCCCTCGGCACTTCTCCCGAGATCAGTCACCTGGGAACCTTACCTCTTCAACTGAGATACCAGATATTCATCGCGACCTCAATGAAACTATCTCTGGAGTCCTTCGTAAGAGGAACGATTATGAGGAACACGAAACGGCGGAGTATTGGGAGCTTTCTCAGCTTTCGGCACCTCCCTTCTACACAGGATTTCAGTCATGGAGGAGGTCTGGGACCCCAGCAAGAACGCAGGACCCCAGAAAACCCGACAGATGGTTCAACACATATTGGTACCCCAAAGGCACTGGCCCAACCCAGTACATCTACAATATGGAGTCGGACGTAGATACCAGCCATGCAGTAAGTCTACCCATCTTTCACCTGGCTTGGTGTCATTGAACAGCATAGATCTGACTTTTTGAACAGGAGTTCCAAGGGTTAGGCGGGCGTTTGATCAGGTGGCCGTACTCGTCGCCGTACGGTGGCGACGCGAAAACACCCAAACCTGTCTCCGGTTCCGATTGGAAGCACGGAACCGCTGTCTCATCCAAGATTCTCGGAAACCTCCTCGGGGCGGGCAGAGAGGTCACCATGGTCTTGCCAGTCAACCCAGGAAGTGGATTCACCTACACAGGCAACTCAGGCGCAAAAACCAGATCTTTCGAGGAAGCAGCCGTGCTTGAGACATTTATACGAGTTATGGATGACATTCTTGATTCTACGAACAACAAGGAAGGCCGAGCCATCATCAACTATTCTGGCGGCATGTTCACGGATGGTGCCAGCGAGGCCAGGATCAGGATGCTATGTGAGTCAACTCCGAGTTTGCCAAGGACGTGGCAGAATAACGACCATATACTGACAGTGCATCGCAACCACAGACAAAATTATCAAGAAGCTCGGCCAGTATAACGTGCTCGTTGTCGCCTCTATCCACAATTCCTACAAGGAGAGAGGTGATAACATTGATGCTTACCCAGCCGGTTGGGGCGATGTCTCTCGCGCCGACTACCTCAGCAACGTCCTTTCGGTGGGCGCAGTGCAGCAAAGTCAGCGTGTAGCAACCTTCGCCCCTTACCAACAGTAAGCTCTCATGATCTTCCTTTTCAAGATAATGCAGGCCATGATTACTGACGCAAAGTCTGCCGGTAGATGGGTTACTTATGCTCCAGGTGAAAAGACCTACATCGCTGTTCCTGGAAAGGGTATCGTGACGGACGATGGAAGCTCAATGGGTAAGTTTCCCACGACAATTTGCTGTCTGTGGACGATAGCTGACTTTTCAACCCTCCAACAGCGGCACCCCTGGTTGCAGCAATGGCTGCCAATCTCCGCTCTTTGCCGTCAAAGTGGAAGGAGGACCTCAAGGATCCGAAACGCCTCAAGGCCCTCATCAAGATACTTTCCCGGCCTCTCCCTATGGGAAAACCCGACAAAAACCCTGCAAAACCAAAGATTCCAGTGGGCAAGATCGATACCTTGGTCAGCACAGCGTGGAATGGTCAAGTGTTTAACCTTGGCCACTGCCTCCTTGACACCACCGAGGCCAAGGGCCAAGGTGGCAATGCGCAGCTGGACAAGATTTGCCCTGAGATTGAGGACATCAAAAAACCAGACGCAGATAAGCTGTTTAGCCCCCCCGGCGGTGGTGGTGACAGCGGTGGTGGCAGTGGCGGTGGTGGGCCAAGCGGAGATCCTATCGAACACAAGCCCGGACCTGCCGGACCCCTTTGCAACAAGCCCATTGGACTTGGGAAACGAGACGGCCAGTGCGGGAAGATATGCACCGGTTACTACTGCACGCCGACGCCGGTCGGGCCACCCCCCGACTATCACGACCCGGAGGACCCAGCGCACAAGGTCACCAGGCCTCCGATGCCGACATTGACAGGAGCACCAGACCTCGGTAACTGTCCCAAGACGACGACGCGGCGCTGCGTAGGAAGTGGTGGTCGCGAGACCTGCGAGGACGTCACCATCTGTGCGCCGACAACGGCAGTCCCTACTCCCACGGCACAACCTACCCCAACAGCAGCGCCGCAGCCAGCCACATGTCGCATCCACATCGCCCAGCACCACTGGTTCAGCTGGACCTCTAACGCCAACGCAATGTTTATGGAAGTCACTTCTTATATCAATGAAGTACGACAGAACTACGAATCGGCAAATACGGACTTTGGCATCTCGATGACGTGGTACAAGGCAAGCTCGAGATTCCCGACTGATCTTCGGATTGATATTCGCAAGGAAAAGGGAGCTGTGAACTTCAAGAGGGACAGGCCGGCACCGGGCGAGAACCTCGAGAGAAGGAGGCTGTTCATGTCGTTTGATCTTTACTTCACAGCCGGCAACCAGCACTGGTCGAGCGGGAACAGGGACGAAAGCAGAATGCCGTTTTGTCGGGTAGGAGCATGGGATGAGAACTCGTGGGATGGTATTAATCATCTTCAGCCGGTAAGTTAATCCCCCTTTGAACACTGTCTAGAAGATATATATGGCAGATGACTGACGAAATTCCTACATACAGAGCCGACGGATGGACTGCTATTGGAGGTGTTAGTGCAGAAGATGTCCCCGACGCCTCCATAGATGCACAAAATACCCTCATTTTACCGAGCCCATGCCTGTAATGATTGGTCACATTGCGAGTTTTAATTGTTCTTTGCTGTGCGAGGGTTGAATAGACAGGGCAATGATGCCCCACATAAGATTTAGCTTCCGAGTTCCGACATGCAACTTGCCAGCCATGCACCTCTGTTTTTATATTCCTGTGTCGCCGAAATCTCCCGTCAGCAGAGCTGCTGATCACGATCACTGCCCTTTTTCCTAAGTTTCTACGCGCCTTACTGTTCTCTCCCTTCGATGACTACTCACTATGACCCAATGCCGATGATCGTTCACAGTGCGGCCTTGGTGAGCTTCGTCTGGACCTGCATTATCGTTTTCGTCCAAGGAATTGGTATCTACAAAATGTACGACTTGGACGTCCCCACCATCGTACCGCCTCCGGTGTTTGCTCACCATCTCCTCTCTGCGTCTTCAGCCTCCGGAATAACTCTGCTCCTTACGCGAAACCTTTCTCCCCGACCCTCAAGGAAGATGATGTGCCGCACATCACTGTTATTCGACCTATAAAAGGCGTGGAAGCTGGTCTTTACGAATGTCTCGTGTCAACCTTCCACCTCGCCTACCCCAAGTCGAAGCTCATCATCTACCTCTGCGTCGATTCAACAAGAGATCCAGCCTATCCTGTTCCACGGAAATTCATCTCCGCTTTCCCCGACTTCGATGCCAAGGTGCTCGTCCAAGAGCCGGATCCTGTGTCGCATGGCGATGGCGGACACGTTGACAAGCTCGGGCCCAATCCCAAAATCCGCAACATCAGCCGCGCATATCGGGAGGTCAAAGGCGATATCATTTGGATAGCAGACTGTAATGTTTGGCTTGGGGCTAACTCGGCAGGAAGGATGGTGGACAAACTATTCGGGTTCTTGCCCGACGGAGCGCAGACTAAGCCCTATAAGTTTGTCCACCAGCTACCTCTCGTGATCTATCTAGAGACGCCTAGGACAGCAGCAGAAGAAGAGTAGGCGCTTTTATCGGGGCCCATTGACACCAATGAGCCAAAGAGCCTCCTTGACTATGGCGGTCGGCTCGAAGAAATGTTCATGGCAGCCACCCACGCAAAATTTCTACAGCGACATCAACACGGTTGGTATCGCACCCTGTGTCGTGGGTAAGAGCAACATGTTTCGCAAGTCTCACTTGGAACGCCTGACCGACCCCGCTCAGAACCCTCTCCTTTCCCCCGCCAATGCTGCCCGTAGGCGTGGTGTCGACTATTTCTCGTCCTACATCTGCGAGAACCGCCTCATTGGTGGCCTCATTTTCAAGTCAAATATCTCAGGCTACAAAAAGCACGGGCTTGTCCGCGGCGAAGTAGCTATTCAGCCCATTTTGGGCATGACTGTTGCAGCTTACATTTTTTGTATATAGGTTCGTTACATTTTAAAATCTAAAGATATAATTGTTTTAAATCTATGTATTTAAATATATAATATATAATAAGGATCTTATTTTGTATCCTATAACTCTTACTCGAGATTAAATTAGTTTATGGTGCAGTCGCAAGCTTAAGCGTATAAGTAGGGAAGTGGGGCTTTCGAAGGTCTTAGAGGTTTAGGAGTTATATATATAAGCGGTCTGCTTCGGATACTGTATTTTAAATAGAGCATCGACTTTTATTTTCTTCGTAATTCCTACCTTATATACCTGCAGGTAATTCTAGCCCTCTAATTTGGCTAATCTGGTGCTTATTATGTGGCCTGCGAGCCTATAGTATCTTTTCTTTGTCCTGCGTGAAGTGCGGCCTATAAGCGAGTTACTATTACACAAGTAAGGTTATTTAGAGACCTATTAAGGATATATTTGTAGTGTTATGGTTAGTTTATTTGTTTTCTCACTATTTTACTAGAGAGCTATAGAAATCTCTAACACTATACTAACGTTTTTAATATTATTTAACCCCCCTCTTTTTTATTATAATATGTGACGAACCCCTGTACAGAGCCTCTGAAAGGTATACGGCTTGAAGGTAACTTCTGACAATTGGTTCGGTGCAGCTAAACAGTGCACAACAAGATGTCTCAATCTGAACACAAGATACCGTCAATACAAGCTGTGATTGTATACTGCGGAACTGTCTATCTACACCAGCCAGTTCCTCCGTATATATAGAACTTGGGACCTCAAATTTCTCGCCCTGCTACGACCCCGATCATCCTTAGCACATTGCATCCTGCAACGTGCTCGTGGGTCTTGGCGCCATAGCACTTCGTCCAACCCTGATTGGCTGTTTCCTTACTTCCTTAATGATTGGCTGGGGATGTCCTGCGCCCCACATGTGGCGCGGTCTGCTGTTTGGTTAACTGTAACAGCGCGAGGCGACAGAGCTGTACGGAATCCCACCATCCACGCTCAGTCATCGCCTCCACGGCTCTACCACCAACTTATGCAGCTTAGTACTAAGCAATCTATCTGTCAACCGCTATCCAGATGGCAATGGCCGAAAACCAAATGGCACCAAAAGCTTTTCAAGTGGGAGGTATGCCAAAGAAGGAACGGAACCAAGGCAAGGTCGTGAAAGCAAAGGCCAAGTGGAGGCACCCGATTAGTGATTCCACACCTGGTTCCACAAGCGTGGCCGTTAAGATTCTCCACTTCCGTACTCGAAGCCATCCCACACGGCGAGCAGCCTGGCTCATGTGCGGGACTGCACCAGGTAGATCATGAACCGTCAGCCCGACCACTTCTTTTTGATCGAAGGTGCGAGTGATGATGAACTCGAGTATTTGGGCGGGACAGATAGACGTGAGCAGATATGATCATCAGCCTACAAGACGACTGCATTAACATCAACAATATAAACAAACAAGACTTCAAATCTTTCTTACAAAATGCTATGAAGGCAAGCTGCGGAGTGTAATCTCTGCAAAGCTTCAGGCTTGAAGTGATCTCTTTGGTAAGTGTGTAGAATTCAGTACCTGCCTACGATGTAAATACAGCGCAGTTTCCACACCATCACCGCCCGAATCAGCGCCTCTTGGCCATAATCCCATCCCACCTCTCCTTCTTCAACCTCAGCTCCTCCCTCGCGAAATGCGTCAGCATCCCATCAGGCAACACCCGATCGGCCAACCCAAGCGCGAGATCATGCCCCCAGTACGGCCTCACCTCCCTCCAGCCCCTCTTCACCGCCCCATCGATACCCCCCACAACATAGCCCCCAAACCTCTCAGCAGTCACCGCACCCTCCGCCATTACATTCGCCTGACTCTGCACCTCACCAAGCGTAACAGCAAGGCAGTCGATATGCGCCGTAGTCGGGTCATCCTCCAACTCCCGCGACAGTCCCATGCTGAAGGCGTAGTTGAACGCCTTGGTGGCGCTGTACATGACGATCCAAGGCATCCCAACCCTCCCGGCCGAAGAGATGTTCAATATCAGCGACCGCTCATGTTTCTCTCTTGAAGAACTTGACGAAAGGAGTGGCAGGACGAGGTTGGTAAGTCGCGCCATGAACCGCGCGTTCAAGTCAACGTAGGCGTCAACTTCAGCCGTGCTGAGGGTGCTAAGAGGTCGCAACGGCGGATCAGCCATGGGGAAACCGCCGACATTGTTGACGAGAATCGAGATGTTGAGATCCGAGATTGACTCGACCGCCGTCTCAAGTTCCTCCGGGGTCGCGG
Source organism: Podospora pseudopauciseta (assembly GCF_035222475.1). Classification (NCBI taxonomy): domain Eukaryota; kingdom Fungi; phylum Ascomycota; class Sordariomycetes; order Sordariales; family Podosporaceae; genus Podospora; species Podospora pseudopauciseta. Next base: position 530,772 of record NW_026946666.1, on the reverse strand, counting down.
TGCGGGCGTTGACGACGAGAGTTCGCACAAGCGGGGAATTGAGACTTTTGGCCGCCGACTCGAGCTCGTCCGGGAGATGGCCGAGGAGAACGACGCCGAAGCCTTGTCTGACAATGTTGCGGGCGATGGAGAGACCGATGCCGGCGCTGGCTCCGGTGATGAGCGCGTAGCTGTCGTCGCTGGCGCGTTTGTATGCCGCGAGGGGTTTGGAAGGTCGCCAGAAGTGGTAGAGGGTGAACTGCGATGCCCAGTACAAGACGCGGAGCACGGCTGCTGCGCCAATGCCTGCGAGGCAGGTGATGAGAATTCCAGGCGCCATTGAGGACTTCATGATGTGGCATTGAAGTGTGTGGGCAGCCCCGCGTAGGTTTTGGTGAGAGCAGCGGATGCCAAGCACTACCTATCAATAGTATGACCAATGAGAAAGACTTCAAGGTTGACGACTGGTATCCACCGACGTCCCGTCGTCAAAGATAACAACAATCGATAGGTACTGATAATACGGTGGAGCAGATAGGTAGCTTTGTTGCTCCTGGAAGACAACAAACTGAGGAATTACAGATTGAGTACAGAACTTGCTATTCTGGCTGCCGAATTTGGCCGAGCAGAGCCAACCTGGGCTGGTTTCTTTTCTCTTGCCGCAGCACTCAGTAGCTACTTTCTCCTTCAATACATCAACAACTCTGTTCCAACACCATGTCACCGGGCCTTGACTCGTTTGGGTATAGAAAAGAACCCATTTCCAGATGCGGCAGCATTGAACTCTCCGAACAGTTGTCAAGACCCCTGTCAACTCTGCCAAGCCAGGCAGGCCAGGCAGAGCAGCGCTAACCACCGCATCATCCCCACTCCAGCAGGCAAACCTCAGGCAAAGCAACAACTCCATCCAATCATGAGGGGAAGCAAGAACTACACCACGTCCCCGTCAGTATGTTAAATATTGGACGACTTCTGACTGTCAAGACATTCATCACTCCGACTTCCAGACAGCCAATTCTGCATCACGCCGTTACCTACACGAACCAGCCATCAACATGGAACAAAAGGAAGCAAAATGCTATCCTGGCTGGAAGCTAGACTTGCGACACATCCCTGACAACAATGCCATCGAATACCCCATGGGCATCCATCCAGACTGCATGAAAAAATCCTCGCCCATCACGGTCCGGGAGGTGGCCATGATGCTAGTCATGGACCGCCTGTCCGACAAGCCTGATTGGCACGTCAAGGGCTTTGACGATGCCATCGCCGACAAGTGGCGCAAGGAGGCTCTGGCCTGGCCTGAGGAGGACCTCTGGAACCGCATCGACCACATCCAACGCGACCCATCGGGAGACCACAGTTGGTACCCAAAAAGAGCCAAAAACGTTCTCGACCAGGCCTCGGTCGAGTACTGCATCGAGGAGCTCCGCCACAAAGCCGAATACTTCAAGAGGACATCCCTCGTTCCCACCCTCGATGCCAGTTACATGGCTGCCAAGTCGGACACTCTTGTGTCTCCTCAGCTTCAGGCTGCTCTGAAAGAGGGGTTTGATCGTCTACAGGCCGATCAAGCGATGAATCCAGACTGGCATCCTAACACGAACGAAACGGTCCAGGATCTTGTCCACCCATCCATGTATCCCTTGGTCTACGGCCGTTCGCGTTTCTTCGAGGACGAAGTCGTCGGAGTGGAAGATGCCATCGATAAATGGGCTGGCAAGGGTGTTGTTATCCCCAAGTGGATCGAAACCCGTGCCCAGACAAACGTTCGAGGGTCTGTGTTTGGGAAAAACGTTGAATACAGCTATTGGTCCGACGACTACCAGTGGCTACCGGCAAACGTCAAGTTCACCGAAGAGGAGGGGGTGAAATTCACCAGTTATATCAACAACCTGCACCCAGTCAAGTACAAGGGCATCTACCGAAGCCTGGAACAACTGATTGAGAAGGCCCTGCCCATGTGGGACCAATGCCTGACTCAGATCCATGGTGGTTGGAAGGCTATCGCCGCCGGCCGCACGGAACCTCGCATGATCCCTGAGAATCCTGATGACGAAAATGAGGAGCTTTGGATGCCCAAGGAATCTTTGACCAGCAATGAAAGCAAAAAGGGGGTCGGGAGAGTCGGAAACTGGCAGATACACAATCCGGACGAGGAGGGCTTGGAAGAGGAAGATGCGGAGGAGGAGAACGACGAAGACGAAGAGGACGAAGACGAAGAGGACAAAGGCGAGCCTGTCTTCCCTCCGCCACCACCCTTGTCCACAATCCCCAAAGTCAAGTACGACGTCACCCCAAAGAGAACCCTCCGCCACAAGTTCAAAGACACCGGTCTTCAGATCATCGTCAAGATGGCCTCCATCGAGCTCACTCCCGAGAAACCAGAGTGCCCAGCTGGCGGCTGGCACGTCGAGGGCATGATGAACGAGCACATTGTCGGCACCGCGCTGTACTACCTCGACTCGGAAAACATCACCGAGAGCCAGCTCGAGTTCCGCACCTGCACAGACGATTACCTACAAGACGAGGGCCCGTTTGAAAACATTGGACAAGACGGCTTTCACTGGATGCAGAGCGTCTACGGCGCGTTTTTTGGTTCTGGCTCCGGCTCGGCTTGTCTTCAGCACTACGGCAGCGTGCTCACTCCTCAGGGGAGGATGCTTGCTTTCCCCAACGTGTTCCACCATCGGGTCTCTGGGTTCAAGCTCGCTGATCCGACCAGACCGGGGCACAGGCGATTTATTGCCCTCTGGCTTGTTGATCCCTTCACGAGGATCATCAGCACCGCCAACGTCCCGCCTCAGCAGGCTGAATGGTGGGCTGATCTAACGTTCCGCGGCCGGGCCGGCTCAGCTGACTCTGGGTCTGAGGGAAAGATCCCGGCGGAGATGGCCCAGATTTTGCTTGAGAGGGGATTGGCAAAGGAGCAACTTGCCGAGGCTATGGCGAGCGGTAAAGTGGCTTCGGCGTGGAAACTGCCCCCTGAGCTGGTGGAGATGGTGCGGCAGGAGTTGGGAGATGCGTTGCCGATGACCAGGAAGGAGGCCGAGGAGCATCGTCTGGAGTTGATGAAGGAGAGGTCGGGGTTTGTAAAGAATGCCGAGTCGACGTGGAGGGAGAAGGAGTATAGCTTTTGTGAGCATTAGGGGGCTTTTGGAAACACTTTTAACGTACATTATAAGCGAGTCGCGCACTCTCTACCACCTTATGAACACTATCCTCAATTACACCACATCAACACAAGGAATTAACTATAATTACATCAGAAACAGCTGAATCAGATACTTCTGCAGCCTCCTGGCAAGTGCGCGTATTATCGCCAGGCTTACCGCATACATGTGACGAACCCCTGTACAGAACCTCTGAAAGGGATACGGCTTGAAGGTAACTTTTGACAATTGGTTCGATGCAGCTAAACAGTGCACAACAAGATGTCTCAATATACACACAAGATACCGTAAATACAAGTTGTGAATTGCATACTGCGGAACTGTCTATCTACCCTAGCCAGTTCCTCCGTATATATAGGCTTCTTCCCCCAGCCGTGATTCTTCTGATCAGTGTCCTGAGCATACTGATCATCCCGGCCTGGCCTGCTCAGTGTGATCAGTGCTCTGATCGCACTGATCATCGTTCCTTATTGTGATTGGCTCTCCTGGGTGTTTCTCCGATTGGTCCCTGCTCCCGTGGTTGCACAACCAATCGTTCTTCTCGTCCATATACCAAGGTTGTGACACTAGCCCGCTATAAACTATTTTTAATATACTATAATAGTCCCTTCCGCTAGGTCTAAATTATTTTTCCGCACCATTAATACTAAATACAATATTTTTACAAAATCCTTTAAAGTTTTAAAATTATAAAGGCTACCACCGGGATACTTTTTAATATATATTTAAAACGAATAGTAAAAGCAGATAGATAGTAGGAGTATAAAGACCTTACTAATTCTACAAATTAAATATACGCCAAAAACCGTTTATAACTTTATCTATAATCTTTTTACAAACTACAGAGCCGTTAATTTCCTCTTCACAATTTTCTAACTCCTTATCTTTTCCCCGGCGAAAGAACTTTTAAGGGCTCTTCTTTTTCAGCATTATAGAAGGCATAGTAGAGAGCTAGTGTAGCAAAAATGTGAGGCCGATAAAGATTAAGTATAGAAAGAAAGGTTTTACGGCAGTAATATAGATACGGGGAGATGGGAGAGAAGAGTCGTATAGTAGGTGGTAGGACGGATGGAATAGCCTCTTTATATAGCCAGAAGTAGAAGAAAAAAGTAGTGCAGTAGGTAGGTAGGGAGTGACAGATTTTGTTATGTTAAAATAGCTACTACAACCTAGAGTCCCCTAAAACGAAGAGCAAATACGCTGGCGAGCCTATTTCTTGGTTCCCGGTCTGGCGGAAGACTCGTCCCTGTAGGAGAGGGGGCTCCAAATTTGGACTATGAGAGCGTCGCGTAAAGTTATTGATTTTGGAGAATGGCGAGTATAGGGTGAGCGGTGGTGAGCTCAAGGTGAGCCGAGGGTGAAGCGAGCCTGATTTTCGGCTAACCGATCTTAGACAAGGCAAAAAGGCTTTTAGAGACCGACTACTTGTATAAGCAAGTCCGAATATAGTCAGGAATTTCTCTCAACTGGAAAGAATACGACACCACGAGACAGGGCTGTAACTTACGAACTACTATCTGGGGACTCTTTGTGCTTAGGCTTAGAGCCGACACGATTAAGCTTAGAAAGCGGTATCTCATATAAAGACGGATTGTCCCTCGAAGTTGTTATGTTATGATGGTGCGAACCGACATAATATGCTACTTGCGATCCTTTGGCCCACAAATGAACCATCAGAACGTAGCGACCGGCCTTTGGACCGCCCTTCCTAAAGCATTTAACATTTCCAGGAAATTCCCCATATCTTAGCCAATGACCAAGGCTACATTTTTCGAAGGAGGCTTCGAAGATGGATCGGATGCGCTAAAGCTTGTTAGGTAGCTCCCATAAGATGGAATAACTGTGTCTCTTTACCTTATTCAAGGCGAACACTTCGCAGAAATCCGAGCCGTATGCCGTGAAGTATGGGAAGCCTCTCTTCTCCATCTCCGCGATACCTTCCCCAACCAGTGGGTCATTAAAAGCTAAGAAGCCATCCTTGAAGAGAGATCCCTCTGCTATGTCCAGTGCGAGCGTTGTTGTTGATTCCATGGGAAGTCTGGGTTGTTGTGGCATTATGTCCGAAGATGACGATGCGGGCATCGACGCCCAAGAAGAATTTTTGCAAAGAGGCTCGCGGAGTTCTTGGATAAATAACTAATAGTAGTATAAAGAAGAAACTTCATCGAAGTACACCCCCCCAGATAACTCGGGCTGCACCCGCCCAGCTGGGGGCTGGGTTATAGGCAGGCAGGGACAGCGTCCGATATTAATGACGGGTGGAAAGGTTTGGATCAACTTGAGAACCTTGATCCCGGCGGAGTAGCTGGCGGAATGGAGGCCCGCTACGAAGAGACAGCCTGCCATTCTTAGCCGAACACGGGGAAATCGGCCGTGGGAGGCGTGGAGGCACGCTGAATGCGTCTTAACCCCGTCGTCCGGAGGTCATCTGCAGCTCAGGGCATAGGAGAGATGACGTGACAAGGGCTGCTTTTGCCGTGTGACAGATGGCACGCGAGGATGATCCGTCAGGGAATCACTTTGCGGGTAATGCTCCCTTCCTCCTCTTTGCCACCCCCGACCCTGCGAATGAGGTGTCCGGAGTGACCGCATGCAGCTCAGCCTTGCTTGTCTGGCTGTCTTGCACAACAGGCATCAGGCTCCCCAAGTCCTGGGAAAGTCAGGTTGCCTCAGAAGCGGTGGGACATCAAAGTCCAAATTCGAGGGTAACTGATCAATGGCGGAGCAGATGTTCTTGAAGTGAGCGGGAATCCATGTATCGTATACATTCTTGGTGAATTGGTAAGCTGTCCTTTTGTCCCTTCCGTCTAGTGTTGTAAAATCGTAAGTATGGATTGGATGGCGATAATATATGGTATCATTGCCAGCTATCACCGGGTAGTGGCCGTAGATCCGTACTGACCGGTGGTCGTGCGAGATGGAGAAGGCGAGAATCTGGCGGTTGACCTTATCCTCGCGATCCACAGCACGAAAGAGCTCGACGATGGCCCGCACTGCATAGGTCATGCTGTGAGCGTTCCGCCGGTCTGCAACATCGAGTTCCCCGGCGCCGCACTTCACCTCACAGGCCAGGAAGGGGAATATCTTGATCTTTTGACACCGGTGATGGGAGCCCCCGTTGGGCCGCTGTCTGGGCTTGAGTGCGGGCCATGGCGATGCGAATGGAGAGGAGGGCGAGAGGTCTTGATTTCGGGATGGCGGGCGATTGGCGTCTTAAGATGGGAGTGGGGTGTGGAAAATGGCTGGCCACGGTTTGTCAAGTGATTGGATCCCCCGGGGGGGCAGCCTATAGCCAATCATTAGGCTCCTCCTTCACTGTATTACCAATATACGAGGCTCAATCGCTTGTTGCTGGCAATATCCAGAGCTAACAGGAGAGAAGAAAGTATCACAGTTGATGGGAAAGTTTGTAACTCGCTGAGTACATGGGAAAAAAGGTAGAAAATATAACACATGGCTCGATATCCCGAGTTCGAAACCATATCCAAATTTCGTCACTCTATTAATCCTATCCGTACACCGTCCTTATTTCTTATTCCCATCTTTCAGGGCCGTCTCCTTCTGCCCCTCCGCTTCATGTTCTGTTATTGCCTGGTCCAACCTCTTCACCACCTCCGAAGCCGATACCTTTCCCAGCGCTATAGCCGCCATAGCCTCAATATACGATTGGAAGCCAATCTAGTAATCCTACGGTGTCCGTACCTTAACGAGATGGATATTGCCGATAAGTATATCGCGAGTGTGGTTGAAGCCAGGAGACACTTTTTAGTATCCGTCAAATGTAAGCCTAGGGGAGACAGGTGACTTATAGAACTGGCATCTACTGTTCTATGCGCGTGTTAGAACTTCTTATTTTTCAAGGGAGCAGTAGATATGTAAATAAAATTGTCTGGTCATGGGACCAAGACCCGAAGGGGTCCAGAAGCGTAGCAAGATGGATTAAACAAAATAAAATAGGTTAGGAATACTCGACACCCCTCACAGTAAAGCTCCTTATCATGCTACACCGCACAGTTGAGCGAGGAGTGGCAGTTCATCTTTAAGTCATCCTTCAGGCACCGTAATAATAGCAATTTTCACTCGGGCTCCCAAAACTGTCTCGAACGAATATAGCGGTAATAGGTGGGGCTTCCTTATGCGGTTTAATAAGGTATCGTTGAAGCGCGAATTCGTGAGCCTTATGCGTCGCTCACCGCGCGAAAGGTCCTACCTTTTATATTGCAGGTTTGCACAAAAGCTCAGAACAACCATACACAATCTTCTTCAGGGTAAATTACCGGCGGCTTTCTACGTAGAGAACCGGAATGTACGTACAGAAATCTATGTATGCCCCTCTGAAAGTTGGAATGATCGTGGCTCCGTCCGGGGTAGCCGTGCGCCGTCAGTGCCGCTCCACTTATGGTCTACCGTGACGATGTAATGTCTGCCGTACTGGTCTGATGCCGTGCCGCTTTAGAGTCTACCGTACCAGTCCTAATTTAGGCGGATGGTCAACATCACCCAGTATCTCGGTCATTATTCTCGCCGAATTGATATCTAGTCGGGTACCCTTTTTTGACTGACTAAGAAGACTGTGCTCCCTTGTATCCCCGATGAAGGCATGACCTGATGACATGGATCACAAACTCTGATGACTATAAGTATATTAACTGTAAGTATATCATCTTACGTGTACTGATTCTGTTTGCCTTTATTAAGAACGTTGGACTACAGACCTGCATACTTGAGGCTTGAGGGCTAAGTATTGTCGTGACTCGTGCGACCTACGGAATCGCCGTGTCAGTTGACCGGCAAAAGTTATTAGCACCCCAATATCCCTGGCCTACCGAGTTCCCACCATCCTCGAGGGCCGCCAATTAGCGATTTCCAAGCAGCTCGAGGGTTCAGCGGGCTTTACTTTCTAGGATGGATGTTCCCCTGACGCAGATATATACCGATATTTCAGAGCTGAACCAGCAGCGTAAGCTAGACGAGTAGCAAGTACGTCTGGAACTTGACAAGGAGAAGATGGCCTTGGATCCCTGGTACCGCAGCGAGTAAGATATCTTGCCTTAGAAGGATATTCCGAGCTTCTCACTGGTATCAATAGGCTTTGAGGGAGGTGACGGCATTTACCAGTAAGGAGCTGGATCGTTAATATGAGAAGGAGATTGCTGCCCTAAAAAAGCGCTACGAGGATGTCGAGACCAGTAAGTGGAAGAACGTACTCAATATTAATGTATCTTTTCCGTTGACCTCCGCGTCCCCCTGCCGTAAGTATTCGCCGAAGACGTTACGTAGTTTATGATGGCTCACTAACTAAAATATCCAGAGACCCACTCCTGAAAGGCCCCTGCCGACTATCTTGCCATCGTTGATCGCCCCGCCCAGCAACGGGCAAGGACCGCTAATAACACCAGCTGTCTCTGGGTATGCAAGAGGCTTGGTGGTTCTTCAGAGCCTGTCAGACACGGGCCTCTCACAATTGCGCCACACTATCCCCCTGCAATATCCCCCCCCTGCCAGAATTCCACCACTCCATTCTTACTCGAGGGGTGATGGAACTGCCAACCCTTCACCACATGAACGTCAAGTTCTGCCTCCGATCCTTGGGCCCCAATCCCATTGCCCTAGCCCTGTAGATGAAGTGGTAAGTTTTCGGATCCCAACAGGTGCCCGAATAATACTGACCTCCGCGACATTGGAGTTACCAAGATCTCCGAGAAGACATGACTGCCAGGGGCTAGCCCATCGGCCCGCACCAGACTTCGCTGCCAAAGAAACCGGCGGATTCCTCTACTGCGGCCCTGCCCACCGCGCAACCTGTGTCTCCGCAGTCATTGCAGCAAAATAGATCCTCCAACGTTAAAACAGGTCCATCCTTGCGCTTGACTACCGCAACGACCATTGCCGAGAATGACAGCACCCCCTACGCTTCGAGGCTTAAACCACCTGCCGCTCCACAGCAACGACTGGTGCTGAGCTGTAGGGCAATGCCCGCACGGCGCTCCCTTGCTGCCACCACAGCGCGCCCGCGAGCCTCGTCCCCGGCAACCGTGGCAAACAAAGTCCTCCCGTGCCCATTCTGCTCCGAAGTTGGAACACATATGCCCTGTAGACGGAAAGCTGACCTCAAACGGCACATACGAGATTATCACAACACCGATAAACAGTGGATGTGCCATAAGCGTGGCTGCGGCAAGACCTACGACTGCGCTTCGGGGATCAAATAGCACCTACAGGAACCCAGTCACAGCAACGTTCACTTCTCGGGCTGTACCATGACCGCGCTGTGCCATCCTGTTGTTTTTGCTTGTGGCTTCCTCAACTGCAAAGTCGTTTTCAAAGCACCTGATACCACCGGCCCAGCAAAGACAGCTGACGAGTACTTCAATCATGTCGCCAACCATGTCCAAGCCAACCATAACTGGTCCTACTCAACCTATTTCCGCAATCTCATGCGGCAACCGGGTGTAGATGATGCCTGGAAGAACCGATCCAACAAGGGTGTAAAGCTGAGATGGCAGCGACATACATCAAGCGTGTTGAGGGAGATACTAGAGACACGCCATATACCGGATGTGGGACTCTTCGTCGACTGGGCCGTAAAACTGGGTTCGAAACCGTTTTGTACACCGACGTCGCCGGTCCCGACAGGCCTCCCAGATGCTCTCTATCTTCCTGTGTTGAAGCACTGTGAATACGGCGCCAACTCTGCGCCTGAGCCACCTTACCAGCCCAATGCTTCCCCTGGCTCACCTCAGGTCCCCGACAGCCTGCCCAACAGATCCGCAGATTTTGATTTCTCAGCTTATCCTGCCCCTTCTGCTTCCATCTAGCAAGAGTCGATTGCAAGATCATATCATACTCAACCAATAAAATGATGGAAAATGAGAAACAGACATTGCACCGTAGCGCGCAGGCTATTGCCGCTCATGTCCTCAGCATCCTACAGATCCGCACACGGATCATTGGTCTCACAGCCATCAACTCTCGAAGAGCGGCTTCCAGTGTCGAGCATCCCTCACGGCAGGGTTCAGTGCCTCGTGGAAATACCAAGAGAAGGCGGGTCGAGAAGATCCATGCCCGGGGCAAGAATCTACTGACCACACCTCAACCAACTACTTCCGAGCAGTCTCCGGCTACTGTTATACGCAAGCCCAACCCAGTCACTTTACAGCACATTGTAGGATCGGATAGTGGTTCGTATTATCTGGAGGCCCCCGCTCAGCCGGACAACACACTGGGAACTCCGATTGTATCACCGCAGCCGTTGTCCTCGATCGTTGTCAACACCGGCTGCCGAATGGGCAAAAGTTGTACCGGGCGGAGTCAGCACCTGTCCAGCCAACTGCGCCAACGGCTGAACGAGATGGGGAGCGTGCCCAAAGCGAATCTCTGGCTCCTGCGTCATTGATCACTCCCGCCACGCCGGCCTTTGTGCATCAACTGCCGATTGTCGAATCTGTTCCCCATAACAGTAGGAATATCCAACCCCTCTTCCACGGCAACCGAGCCCCCACGATAGCTCTATCCAGCGCGACGGAGCCCTCGCCAAGTGTGGGACCGCTGGCAAGACAACTGTCAGCAAAGCTAATCGAGCGAGCGAGTCCCCAATTAAGTCCGAAGCGGGTGAAGAACTGGAAACGTTGATAATTGCCGGGATCCACGAGGGTGACGAAGAAAGATTCAATTCAAAGAAACCCCACGAGGGTCGTGGCGGGCTCTCCCAATCTGACACAACAAAAATAGAGGGCGATGGCTCTTGTAATCGTTAGATTATGTATACTACATCGCTGATGTAGAGAAATAGAGAGCATTTGCGGTATTGAGATGCAAAATGGTAGACAGGCAAGTGGAGTAAACGTTACGAAGTGTCCGAAGATGCGCTTAGCGCCCGGTGTAAAAACAGGGTCCCATCTTTCCCGAGGCGACGCCTATGCCGGTAGTATGCTTGGTTTGAAATATTGGGTGGAGTTCTTGTTCTCGAACTTGCACAATCGATGCCTAATGACGTGGTTAAATTAAGCTTCGATCTGTGCGGCGTGTCTCCGTTTTCTTTATTATGCAGGTTTTATAGCCGCGCATTATCCAAATTCATAGGGTTACGTATGGCCACAAATTTGGCATGACATTGTCCATGACTTTCTTCTCATCACCACCACCATCAACAATCAAAACTGTCACCACACCAAACTTAACTGCCATACAAACTCGCATACAAGGATATGTTTACAAGTGCTACAGAAAAAGCTATAATAATTCAGGATCGCCACCATATTTGAACCAGTGTAACCATTTGAACTGTAACCATTACCCAGACGACCACACCCCTGAATAGCGAGATCCACGTACTCTTGGCTGAAAGTATCTTTGTTTTCAAGGCAAATCGTTGGACTTGTCTAGCAAGCCCTTTGGCAGCGCGTTCGCTGAGACTGCGAGCTGGCATTGTAAGGTAATGAGAGGCAGGGGTTAGTTATAAGTGAGTAATAGTTGATGTAGGTGTGCTGGACAGGTATGAAGAGCGGCAGGGTAAGAAATCGAAGGGAAGAAGTGACTTGGTATATGTAGCGAAAGCTAATTACGTCCGAGACAGAGAAACCTGGAAGCCCACCTCGATGTTAACAATCCGGAAGCCAGTTGTCAAATTCGATACACAAGACCATTGCTGTGATGTTTGGCAATATTTCAGCGAAGTTAAACATTGCCACCCGTCAGGCGTTGAGACCGGCTGTAGCACATCCGGCCTATAGAGACTATATTGTAGACGTTCCAGTTACATCCATGACCCCTTCTCCAACTGAACACCCCCCCAAAGTATTTAACTTTCCACAGTCGTTACCGCTGTTGAAGATCGACAGCCCAAGCTACCGCAGAGGGCGCTCTCAAACGGGAGATAATAGGGTCCATAGCAGCCTGCAGCAGGTTCTAGCTAGTATAGATAAATTCTCAGTCTATTCCTGGCTATTGCTAACAGAGAGTTCGTTATAGCCCTCAACAACACAACCACCTATGCACACAATCAGACTCCCATATCCCATAGCCGGTCATTGATAAGTCTGGTGTCAACGTCAGCACCGTCTACCATATTTCCCAAGTAGATGTCGTTGGCTGAGCTGTCGAAAACATGTGGCAGAACTCTATCGCCGGCATCTATGGTTGGGTGCACACCGAGTTTGATAGGTACGAAGCGCTTTGGAAACGAAAGGCTACCACAGAACCCCCCTCGCGATTCGGAAGTTCTTTGACCGTTCAAATAAAAGACCAATCTACCTAACGGCAAACATCGTCCTCGCGCCCAACTCCCCTAGAAGCACTAACAACAACAACAACAACAACAACAACAACAACAACAACAACAACAACAACAACAACAACAACAACAACAACAGTAGTAGCATTAACAACACCCATCAACTCAACAATACAACAATCATAAAAGCGCAATTGGTGTCTGACTGGAGCGACGAAGATATTTTGAAAGAGGTGAGGAAGCATATTGGACAGGGTGGGTTGCCTTTTCCCCTCCGAACACTGCCACTATGTGCTGACTTCTGAGTACGGGGAGCTGCGGATCGATACGGAGGAACGTGACTATATTGCTGCCGTCGTCGATTTCGAGGGGCCGGATAGTGTTGTGGTTGTGGACGGCATTTTTTATATGTGACGGGTCGGAGCAAAACACAGCCTGGGAAATATCTATTTCTTACTCCGAAGGCTTTTGTGATGGGAGAGTTCCCCAGTGTCCGCTGGATTCATAAGACCGGATAGGGGCTCCGTTATGTAATAACTGTCCATGCAAAAAGTTGTGAGCCTAGCTGTGGGCTTGAAAATCCCCCCCACTCACGGAATAACACGAGGCTGGAAAGGTGCTGCCACCTCATCGCGATCTCTTCCAGGGTTGTTGGCAAAATGAATCCGCAGGCCTGCGTGCCTGAGCCCTCCAGATGCTCGGTCATCAAAGCTAAGACCTTTGAGCGGTTCATCCAGATCCTGGCCGCATCGGGATATTGCTTGGAACGGATCTGAAGCTGGACCCCAACGTGGAGAGCCGAGTTTGACGTCAGCCATCCTCCATCATGTATAAATTCGAGCATTTCGGGTGCCGACAGTTCGAGATTTCTGCGGAATATCGGTATGTATTCTGCGACTCACCATTGAGCAGATCCCGAAGCTTAACTTGCTTTCGTTTGTTGGGCCTCGGAGCCAGCTCTTCGGCAGGCGCCTCTGGCGAATTCCCTCCCCGACCAACACTGGATATCGATGTGGCTCGTTCATCGTTGGCAGGTGTAGCACTGTGTGATTGAGTGGTGGATGGAGACACCGCGGTTCCGGCTTCCGGAGGCCTTGACTGCGCTGCTGTTGGGTGGGCTTTGTATCTATCAGAATACCGCGCATCGCATGTGAGACTCATACGGGTGCATCTTTCGCATGGCAGTTCGTTGTTGCAAGTTATTTTCTTGCGATGGCAAGGCGTGCAGGCGATACGAATACCCCTTTCAGCTGGTGCCGACATCGTGTGTCGCTGAGAAATTGGACTGTGTAGGGAGCAAGGTTCAAGTTGTCAAATCGTATATGGGTTCCAAAAAGGTGTCAATTCTGGTGTTGGACGAGGGTGAGTTGCCCGGGTGGCTGGAAAAGGCCGAACCCAGTGGCTCAGGTCCCACTGCCAAGATATTAATTCCTTAACAGTGAGCCCAATTGACTATTTTGACACAAGTATGTGTGGTTGAGCCTCACAGCGGGGTGATTTACTGGCGGCCGGACTGATCTGTCGTTTAGCTCTTCTCCCTTAGTCAAATCGCATGTTAGGCAAGGCCGAGCTCCGGCGTGCCGAATACCACCTGAAGCACACATGAACATCTACTCTATTCCAGCAAATTGAGGTGTGAGATACTAAAATTCAACCCCAAGTCTACATGGAAGGGGCCGTGAACAATCCCGCCCTCTGGTGGAACTGCCGCAGCATCTCGTGACATTGTTCAAAATGCGCAGCGGGTTCGACAGAGCGCTATACCCGATTAGGGAGGACGCCGTTTCTAGATGCAGCGACATGTTCTACACTACAGATATGTGTCAAAGGCCAGGCAGGCACAAGCCGAGGCAAGGAAATGGTCTGTATTCTTTTCCATAACCTAATTTTCTGAGCCCCCTGGGTTGCTGCACGCTATCTACACCAATACCATCAAGATGACCCAAGCGTGTACCGACGTCCTCATCTCAAACATGCCCTGCATGTTATCAACCAACGAGATTGGTTTGTTGACCACTGATTCACTGAGCCTGGATGGTGAGGTTACCTTGGCTGTCGTGGACAATGGTGACATTGCCAGAAGGGTACTTGGTGAAGTCCACTGCCACCTTGTTGCCGATCTTGGTGTAGTCGATGATGGCGGACTGAACAAATTCACCAGGGATGATGTAATAGGTGTTGCTCGGCTGGATCTGGTAAACAACCTGGGGCGCGGGCACGAAGGTGGCCGCCGTGGCCTTGAAAGACCCGCCGGACGGGTCGGGTCCGCCCAAGCCAATGAGCCAGTTGTCTAGAGCGGAAGATAGGTCAGCATGGTACTTGTTGAGGAGTGGTTTAGGGGTAACTTGCTGTTGATGGCAGTTTGCGCTTGGAAGGCGGGTGTGGTGATGGAGAAGGCGTTGACATTGCCGGAAGGTTGGGGGTTTGTCTGGGCATATGTCGGGGCTTGCTTGTCGCCAATGCTGACGATCTCGAGAGCAAGAGTGGTGCCAGGGACCTTGGTGCCGTCGGCGTTGGTGCTGCCGAGAGTAACAGGGCGCTGTCCGCTGACGGTGACGGTGACGGCATCGCCAGGCTTGCCCTTGGACTGACCGACAACACCATAGTACTGTTTGTACATGGTGAAATTTGTGCTCTGGGTGTCAGGAGCTAGCCCCGTGGCGAAAACGTTGGTCCAGATCTTGGGCTGAACCCCACCGGCGTTGATGGAGGGGGGTGTTTGGAACAGGGCATATTGCTGGTTGGAGCCCGAGTTGTTCTGGACGATGATGGTGTATTCGTTCATGTTGGCGAGTTGTTGAGAGACTGAGATTCTTGAAGGAAGCTGTGCTGATCTGGATGGGGTTGAGTGTGAGTAACCCTCGAGTGGGGGCAGAGCGCTCTCGTCTTATATGATATTCTGTTGGAAAGCGTCATGGCGGAAAGGTGTGTCACGATGTGCCCAGTTCAGTGGCCGGCATCCCAAGTCAGTTACTCTCAGCCAGCCACAAAATCGCAAAATGATCTATCGACAGAGGTATCAAATGTGCTCAGCAATGTGGCCTGAATCTAGACCAACTCAACTTCTCTAGAGCGCTAGAAGCAGCAAAGCTCCAATAGCCAGAGTCACTTACAGAAATCTCAAACATACCTACCTATGTAGCTAGCTCGATGGTCGCTGTCCAGAACATGGCCCATGCATTACCCAATCGGAAGCAAGAAATGAAGCCAATAGGAGAGTTGCCTGCTTCGAGGCTCTTACAAAAACGGTCTTTTTCAGCCAGCCATAGAATGTTGCACTGACAAAAGGGGTCCGAGCTGCAGCGGAGCCAGTGTTGCATTCCGGCTGCCCTCTCTACGTATGCACTAGGTAGGTATTGTCACCCAACGGCCATAAACCCCCGCCACAAAGCATGTCCACCCTCTTCTTCTCATCCACCCGACTCATCACAAGACGCATCATTGCCTGGGTACCTACTGTTTCCAATGGTACTCCCAGACACCATGGCACACTATACCTTCTTCATCGACAACCAGTCCAGGAACGTAGCGTCATATGCCATCTTTGCCGACCCACCGCAAATCCAGAACACGTTGATGATTAACGTCAAAACACCCATCATCACGAGCGTGCACTCGGTGCCCAGCCCCAAGGGCCAGACCACTATCATGCTGCCGAAGAGCTATTACGCCACCTGCGGCATTTATGACCTTGCATCTGAGCCGGCCCATGAGGTGGGCGACGTGAGCACCACCAGCGGCACTGAAGTTGTCGACAACAGGCCGGTCAAGCTGGGCACCGTGACGGCCGCTGGCGTCAATGACCCCGGCACCCTGTTGGTGGTAGACTGCACAACTGGCACACCCAGCTTCTCCGATAGCCAGGCCCAAGCCGAAAAAGAAGTTACCGCTGAGCCGGGGTGTTTTGCCATCAAGACCAACCCGTTCAACAGTGAGGCCGCGGAGTCCAGTGAGTCCCCCCTGGTCGTCTTTCTGGTCGCTTTCCCACACTTTCGTCAACATTACACACCTTGCCTGACTCACCGCCTTGTTCAAGACAACTACTTCGTCGGCTTTACATCGTCACTTCGCCATAGCATCGGCCCATATGCCATGTTCACGCCCCAGCCAAATCAGGTATACCAGATCGCACCCTCGGCCATCTTCTACGTGGCCGTGTCGAAGGCTGAACCGCGGGATCCGGTCAATGCCGCTCTTAAGGAGAAGCCAACATGCAAGGTAGACTTTGCCGCGCTGGCCAAGGATCACGTCCTTATCGTCCACACGTCCGATGGCTCGCTCACTATATCGCAAAGCGGCGCCTGAAGACCAAGGACACGGCGCTCGGCTGCGCGAATGTTTCGCGGAGCCTCACGATACCATCGCTCACACGCGCTGTCTCAACCATGTTGTAGAATCTCTCCATCATCCTCAAGGCTCTAATGAATATTATATTTCTTCGTACCATGTTACAAGGCTTACTAGCAATCTTAAGAGGCCTACTCATAATGTTTTATGGCGCCTGCCTCAAGTTACAGTCCCCGATTGCTTATTTCATGACATGAGTTGATACGGCTGACGCGGCCAAGACCGTTGAAGCTTGCTTACATTTGCGTGACAGCAGTTCGGGGAGAGGCTTGACCATCTACCTATCTACTGGGAGCCCTGTGCCCGACGCCCTGATGGGTTATAAAACTGCCTGACCAGCTGGGATTGAGAATATGTATCAGTCCTCACTTGGTACACCACATCTTCCATGCGCAAACCCGTCCCCTGGAAACGCCACATGATGCCGTCCATCTCATTCCACAGGAAGAAGGCGCCCGTGTCATCTGTGAGTAGGTATGTATTGCCCTCACTGAGATCGGGCTTCACAATGATCGGCCTCAAGTCCATGTTGAACTGATTCGACAGACTCGGCGCGTCTTTGTCACAGCCCAGAGTTAGCAACTGGTACACTTGTACTGAGGGGGACACAGCGCTCAACTCACCTGACCCTGCTTCAAAATAGAGGTCGAGCTGCATGTCCTTGGGGTCGTTTGACCAGAAAGATGTGTGGGGAATGCTGCCTCCGAGATCAACATAACGGGTCTCACCCGGAGTAGTGGATGAACCTGGAGTCTAGAGAGCCACAAGGGTCAGCTTGTCACCCTTTGCTTGAGATGACAGCATAGGTGTTGTGGGGAAAGTACTGACAGCCATGATTCACGGATATCGGGCGCGGGGAAGGTCGGTATTCGGTTCAGTTGAGACAGAAAAAGATCGCTGGGGGCAGCCAGCATAAGGTTTGTGGCAGGTGATGGAATACTTGCTTCAGGCAGTTTGTCAAAAAAAATTGATGGTGGATCAAGGAGGGGAGTCAACCACGAGATGACCTGTGAACAAATTGGTTTGAGCTTCCTTCCAAGACATCTTCTCGATTCATGTGGTTTTGACAGCTGGGATAGTGCCCTGCACGGCTTCCTCTTTTGGGCGTTTCAGCTACGAATGTCTTTGGGAACGAAACGTGGCACAAGTCTAGATTGCAATAGTGGAAAATTGGAACAGGACTGCGCTACTGATTGCTGTCGGGGAAGCGGACCTCATGCACGGGACAAAGACTAGGCCGTGTTTTTTCCTTCAGCTCGTGCAGAGCCGCCAGCCAACACTTGCCCCACTTCAAATGTCCAAAACACATCGTGGACAACATCATGGCGACGGCATCGCAGAATCAAGCCCTTGAAAGATAATCAATGCACCTTTCAGCTACCTTCGAGGGCCTGTCGATGCATACTCTGGGCATAGTGAGTGATGGTCTCTCGTCCACGACATGCCAAGTGCAAAGAACTTCTTTTATCAACCGACACGAGGGTACAAACAACAAGTCGACGAGGTGTAATGACAAGACGACAGGGCTTTTAAGTTAGCAAGACAGGCTTCATTTCAAGTATTCATGGCTTGATAGTTGTATCATGTACATGTTCCCTTGTACCTTATTCTTTGGCTGCACCCTCCATCCAGACACCGCACTGGCGCTTGTACCATCATCCTGGCTGCTGACCGGGGTTGACAAAAGGATAAACATGACAAGATTCCAACACGAGCTATCCTCCATAGAATTGAGAGCTGTCCTTCAGCAGTGAGGCAGGTTTGAGCAGTGACCCATACACACACAGACACCCTCCAAGATGGCCAACTTCAACTGGAATGCGTTCCGCATCTTTGACGGCCCTTGCACCCTCGGTCCAAACATCTTCCAAAACCAAAACAACGTTCGGGCTTCCGCTGGCGTATTCCACACCTGGATCAACGACCTTCACAACCAGCTCGCCCAGCAGGCCCCCTGTGGTATTCCTCCAGCTCGAACACAGGATGTTATCAATCTGTTGAACGCTTTTTTTCCCCAAGTCCAACCAAACGAACCACCTGCTTTCATCGACGTTCGGTATACTCAGCAACAATTGCCAAATGTTGGTTGTACAGCGAATCCCATCACCGTCACGTTCGCAAACGGCCAGCTTGACATTACTGATGGGCCGTCTGCTCTCGGCTACATCTTCAGCATCGCGCTCGCGCCAGAGGCCGGCCCAGCGCTGAGCGATGAATGGGATGAGCGCGTGTTACCGCTGCTGGCCTTTTACACGCGCTGCGTCTACCTCGCGTACGTCGCACGGGGAATACCAAATCCCAACGGGAATGGGAACATCATCTGGAACACAGCAAACGGCAATGTGCCCTTCATGACAGGCGCCATGTACTTTACCGATGCCAACAACCAAATCCACGTGCTGCTCGGGAGCACCTACATCCCTGGCCGCACCGAAAACCCAGAGGCTGAGGCTTTGACCTGGGCAAAGCAGAAGATGATGAACCAGTGGAGGGCCACCGGCGTCCTCGACCCGGCTCTGCAGTTCTACCAACCCCCCAGGGCCACACCACCACCCACACACCCCGTGGCGCCCATCCTAATGGAAAGTCTTTGCAGAGGCATTCTTAAAATACTCCAGAACCAGACGCTTCAGCTTCCCAACAGACTCCTATCCCAGCTGCCCAACCATATTCCTGCTCTGCCCACCAACAATGCCCCCTGGCAGACCATCAACCCAACCCTCGTCACCAACACCTTCAACGCCGCCGTCGTTGCACTGACGGGAGCCCTCAACCCCCCTCAGGCCGTCCTACCTCTCCCACGGGCCGACATCTGGGACAAGCGACCGCCCGGACCTGATCTAGCCGGGCAGATCCGTGCCGCTCTCGCCGGCGTATACCATGTGAGATGGGCCGCCGGCTACAATCGAAACTTGCCAGCCATTGATGTCGCCTTCAAGGCCGTATTTGACATCTACTTTGTGCCTCATTTATTCCCAATCTTGGCCCCTCCCGGCGTAGGACCCAACGCCCAGGCACAAGAAGTCACACCCAACATACCCATCTACCAAGCCCAATGTCTGGCTGTTTTTACGGCACTGTATGTGCGGAACCGTGACACCATTCTCGACATGCTCGACCGGCTGCACTACTGGGCCACCACCGACGACGACGCGCTCGCCTACGGCGGGCCCAACGTCCAGCGCTACGGTCGTTGCTGTGAAACATATTCCGTCGCTGGCCTCATGTAAGTCTCTCCCGACATTACCTTGTATATCCATCTTGTCACA
Organism: Podospora pseudopauciseta; assembly: GCF_035222475.1. Lineage (NCBI taxonomy): Eukaryota > Fungi > Ascomycota > Sordariomycetes > Sordariales > Podosporaceae > Podospora > Podospora pseudopauciseta. The sequence continues at coordinate 510,772 of NW_026946666.1, read as the reverse complement.
GTCTCCCACGCCAAGCGCTACTGTCCCGCCAGTCTCATTCAGACCAGTGAGCTACAGGCCGGGCAGGATCCGTGCCGTAGCCTTGGTCTTCTTCTTTGGCCAGCTTTTCCCTCTCTTCACCCCATCCCCCTGCACATCGATTCATTCACTAACCCAACGGCGCGCACCTAGGCCAGGATATGTTCCCACCCGGGACCTCCCCGCCGGACCTGACAACCCACAGCCCCCCCAAAATCCGCCGGTGCCCCCATCCCAAGTTCGCGGCTTCGCCTTCCAAACCCGCGAATTCCGTGACCCCCGCCCGACCCCCCTTGCCAACAATGACAACTTCACCGGCGCCCAGCTCAACGCTCTCCACACCGCTCAAGGCGCAAACAACATCTACCGCCGCCCCTGCCGCAACTGCAAGGCCCTCCTGCCGTGGTTTGACGTGCCTATCAACAATAGCCTGCAGCAGGCGTACTATGATGATTTGAACGTGTTGGATCCACAAGCTGCGGTCAATGTGCCTGATGATCCGCTGTTGTGACGGACCAGGTACTTGATGTGGGTTTTGATAAGGATTAGGTATGAAGGATGGATGCATAGTGGGCCTCCAAAGAGAGTTAATAGGCATTGGAAGATAGTCAACAGGCCATTAAAGATGGTTGACGGACCTTTCCAAATGGTTCTTGGGCATGGAAAGATAATTAGTAGACCATTGAAAAGAGTTTGTACGCCTCCCAAAACAACCCATGAGCGTTTAACTTTAGTAAAGTGGCCTGAAATATATGCGTGTTGGGTCTTTGAAGATGAGAAAGGTAGATCACAAATGTCACGAGGTGTCTGCTGCATCATGTCTGGCACTGTGGGCGACCGTGAACCGTCAGGTAAGTCAGATCGTTGTTTCTTGATCGAGGTACCAGTAGCGATGAGTATACCCTTGGTAGGAATTCGAGCGTCATACGGGTTATGAGTTATCAAGCTTTTCCAAGCCGGGGGGCCAAAGCCTGCCGACATCATCACGACTCTTGGCGAGACCACCATTGGAAAGTTGTTGCTAGGAGTGGCGCGCCAGCAATTGTAGAAAGATTGCTAACACGGCTCAAGATCGATGGTGGAGCAGCTGAGGTACTCCGGCACAGGGCTGCCAACCCCGGGCCTCGATCAAACATCCGTGTCCCCTCCTAATATTTCCTTCCTGTTCTCGACATGATCAACATGAAGGGCTCCCCTCCATCTCTTGCCACATATGCTCCGAATGATCGGCTACGAACATCAACGGCGTCAGGAATTATATTAAGCTTGCACCCAGCACTCTAGTGCCGACAAGCAACATTACCCTCCACAGGGCCCACGACGGGTGTGTCAGAGTTTGTATCAAGCATGTCTGAGCTTGTACCGAGCACAGACAACTTACAAGTCATCACCGACCCGCTCGCTCTAGCGATATTCATGGGAAGAAAAAGACACGCAAAACACGGCACCGCCTAGTGGAGAGTCATCGAAAGAAATACACAAAGTGACATCACCGCAGCCACAGGTACCGGCTAACCAGAGAAAGCTCCAGATTAAAACCCCCTCCCCCGACAACAAATCCCCCTCCCCCCCTCAACCCGATCCCAACCGCCTCCAATCCGTGGCCCTCCCTCAATCAAGCACTCAAAACACCATTCAAAATCTCCGACCTCCACCACGTCCCCTCCGCCGCCTTCCCACCACTCGCCTGCCTCCTCTTCCGTTCAAAGCCCAAACCCCCAAAGTCAACACTACCTCATCCATCTGAGCCTGTGTCGACCCCCTCACCAAGTCAATCCTCCCCTCGATAATACTTTTTCGTTCCCCCCGGAACCATAACCTTGCCCGCCGTGTCAGTCCCAAAAAACTGCGCAATCACGTCCTGCTCCCTTCCCACGGGTGTTGGGACAAATGCGCCGGATGAGGGGCCAGAACCTGAAATGGCTCACGTGAGCCTGTGGCCTGGGAGGAGGGAAAAGGAGACGAAATTGGAGTCGACTAGATAGTTATATGGACCGAGGGAGGCGGAGAGTTTTTGAGGGAGAGGGTGGGGAAGGAGGCCGTTGCGATGGATGGGGAGGGGGAGGAAGGTGGGCTGCGAGTGAGGGAGAAGCAGGAGGCGGTGGGATTGTAGGTTAGGGTGTAGCAGGGTTGGGATGGGTATATGTAATCAGTGTATGTGAGGTCATGGTGGCTTTCCGTCAGCACAGATAGGTCACCAAATATGAGACGCGTTGGACTTGCAGTGGGGTCTCCAAATGCCCTGCTGCAACCCTAACCCACGAGATTCAAGTCAATGTGCATATAAACCGCTGAAATACATCACCGGAGGGCTCATATATGTTAAGCACAACCCCAAAGCATCACCCCTTGGGCGTGGGATGGGAAGAAACACTTCCAGCCCCACTATCCTTAGCGCAGTGTGGCCCTGGAAGCCTGAATATCTCGCACTCTTCTCTCAACATCAGGTCCTCTCGCCCCTAGAAACCCAAGGTCCATATTCTCAAACAACCCTCCCTTCACAAGTCCCTTCAGATTCGACTCCAGCGCCTTCTTGAACTCTTCGACCTCTGCGTCATCCTCAACATTGAGCACAGGCAACGAATGCCCCATCAGTCGCATCTGCAGCCCCGCCAAGCCCCCCGTCAGAAGAAAATCGTCAAAATACACCCCCCCAGCAATCACCGGCGCAGCTGTCTTCTTGCCCTCCAGTATCTCGGCTGGAAGATTCGGATTGTTGCAAACAGCCCTCACCATTCCAACACCATCCACACTCTGCAGCGCGTCCGCCATGCCCTTGGCAGTCCTGAAACCCCCAGTCACATAGACCTTGGTCTTGTTCAGGCGCGGCGCAATCTTTTCTGCGAAATCCAAAAAGAATGCCTCCCGGGCTTTGGTCGACTCTCGCCTGTGCGCCAGCGCCATTTCCTCGTATGTTCCGCCGCTGAGCTCCACAAAGTCGAAGCCTGCCTTCTCCAAGATCTCGCACAGCTCGGACGCCTCCTCGACGGTGAACCCATCGGCTTGGAACTCGACGCTGTTGATCTTGATGGCGAGAATAAAGCCCTTTCGACATTGCTCCCTGATGCCAGCGGCAATCTCGGTGATGATCCTCGCCCGGTTGGCAAGGGACCCGCCATAAGCGTCAGTGCGGAGGTTGGTGGTCAAGGACAAGAATTGTGCGATGAGGTACCCGTGGGCACCGTGAAGCTGGACTCCGTCCCAGCCTGCTTTGTCGAGGTACACCGCCGCATGGACAAAGGCCGCCACGGTCGATCGGATCTCCTCGATGGTGGCAGCACGCGGTTTGCCAAAGGTTGCACCAAACATGTCGACGAGCAGTTGAACGTCAGAGGCTGAGATGGGATTGGGTTGCAGGGCGTAGATGCATTGGCGGCCGGGATGGTTGACTTGGCCGATGAAGAGAGACCCATGTTCTCTTCCGACAGATCCCAGACGGCGGAATCCTTCGAAGCGGGGACCGTCAAGCGGTGCGTCGACGGGGATGATCATGTTACCGGGGCCCTCGAGGTGGTCAGGGTCGATGAGGATGTTGCCGGTTACGATTGTGCCGAAGCCGCCTGACGCCCAGGTACCGTACAGCCGGAACAGTTCATCGTTGGGAATGCCGCTGGAGAGCCTGTCGTTTGGGTCATAGGTGGCTACCTTTTCGGTGGCGGCCGACTTGAGAAAGCGGTTAGGCGCTGTCCGGCCAGAAAACTCGAAGGGAAGAGGGGAACCCAGCGGAGAGGGGTCGGCAATGACGGGAGAAGGCCCCGTAGCGGTCATGTTCACAGCAAGTCAACCAGAGTCTGATGACTTTAGCGTTTCCAGAAGTTGCGGCAGAGATGAAGGGGCAGTTGACAAATCCAAGAGGTTTGTTACGCCCACACATTGCTCTGCCGTGTGGTCTGCTAACGTGGCGGCTTGAAGTCCATTTAGGCATGGCCAAGATTACCACCTTGCGCCTTGCAGCTGGCCAAGCACGGCATTACGACTACATCGAGGATGGACCTAGGCCGGGAATACGAGGGTTTGACCACGAGAGAATCGATTCCCATAACTCTATCGACGATAACAAGTACAATTACAGGAAACCGGACACTGAAGGAGCGACGACCAACAACAATTCTTCCCCCTTCTCCATCCTCCCGAAAGAAGCCGCATTGAAGTCATGACTAGGCGATAGAAGAAAATCCAGAAACACGCAAACGAAACAACCCAAGACCCAGCGGCTCATGCTTAGGCACCACCGGCGTTGTAAGCACGGCGGTTCCAGCTGCCCTTGGGGTCCCCGATACTACCGGTGACAGCCGCACCAAGAATTCGGTTGGTCACAGCAGGGGAGCCCGACAGGTTCTCCTTGGCGATGAAGTAAGCGGCGAGACCGGCAACGTGGGGAGCAGCCATGCTGGTGCCGTCCATGTACCAGGTGGCAGTGTTGCTGGTATGGTAGGCGCTGAGGACGGAGACACCAGGGGCGAAGATGTCGACGAGGTTGCCCCAGTTGGAGAACCAGGCGCGATATCCAGTACCGTCAATGGCACCGACGGTGATGGCAGAGGGAGCCGAGGCAGGGGAATAGTTGGCACTGTTGGCGTTGCTGTTACCGGCAGACACAACCACGGTGAGGCCAGCATCAGTGGCCCCCTTGACAGCAGCGTTGACGGAGGCAGTGTAGCCACCACCGAGAGAAATGTTGATGACGGCCTTCTTGGCGATGCCGCGGGCCTTGGCGTTGTTCACAACCCAGTTGAGGCCGGAGATCAGGCCGGACATGGTGCCGGAGCCGTTCTTGTCGAGGACCTTGACGGCGACAACGGTGGCCTTCTTCGCAACACCATAGGTCTTGCTGGCGATGGTGCCAGCAACGTGGGTGCCGTGGCCGTACTCGTCAGTGTTGGGGGATCCGGCGATGAAGTTGGCACCCCAGACGGCGCGTCCTTCGAACTCGACGTGGGTGGTGCGGATGCCGCTGTCAAGAACATAGACACGGATACCTTGGCCAGCGGTGTTGTCGTAGTAGTAGCCGGAGTTCCAGGTGGAACGGCGCGAGATGCGAGCCAGGCCCCAAGCGGCGTGGAGTTGAGTGACATAGGCACGCTTCGCAAGCTGGTGCTTCTCTTCGACAGGGTCAGCGGCGACCCGAGGGGCGGCGACGGCGTTGATCTGGATCACGGTGTCCTTCTCGATGTATTCGATCTGGGCCGGTTGTCAGCATGACCTTTCCCAAGCTTGGGTCAGAGGCCACTCACCAAGTCGGAATCCCTCAGCTCCTTGAGTTCCGAGTCGGGAATCTCGGCAACGTATCCCGAAAGGCCGTCGATGTTGATGGACTCAACAACGCCCTTCTTGTTCTTCTTCTTGGCCTTGTTGGTGATGTCGGACTCGTGCTTCTTCTTTCTTCCAGCGTCGGCGTTGGCCTTGTACTTGACGATGTACTTTTCGGGCACAACAATGTCGGCCGAGATGCCATCGTTCTTAATCGGAACGGCGGCCAATGCCAGGCTTAGAAGGCCGGTGAGACCAAGGAGGGTCGCGTTGAGCTTCATGGTTGCGGTGGTGCTGGCTGCAAACGAGAGGCAGTGAAGCTGTTGATCGAAGGACGAACTGCCGCGTTATCGAGCGAGCTGCTGCTGAAGAAAAGACACCAGAAGGATTGACGAGGGACACGGCATCTTATATCCTCAAGTTTCTTCTGCTCGCTGCTCCTCGATATTGATCTGGATGCGGTCATACTGCAAAGCCTCATCACCACCGTCGGGTTTGGCCAGTCCCAAGTCAGCCTGCCAGGTCATGATGCTGGGACCCCTGGATGACAACACTGATGATGGCGTTCAATGGCGTCGGTATTTCAGCCTCGAAGCTTTCCAAAGAGGGACCGCCGCTATTTGAATGCCGAAAAGAGACTGGCCAAAAGCGAGGTTTTGCTGGCGATGGGGTCCAGACGGCTTAAACCCTGTACTGACCGCTGCGAGCGTGGCTGTTGTCGGTGTGTTTGTTGACAGCCCTACGGCGCTACCTGAGCTTTGCGCTTCTCACCTGACGTCGGGGTCGCCATTGGTTCTGGCCCGACACCATGGCTTGACGCTTTGCTGTTTTCTGCGAGCTCACCCTCACTTGCAATTTCCTTTTCGGACATGGTGAAGAACTGCACGAATGTCAACGCAGTGGGCGCTGTTAGTTTTCTGACAATTCATCAGCGCTTCAACGCATGGCGCGATCTATCGAATCCGTTGTGAGGAGTCAAAGGCTTGGCAGTCTTGCAGTCTTGCGGTCTGGAACCTGATCGCCCACAAACCGTTTGGACCCGAGCATTTGGCACGGATTGCAGATCATGATCTTGATGGCCAAGGTTGCTCCAGTGCTTGATCTAAACCAAGCTTTTCTGTCCCACTTGGCACCACATGGTCTTCTGCCAACGCAGTCTTTTGGCTGAAGATGCGGGGTGTGTTAGGGGTTCAGGGGCTGAAGCCAACGGGCAGGGTTGGTACCTGAGGGCTGAGCCGCCTTCCCCGATCTGTCATTTTAACGAGATTAGTTTTGTTGCCGCTCAGCTGTCATATTGACTTCGCCCCTGCATGTGGTCCCTACAGCGGCGGAAGAAACACGGAGCGAGCGAGGTGTTGTCCAGTGGTATGCCGTGGATGTTTACCCGTTTGTCAATGCCGTCTCTCATGGCGGCGGCGGTGGAGCCCAGCCGGATCTCGGACTCTTCTTTGGACGACTGTTGAAGAAGCCTGACCCGAAGACTATGATGTGGTTTTGGGGTGTGTTCGACAGCCTTCGGTGTAGGGGAGTTGGTCTTTTTCGACGGCATGCAGAAGTCAAGAGGGAAATGGGCAGTGATACATTCAACCAAGCGTCCTTTGTGACGGTAGCATATAGCTGATGTTCAGTACAGGCAACGAACAAGTACGATACTCCATGATACCAATATCACCAATACTGTTGCGAAAAGCAGACCGACTTGAAGGGAACAGAATCGGGCATCTTCGAGTCCTGGACTGGCACATCTGGAAAGAACACCCCCGAAAAGCACTACAATGCTCAACATCACGGCGGAAGCTTACACCAACTGGCTCAGCCGCCCTCGATTCAAGCCAGCCGTACAATATGTCATCTCCGACCTGACCATTCGTTCAAACGAACATCATTATCAATCAGCGGTCGGCTGCCTCCACCTTCTTCTGTCTATGATGAACGTCGTGATACTTCGGAGTTGAACCTGATCACTCAGCCTCGAGCTGCCCGACGGCGGGAGGTACCAGACATCGACATACCAGTCGCTAGATCTTTGCTGTTGACCCATTGGCGGCCTCTCTATGATGCATGATGAGGATTGATCTAGAGAAATGTGTCGGTCTCCCAATGTTGGGGGGACCGTCTGGTTCAGCTCTGAGTCGAGAATTCTACAACAAAGTATGATGATGGTTGGGGACGCATCTGACCCTGTATACAATGGGCCAGTATCTGATTCTTTGACACCATTTACACCTCAGGGAACCACGCACTGTATTGCGGGCATGGCTCGACGTGGCCGTTGGGTACAAGACGCGCCGAGTGTCTGGTGAGAATGGCAATCCCTTTCAACATCAAGTGCCCATTCAACCTTGTTTTCTGCTAGGACAACGCACGTATTGCTCATGGTCCGCTTTCGGTAGGCAGAGAAGTTCTTTGTTGCCTCGTCTTGGAAGGTCGGATTAGGCAAGATGAGTGTGAGTAGGGTTCTGTGAGACGGGTCTTTGTCTCCATGTACTCGATAAAGCAATCAATGACTTGTTGACGGCGACATCATACTCAGGATCAAAACATCAAGACTGAGTTTATCGCTACAAGTGAACTGCCCCAGGAAAACATCTCCATATTCTCAACCGGCCAGGGACGGATCACGTGAGCAACTGTGACACTACGCTAGGTTTACTAGGCAGCCGCGACAATGGGGCCTAAAAAATCACCCACCAAACCCACGACGGGGAGACCTTCGTGGTATAAACCGGATTTTGTTTCGTCCCCGGTTCACAGCCCAGTCAAGATTGGAGCACGACCCAGTCTGCACGCACAACACGCTGCAACGCCAAACACTCAGAGGCAACAGCCAGGTGGAACGGCAACCCCAACTCCTTCCCATCCACTCCGTAACAACTTCAACGCCCGACCAGCTCCCGCCCGACCGACTCCCCCGGTTCAGCAGTCTATCGGCCCACCTTCTCTTGGTTTGAGGCGGCTGCAAGAAGCTGCAGCAAAAGCCAAGGCTGAACTGCTTGCCAAGCAAGCTGTTGCCAGCCAACGCATCACATCTGTGCTAGATCCGAATTTGTTGCACAGCAAGCCACAACCTCGGACTGTTACGACAACACCTCAGATTGTCAAGCCAACGCCTCAGATTGTCAAGCCAACACCCCAAACCGTCAAGCCAGCACCCCAGAGTGTCAAGCCAACACTCCAGACTCTTAAGCCAGCACTCCCAATTACTACTACTCGACCACCACCTGCCGTCAAGCCACCATCCCCTCCTAGGCCACCATCACCGACCACCTCTTGGCCCCACCCGACTGTAGACCCGGTGCCGGTTCCCCCTACCACTGTCAGCACCCCAGGTGGCTCTAGTACGCAGGGCCCGCGGACAAAGCCTCCGATCAAGCCAATCCTCAAGAACCGTCCTACTAGTAATCAACCAACTGTAGGCCCGCCCCCCGATCCAGCAGCTGCAGTTATCGGCTTGGTGAATGCTATTGCGAGTAGCCCGGCTGTTCAAGGCACACCAAGCAGAGTTCCTGTGGCCACGACATATCTTGAAAAAGATCCTCTGAAGCCCGGCAGAAAGCACCCACCGGGTGAGAAGCCAGGAGCGAGTCCGTCGGGAGGTGTCGCAACCAGCACATCAACTTCATCATTTCTCGGAAAACCCCCAATAACACACGGGGGCAGGACAATCTCAACGAGTACCCAAAAGCGCAAGTTCCCAAGACTCTGAGGTGGTGCATGTGTCGATTAACATGACTGGCCACAGCAACCAAATTAAATCCCATTCTGCGCCCAACGTCGACGGCTGTCTCAAAGCCAACGAGGCTAGGACAGGCTGTACCAGCGCCCCTTCAACTAGAACGGCTTATCCCGCCCCCCGTACCGGCAAACCCGGCACCGACAGCGATAAAATCGCCACACGTGCCACCCTCGTTCCTAGCCTGGCCAGAACGCAAGATGAGCACCCGTGACCAGCTGCGCGCGGCCGCAGACCAGACCAAGCTCGTCCTCCCCAAGTATCTCACGGGACTCCAAGCCGACGGATCCTTGATGACAAAGGCGGCGAAAGCCCGCAAGTTTACTCTCGAGTCGTTTCCCCGTCTTGACCCCAACCTCTGCCCGAACTTTGCGCGAAAGGCCAAGATCAAAGTTGTGAATATGGACACTCTTGATGCTGCCATTCGGGAGATGGCCGTGCTCAAAACGGAGAACGACAGTCCTGCTCACAGTCCCCTCCCGGCGGTGATCAACTTTGCGAACGACAGCCGACCGGGTGGGGGTTGGGAGAACGGTGCCATGGCACAGGAGGAGGCGATTTGCTACCGGTCTAGTCTGTCGCTGAGCCTGAAGAGGGAGCTCTACCCCATCAGCCCGGACAAGTACACCGCCGCGGCGCTGTATTCGCCTTACGTTCTCGTCATCCGTGAGGCCGATGAAAGGGGCCACGGGCTGATCCCACTCCGGGACGTGGTAGCGGACCCGAAGGTGGTCTCTGTCCTTAGCGTTGCAGCTGTGCACTCCCCCCCGACGATGCAGATCAAGTATGACAAGCACGCCCCTGGCGAACCGCAGTTTTTCAGCTACTTTGCCAGGGACTTTGACAGGGACATGACGAAGAAGAAGATGAGGCTTGTGCTGAGGCTAGCGGCGGCGTACAGGCATAGGAGGATCATCTTGGGCGCGTTGGGGTGTGGGGTTTTCAAGAACCCGCCCGAGGATGTGGCGCACTGCTGGTTGGAGGTGTTGAGGGAGAAGGAGTTTGGGGGGGCGGGGAATTGGTGGAGGGGGGTGACGTTTGCGGTGTATGAGCCGAGGGTGGCGTATGAGGGGAATTTGGATATTTTTACGAGGGTGTTGGATGGAGAGGAGGTTTGATTTTGGGAGGGCGTGATGTGTGGATAGTGCCTAGAGATAGAACACAGGGTGTTCAATTTGAGACGTTCGTGTGAAAAGATACCTTTACTGCCGGTGCCTTTTTGGTCTCTCTGACCATTGTTGATCAAATTGATCAACATTTACTAGACACATGGCTCGCTCGAGCCATTGGCGGTTAAACACCTTCACTCCGCGAGGCTAGCCGTCGTCCATATCACCAGGTGCAGATACTGACGGCTTTCCACAAGTTGTCACACAACCTTCAACAGGACAGGGTACGCCGTTCAGCATACACTGTTCGCGCCGTCTGATCACCATCAAGATGAACAACCAACTCTCCCTCTCCAACCTCACGGTCCTGCTCTGGGCATGCCTCACCGCTGCCCAAGACTACATCATCCTTCATTTCCCACACGGACCTCCTCACCACCTGGAGAATCGCAACCGAGTTTGGATGGGAGGCAACCAAAAAGGTGGCAGGCATTACCTCCAAACCCTTCAACGGGGCATATGAGGCTGCCCCCTGAAATCAGGACAATCCAGATAGTCGACTCGGAGGATTTCATGATGGAACCTACTCTCTCCGTACCGAGGACGAATTGGCCCGACACGAAGAGGTTTTCAGAGGTTTGGACGAGGAACTGTTCAGCAAGATGACCCGGCTGGAGCACGTGTTTGTGGTATATAGCTACAGAAAGGAATACCGGCGCCAGGCCCTTTTGCAACCGGGAATGATCAAGACCGTCAGCGAGCGCCGCGACCTCCTCTTCATCAGGGGCGACAGTTTGTGTGCACATGTTGCCCAGCGACGAGTGATTCATCGACTTTCGTGTTTCACGTGCCAAACTGAGGTGGAATGAATGATCAAGGGACCCAGAATATATCACGTGACGTTGCCGTAGCGTGCGTTTTGCCCACATGTGAACCTTGTTTTGTTCCCAGCATTTGCTCAACTTTTTCATCATCTTCTTCATCTTCATCTTCATCATCTTCATCGCCACGAGCTTGCGGCATCTCCCGGCCGAGATACGGCTCATGATATTCTCCAAACTCCCCGTCATACACCGTCCACTGTAAATTGGCGACGTTGCGAAGGATTCTGCTCGGCTTCAACCCGTCCACAGGCGCAAGAAATCCCCAAAGGCTTTCGAAAAGTCGAAGCGCCGCTACTTCACAGCCACACAGACCTTGTACTCGAAAACCAAGTTTGCCTTTTATGATATCCTGTGCTGTTTCAGCAACATTACCCACGAAGAAAGGTGTTGGATAAACCTTTACGAGATACGCGTTTTCCAGCAATCGATCTCTTCTTCACACAGATTGGGCCCAATGTAAGATTTGTACAACACATCGCCATCCACTTCCCATACAAACCTCCCTCTCAAATGATCCAGGAAACTATGATTTTTGGGACGAACTGTTTGGGCCTTTCCACGGGGCTTCCCTGGGGGCAAACGAGTCAGGTGGCGAATTTACCTCAAAGCCCTTCGATTTGCACATCAAAAGGCACCCGGGTTGTAGACAATCAGGTTGGTAGACTCGCAAGGATACGCAAGTGACTCACTCCACTCTGCCATTGGAACAGGAGCTGGACAGGCATTGGAAGCTGTTCAAGGGGCTGGAGGACAGTGTGTTGAGACGCATGACCAACCTGGAAGAGATTCGGGTGGTGTATCTTGATCCAGAGGATCCACACGACTATGATGGAATGCATACCGATTTCTCTGACACGCTCTCTGCCAAGTTTATCCCGCGACAAATTACCCAGCCACAAGTGGACGCGGCAGATTTACTACTTACTATCGGCGGAAATGGCAAAGCGACTTTGAGTTCACAGACCTCTAAACACAGAGTTTCAGGTTCAGACCGACATCCGACCCCTGCATTTTTGCGCGACTCATTGACGCGCTCGAAAGCCCCAAGACGAAACATGGACTCCTGCAAAACAAGCAAAAGAAAGACGCCACCAAACTGTCAAGATGTTTGGGGGAGCGCCACGTCGCCAAGCGATTGGTCTTGACGATCGGAGGACAAACCCGGGGAGGCGATGATCCGCTCGACTGGAGATGCCTGGGATTGGAGGCAAAGGGTTTCGGTGGTGGTATAAGTGGTGGTCATGTCTGGTTTTGCCTTCTCGTTTTCGGTTTCGCTTCTTCACCACACTCACTTCGTTCTCTTCTACGACGGCATTGACTGCTGGCCATCATCTCTTGTTCATATTGTTTGTCAATATCAGGTGCAGGACACCTCAGATCAAAACCCACACAACAAAAAATGCAACTTACAAGATCCCTCTCCACCGCGCTCGCGGCCCTTCTTTTGTCCAGCATCGCAACTGGACACCGCATCCCAGCCCAATCAGAAGAGCTCCAGCTCCGAGACGCTGCTCCCGTCGATGTCAACGAGACCGGAACGCCGCCTGTCATCCTCCCTGCTGACGACACGTTGTCGGCTGATGTGATTGTGGATGAAACCGAGCATGGGTCCCTAGTGGGTAGAGGTATGTTTTGTCTTGTTCCACGAGAAGCACAGGTTAGCTAACGTCGTCAAGCCGTTCACCCTCGTCAGCTTGGCAAGGGCAAAGGTGGAGGGAAAGGAAAGGGTGGTGGGAAAGGAAAGGGGGGAGCCAAAGGGAAGGGTGGTGGTAAAGGAAAGGGGGGCAAGGGCAAGGGAGGGAAGGGAAAGGGGGGAAAGGGCAAGGGTTGACAGCATAGGTAGTGTTGGACCGGGGAGGAGGGAAGCATATCCTGTTGATGAGGTGGTTGCTGGTGTGGACCTTATCGAGAACCGGACCTATGATTGATACGAGAGTGTTGAGATCAAAAGATAGTACACTTGACCACTGCAAACAAAAACTGCTGGACAAACAACATACATACTATGTGACTCCCCTCGGGCCGCTAGGCATTTACCATGGCCATGTAATCAACATTCGGCCTACCCGCTTCGGCTGCGCACGCCTCGCTGCCCGCACCTCCCACACTCGCACAAATCACCGCCGCCCCAGGCCAGGCACTCTCCACCCACGTCTCCATCAGCATGATCGCGTCGTCCTTTGCAATCTTCATCTCGGGAACCAGACCCGGCCTCAAGATTTGAGTCATCACCTGCGCCCACTCCCACGGCGCGTCTGCCCCCCCCGGCAAAGCATTAAAGTACTCCCACCCCATAATCCCCCCGATAACTCCCAGCTTCCCCCTCAGCTGCACAACAGTCCTGTTCAGCGAAACATGCTGATGCACACCCCGATCAGTCAACTGCCCGATGACAATCTTCTCCGGATCCCACCCCTCATCCACCGTCCTCTCAAAGTGAGACGTCGAATGCACCGACCCGAACCCATTATAGAACTGAGCATTATAAAAATCGATAAGGGATCCATAATCCCGTTCCAAAACCCGATAATCGAACCCGCTGAGCCCGCCCCACTCGTTGGTGAGCCCGCTCGCGACGGGGGCGAGGGTGATGATGAAATCGGGGCCAAAGTCCCACCGCAGACGGAGGATGAGACGGGCGATCCCCCCCTGGGACATGGGCTGCTCGACGTCGATGTCCAAGCCTTGGAGGCTGTACCGCCTGATGAAGGAGGCGAGCTGGCGGTAGTAGTGGTCAAAGGTGAGGTCGGAGGGGCTGTCGAGGGTGGAGCGGGAAAAGGAGCCGGGGGCTGCGCCGCCGATCATGCCCATTACCTTGACGCCTGAGGATCTCATGATGGAGGCTTCGGTCCAGAGGGTTTTGTACCGGGGGTGGGAGGGGAGGTGGTCGTTGAGGTGGAGGTGGCCGTTTTGGTGCATGTGGATGGAGCAGATGATTAGATGGGTGAGGGCGATGTGTTTGACTGTTACGAGGGGGAGCATGGAGATGGGGCGGCCTAGAGAGTCGTGGGTTGTTTGGAAGTAGAGGACCAGTCTGGGGATTTCCGATTGGTCTGGTGGGAGGAGGGCGGGTGCGAGGTTGTGGGACGCGGCCGCGGGACGGGGTGCTGCGGTGGTGATGGGGGCGAGTGATGCAAGCATCGCGGTGAAGAAAGATAGCCACCTCATCGTACATGCACTCGACGGTGTGATGCTGGGTAGGATGAATGAGTGAAGAATGAAAGAGTGTGAGGGCTTCCGTTTTTTATAAAATAAAATAGAAAAATTAAAATAAAAATTAAAAAAAACTAAAAAGAAAGTTGCATTTATGTGGTCACAAAGTTTTCACCAGTTGCTTTTGTGGCTTTTCCCCAAGGTTTCCACATGCTGTGAAGCCAATTCTTTCCGTAATCAGCTGTCTTTTTGCGGATGCTCACTGTACCTCCTGAACTCTTAGACTCCGTTTGTCTTGTGAAGGCAGGTCGACGTGATGGTCGTGAGTGGAAATCCCACATGAGGTCAGTGAGCTTAAAGTCCCACACCCTTTCTGTAGTAGTCGTAAAGGTTCTGGTGTTTGTCCTGCTTTGACATCGACAAAGCTGTCTAGCATATACGCCTGCAACTCCGTCATTGATAGGCTTCTATCCGCTGAGGTGTACCACGATGTGGTGGGTTGTAAGCAAAGGATGGCTGCGGATCTCCCTGCTTTCTCTCTTTGTCCACATCTGTCATGGGCCACACCCACCTCTGTTAGACTTGCAAAATGATGAAGATTCTCAAGTATAAGGCTCCCCCCTCTCCGTCCACTAAACGAGACGCTAATCTGTCACTTCCATCATCAGCACCCTTCACTTCATCTGCACACAGCAAGGACACCACACCCTTCTCACCATGGACCAACCACTTGGGAGCTTCGTCCCTCCCTACCTCATCTCCTTCCCCACCAACACAGTCAGCTTCATCCATGTCGGCCCCCAATCCGAATGGCACCGCCAGCAACGCCCCGACACTACCCTCTGTCGCCGTGCAAGCAAGGGTCATTTGTCTGTCTACTGCAACCTCGAGAAGGACCAGTCTCACGTCCTTCTCGCCATCTCCTTTCAGGAGGATGATCTCCCCTCCCTCAACCGCCAAGTGTACTACCACTACGTCGACAAAGACGACTCCATCATCGGCAACGGAACCCTCATCGAGATCACCTTCCAAAACTACCCCGAAGACATCGACACGGCCGACCGCTTGAAGAACAGCATCGCCTGGCGCATCCGCTTCAACAAGAAGCACATGGATGCCATCAAGTACATCCTCACCCAGGCCCGTTCCCAAACCGCCAACCTGCCCCGCGTCGCCGCGCTCCCCAAAGAAGACCGTGATCTTCTTTACCACTACATCCGCGCGACTCTGATTCCCCAGCCCGTCCCCCACGGACTCGCCGCCCTCGGCAAATGGCCCATCCGTCTCCCCACCACCTTGTCCACAAGCCCCTCCCTCGGCGCAAAGTCCGAGCCGGTCGCAGCCTCTGTCTACCACGACGCAGCGCAGGACCAAGTCGTCGAGGATACAGAGGAGGAAACTCCCAAGGCGATCAGATTGCGCGAAATGGAGCGGGAGCGCTACGCCAACAAGCCGCCTCCTTCCCCTCCTCCCCCCCGTCCTGCGTCTCCGTCTCCATGGCCTGCGCGGAGCAAGAACAACCACGTCCCTGGTCCGTCTCGTGAGGACGAGGAGTTTTATCAGAGTGTTATTGATGCCGCTACCACTCCCAAGAAGCCGGAGTTGTTTGTTGCTGCTCAGGATGCTGCTCCTACCCCTACGCCTGTGAGGAGGGGGAGGAGGGCGGAGGAGGATGATGCTTTTTGGGGCTCGCCTTTAGGGAAGCCGGGGCAGATGGCGTCGCGGAAGAAGGGGGGTTTGGCTCCGGGGTGTGGGGGGGCGACGGAGAGGAAGGTTTCGATGCAGGCTTTGGTGGGGAATGCCGAGGTTGAGGTGAGGTTTAAGGAGAAGGATGCGGATAAGATTTTGTGAGTGTTCTTGAACATCTACGATCGGTGGCGGTGATGGAGAATGCTGACTTGGTGATTACAGAAAGGCCATGGTCCCGAAGAAGGTGGAGAACTCCGGGGATGAGTTTACCGCTTGAATCGCGGTGGAGGCCCCGCCACGGTGGCTTCCCGGGGTTGATGATCAGGTTAGGGTGGTTTTTCTCTTGAAGATGGGGGATTCGGTTGGTGTGATCTTGTGGGGAAATTTGACAGAACATTCTTCGGACACGATTTGGCAGAGAGATGGTGTGGTTTTGGACACGACATGACGACAGCATTTGGAATTCGGATTGGATAAACGAGACTGCCTTACTGAAGCACCGTAGCTTTTACCAACACGCTTTTCGGTCTCATCATTTCCTCCGTTCCTCCCGGAGCAACGCTAGGTGAATGAATGACTCTGGCCCCCCCCCCCCCTGGGGCCCGTTGCGGAAAAGGGGCAACGGCACTCGCTTCTTGTCTCTGACACGTGACGCTTGCCCTTCCACTCTCTTCCCCCTTTTCCAATCCCTCATCATCACCTTGAAAACTCGCCAGCTTTATTCTCCTTTCCCTCATCACAACAACAAACCACCACCACCATCCTCAAAATGGGCTCCACCCATCACCCCCTCTCCATAGCCATAATGGGAGGCGGCATAGCCGGCCTCTCCCTCGCCGCCGCCCTCGTCAAAAAACCCCACCTCGACATCCACGTCTACGAAGCCGTCCCTGCCCATTCCGACGTCGGCGCCGGCCTGGCCCTCCACCGCAACGCCCTCGCGGCCATGGCGCTTCTCGGACCGGAGGTCCACCAGGCTTACCTCGACAAGGCGATCAACATCGGTGAGGACGCGGAAGCGGAAATGGCGACTGACATCTTTTTTGCTTGTGGGCCTCACGCCAACACGAGAGCTGACCAAGAACCGGTCGCCGAGTTGGGGAGGGCAAAAGGACGAAAGAGCGTCAGTCGGGCGGACCTGTTGGCTGGGTTGCTTGGGTTGGTGCCGGGGGAGAAGGTGAGCTTTGGGAAGAGACTGACAAAGATTTGGGAGGAGGAGAAGAAGGTCAAGTTTGAGTTTAGGGATGGGACAAAGGGGGAGGCGGATTGTGTTTTGGGGGCGGATGGGATACGTTCGGTTGTTAGGGGTTATGTCATTGGGGAGGACCATCCGGCGAGACACCCGGTTAATCACGACAGGTGGCAGGTTTATCGGACGGTGGTTGCCACCGAAGAGGCGATCGAGGCCGGGGTGGAGGAGAGGTTTACGAGGACGGTCCCGATTTTGCTTGGGCCGAGGGGGCATGTGAATTGCATACCGATGAACAAGGGGACGAGGTTGAGCGCTGGGGTTGCCGTCAGGGGGGCGGCGTTGGGCGAGAAAGAGGTTGACGGGCCTGGGAAGGGGGATGATGGGGGGCGAAGAAAAGAGTTGGATGTCGGATTGTATAAAGACTACACTCCGGAGGCGAGGGCCATTGTGGATTTGGTGGCGAGGGACACATCGGCTAGCTGGGCGGTGGGGGATCATGATAACGCGCCGGTGTACTTCAAGGGGAGGGTGGCCATGCTGGGGGATGCCGCTCATGCTAGTCTGCCGTTTGCTGGGAATGGGGCCGCGCAGGCGTTGGAGGATGCTGCGGTGCTGGATCATTTGTTTGAGAGGGTGAAGCAGCCGAGCCAGATTGAGGCGGCACTGGGTGCGTATGATGCTGTTAGGCGGCCGAGGTCTCAGGATGTTGTTGGCGTGGCCAGAATGCTTGGACGCGCTTATGCCTTTGCCGAGAGAGATATCCATGAGGACCCGAAGAAGGCTAGGGTCTTTTTTACACAGGCTGGTCGGTTCACCAACGAGGCGGATTTGACGCGGCAGAATGAGCAAGCCATGGCCAAGATGGAGGATAGTGTGAGGGGGGTTTCGAAGAACAACTAGAGTATTTTCTTGAGTTGGAAGAGAAATCAAACATTGCTGGGTGTTGACCTCCCTGAAGCCTGCCTTGTAAACCCACAGCCGAGATATCCCCTGAATCTTAGGCCCCCAATCCCTCCAGCCTCGCCTTGATCTGCAGCGCAGCCACCCTACTGAAATACCTAGTCAAGGCCAAATTACCACCATGGAACCAAAAGCCCGGATGCCCGCTCCCCTTCCAGATCCCCCTCATCTCCCCCTCCTCATCCCATCCCCAAACATCGTCCACCCTATCCGCAACCTCATCTCCCAGAATATGCCTCGCCTGGGTTCTCATATTCATGAAGCCAGTAGCAAACACAATCTCATCCGCCTCCAGCACCTCCCCATCCTTGAACCTCAGCCCATTCTCTACCAACTCCTCAATCTCCTCCCCCTGCTTGACTTTCACCTTGCGATCAATAATCAGCTGTGACATGCCCACATCAATGTAATAGCCCCCACCCCGTTGTAAATACTTCATAAACAACCCCCCTTCATCCACCCCCTTGTCAGTTCTGAACCCGGCCTTTTCCAACCCTTCCAACAAATCCTTGTCCATCTCCCGCTGAATCCTGGCCAGATCGATCTGTATGCTCTTCATAACCTCACTCGGCCAGCCATGAAGCCAGATGTCGCTGTCTTCGACCGGCGGTCCACCCTCCTCGTACAGCACCGCCAGCAAAACCTTGAGAGCCGCCTTGTTGGACACGACACAAGTCGACGACCTCTGCACCATGGTGACATCATATCCCTTCTCGTAGTAATCCTGGCAGATATCGTGAGCAGAATTACACGCCCCGACCACCACCGCCTTTCTCTTTCTCTCAGTCCCCTCTTGCTGCTGCTTCGCACCGGCGAAATCAGCAGAGTGGACCGCCAACCCCTTAAACACCCCCTCGCTCAGCCCCTTTATATCAGGCATGAACTTCTTGCCCGAGTGTCCTGTACACAAAACGATATGTTTCGGCCTGAGAACCCTCTCCTCTCTGCCCCCCTTGTTCACCTTCACCTCCCAAGTTTGGGTGCCCTCATCCCATTTGCTAGATGTAAGGGAGGTAGAAGTCCAGATGTTGAGTTCGAGCGCCTTGGCATAAAACTCAAACCACTCGGCCAGTTTATCCTTTGGCGTGAAAACCGGCCAGTGCTCAGGGAAGGGGAGATACGGCATGTGGTCGTACCACACTGGATCATGCAGCACCAGCTGATGATATCTCTTCCGCCAGTTGTCGCCCACCTTCTCATTCGTATCAATGACCACTGTCTTGACCCCCAACATTTTCAACCTCGCAGCAATCGTCAGACCGGACTGCCCAGCTCCTACCGACCGTTAGTCACCATCCCTCTCCTCATTCTGTGATGGACATACCAATAACCAACACCTCCCCCTCCCCTTTCTCCTGCTCCCCCTCCCTCCTCTCCCTCCAGTTCTTCCTCCCTTCTTGTTTCCCATGCTCAACGCCCAGCTCCCTCCTCGCCCCCACCTTCTCCTCCCACCCCTTCAACTCCACCAAACAAGTAAACATGGTCCAAATCTTCCACTCTCCATCCTCCTGAACAAGCCTCGCCACCCCTCTTCCCGTCCCAAGACTAGTCCCCCACTTGATGTAAAACGCAATCCCCTTCACATCCGGACTGGCCCCCGGAGCGAAACTCGCAATCTGTGGCTTCCGAAACTCAGACGTCAGATCCACCTGTACCGAACTGAGCTTGGTCGGAGAAGAGGAAAGATAATCAGCTATGGCAGCAGAGGTCTTGATCGTGCGGGGTGTCCAGGAGAGGGCTAGGTGATCGCGCCAGAAGCCGTTGTCGATGAAGAGCTCGGAGATTGAGGCGAAATCACCCGAGGAGAGGGAGCCATTCAGCTTGGAAGTGACAGACTCGGCGATGGAAACAGGGTCGACGCTTGTGTCTTTTGCGGTGGCGGGCCAGGGGTAAGGGGGGAGGTTGACGCTGCCGGGGACGATGCGTTGGTGGGAGGGGATTGGAGTTGCCATCTTTGATGTGCTCTGTCTCTGGTGGTTTTGTACTGTTGTTGATGGTGTTCAGCGCGATCGTGTGGTGGGAAGGGGGACCAGCAAAAGGCGAACGTTATAAACGGAGCCCCCTCACCGACCACCGGACCCCTCCCCGTCCCCTCACCGTCCCCTCCCTTCTCCCCCGCGTTCCAGCTCGTCCACTGTCACATCTTGTCCCGTCACCTCGCATACCTGGGTACCGTCACTGCAGCTCCGATAGGCGCACAGCTGCTGCACAGCGGCCCGACAGGTGCCCCGGAACACAGCTGCATAGCCTGAAGTTCCAGGACCCCGCTCCGGGCACCGGTGATCGACACCCGGCCAGGCCACTCGCGGATATTGGGTTCCTGATCCGACAGTCCATACACTACATGCAACTGTTCGGGTTTACGGCCTTTCTCGGATCAAACATCGTATAGTCTCGCTTACGTGAGATGACCGTCATGTTCTACAACATACATACAAGTCCGAGCCTCGCACAACGTTACTGAAAAGTCAAGCCAGGATACCATGTTTTTTTGTATTCGCTACCCAAACATCACTTGCATCCAATCCCTTCAGTATAACGAATAACGACACCTTTCCAGCCAACGTCCCAACCTCCTTTTGGTCATATATATGCAGAATCAATCCCCCCCAACACACACACCGGAAAACTACACACTCGTCTGTTGTTACACGGCTCCAATACTTGAACTCAAACATGGCGACCAAAGAACCCAAACTCAACATCTACTCCTCCGCCGCCGTCGTCGCCACCGAACGCGTCTCCAACTCGGCACCAGAAACCACAGAGGTAGTGTGAGGCGTCGCCGAGGCATCACTAGGCACTCCCGTCGCCTCCAAACTCTGCTGCGTCGTCGTCACGCGAACCGCCATGGTGGCCGCTGCAATCTCCCCGCACAACTGGCTAATCGTCATGCCGCTGAGAATCTTCATCACCCCTACATCATGGCCCAGTGTCCTCCAGACCCATGATCGAATCTCCACTGCCGCCAGTGAATCAACACCCAACTCGACAATGCTCTGCTCGGCTGTCACAGTTCCCTCCGCCAGCTTGAGCTGATTCTGTAATCTCTTGATAAACGCCGGAACGAGAATCTCAGCAACATCCTCCTCCGTCTCGCCGCGGCTAGTCTGCTCCTTCAGGCTCAGCTGCTGAGACCCAGCGTCGCTTTCCTCGTCCCGATCATCACTGCCGCGAGTAAAGTGACAAAACCTCGGATCGCTGTGCCAATGCAGGGTAGGCCGCCCGACCGGGAACCGCCGCAACCCGGTAGTGATGTCGTAGATCTGATCCTCTGTCGGCTTTCCCGCAACAATAGCCTCGAGGAACATATGATGAAGATCCCGTTCCGAAATAGGCGGGTATCCCTCCCGCTCCAAACCCTCGTAGAGATTCTCCTTCTCGCGGTGCAAGAAGCCCAGCCCGTAAATGACACCAATGTTGAGAATGGAACCTACAAACCCGCGGTGGCGTCTCGAGGCGGCGAGGCCGTTCATGTACATGTTGGCCGCAGCATAGTTAGACTGGCCGGCATGTCCGCCGACGGCCGCAAAGGACGAGGTCATGATGAAAAAGTCCATGTCTGGTGAGCAGAACGCGTCGTCGAGATTGCTGGAACCGATCGTCTTGGGCGCCATGACTCGTTGGAAGGACTCGATGGACATTTCAGAGAAGACGCGGTCGTCGAGAACCATGGCGCCGTTGATAACACCCCCGACGGGAGGGAATTTGAGGGTCTGTGCGATCTTGGTCTTCAAGGCGGTCACTTGCTCCATCTTGGTCACATCCAGCGTCTGAAACCTGAGTTGGACGCCCTTTCTCGTCAGCTCTTCTGCCCATCTTGGGGACCGCCGGGGCGGGTTCCGGCTCGCCAGGACAAGGTGGCGCGCCCCCTGTTGAGCCAAGAGCGTGCAGAGGCTCTGGCCAAAGTCCCTTGTCAGACCAACAAGAAGGTAGGTCTTTGATGGACTCAACAGCTGATGGCCATAAGGCGGGGTGATGATCTGTTGAATGTCCCTCTCGGCCTTCCAGTGAATGACCGAAAACGGCGCAACCGGCTCTGTACAGTCGACCAAGGTCGGTACAGAGAGGAGAGGGGAGACAGCACCATCGGCCAGTGTTTCCATCTTGGCAAGCGACAAGGTGACAGCTCCCTCCCAAATTCTATCAAGGTGTACGCATGCACCAGCATCGGGATTGACACCATCGACTTCCAAATCTGCCGCTGGTCGCAAGAACGAGGAGAGATGGTGATACGCTGAGGGCTCATCCACCGTGGCTTTGAACATCTCGGAGAGACGGCTCCCCTTGGGGAGCATATCCACAACCAAGGCACGCTGCGGAAGGTTCAAATCCCTGATCTCGCGTCGAGAAAGCGCCGGGTGAAGAAAAGTCATCTCTGGTACCCGCCTGCAGCGCTCCTCGTCGGTCGAGAATATCTGGAACGAAATCCCCTGCTTGACACAGACGTCCTTGATGCACTCCTGGAACCGCTCGTCAGGCTCGATAACCAAGAGTGACTGTCCCCTGGCTTTCCACGAAATGCTGAGCGCCAGGAAATAGCGGACCAAAAGCCCAAAGAAGACCGGCTCGTTCAGACTGGGGATCGTAATCTCCGTACCCCATCTCGTTGGCATCATGATGTAGGAGGCATTGACTTTGGACAAAGCAACCGTTGTGGCGAGGGTCCTCGTATCACGGCCAAGGCAGACGTAGGCCGACGGGAAAGAACTGAGCCCTGTGTTGAGCGCACCGACGGTGCTGTAGTTGACCTGAATACCAAAGAGCTCTCCTGGAGGGTCCGACGCAGACGCCAATCCCCACTCCTCTGCCCTGTATGGCCCATTTCCTGAATGCCCTGGCAGAATTTCCACCACATTTTCCAAGGTGTTGCAAGGAGCTGTGACAATCCGCCGACCGGCGTTCGCGCGGTTGTTGCCTTTCTTCCACGGACGAACACGGGGAACCATGCGACGGCCATCCTTGATGTGTATCTCTGGCTCCAGAACCCACAGAGGGTTTTCGACACTTGTGTGTTGAATCCTAGCGTACATGGCAAGGCGGAAAAAGGTCTCAGAGACGGCCTTGACGGCGGGATCGGTATTAACAGTCTCGAGGTCAAGGACTTGGAGGGTCAATCCTGGGATCTCAGCAGCGAGGGTGCGCGTGAAGCCCAAAGAAGCCGAATTGCCAGGGGTAGTAGTCCAGGCACTTTCCGTGACCCAAAGGATCACCATTTCCGGACGGAGTAGCTCCTTCAAGGCCTCCATCCGCTTCTCGTTCATGTTCAGCAGAAGGGGCTCATCCAGGTCGCAGAGGAGGATGACGGCTGTAAAGTTGGCAGCATTCCCGGGTGCCAAGTCGTCAAGGGACGCAACGGTAGTGATCAACCCGCAATGCGAAGCCAGTGCTGCAGTGACTTGCGATGAGATGAATGATGTCCACAGCTGCTTGCCGCCAACAATCAGGACTCTATTCATCAGACGCTCCGGGTCCGAGTCCTCGGAGGGAGGATACATCAGCAGCGCTTTCTCCAGAGACTGCGCTTGACGAACAATCAGAGAAAAGCCAGTGGCATAGTTCTGGGCCGAGTCCTCGCTGGAATTTTGAAATCCGCACTGATCAAGAAGGTCAGGCCAGTCAGGCGGTGTTGGGGACATCGACTGCAGAGAGGGTGCACAGCTGATGGTACGACGGAGACGTTCCTCGAGAGGAGTCCTTGTAACCTGAATGAGCATCAGGAAGCCTCCAGGCCGCATCATGTTCCGAACGTGGCCGAGGACAGTGGCCGTGTTGTGAGGCTCGAATAGAGAAGTAGACAGAAGAACTAGGTCGTAGAGCTGGCCATTTGCTGGAACACCCGTGGTGAAATCGACTTTTTCGGTGATAACCTTCTCGCTCAGAGACTCGGAAAGCTGGATTCGATCGTTGAGATTCTCCTCAGGCCGAGAGCCGATGCGGTAGGATGCAAAGGAGGTGCCCAAGCCATCCAACACGTGCTCCGTCAACCCAAGCTCAGCATCTGTCAGTCCCAAGACGTGCATCGAGGCATACTTGTGGGATATTTGCTTCACCACTCTCGAAATATGACGCTGGAAGCTATGCGTCTGGCGAGCTTCTTCAAACACTATAGGAAGCATGCCAGCCATCACATCCGGAACGTTCCGGCCCAGTCTGCGGACCAAGCTCAAAGCCGAATAGTACGGCGAGGATAAAATGAACCGATCAAGAGACTCCTCTGTCTCATCCGACCAGGTGCTTGTGGCGCGGCGCAGCTCTGCTCGGCTGGCGATGGACGCAGAAACGAGGTGCGAGCCCGGACTTGGACACACCGCAGTGGCTGGCAGTCCCTTGATGAAAAAAGAAGCGACGCGCTCGCAGGACTCGGCAAGCATGGGGCTCACGGGGCGGACGTCTTCGTCTGTGGCGGACACGATAGCGTCTTCGGGATCAAGGTCCAGCTGTGTGGTAAGGTACAGCTCGTAGTCATCCTCGGGATTGGTAGGGCCAAACGACCCAACTTTGAGTCCCTCAATCTGTATCTCCTGCTTGCCTTCATCATTAAATATCTCGATGTCGGCAGTGAAGGAGGCCGGGGCGCTCCTCGTGCATGGTGTAGCCTGCGTCTTATGCGCATCAACCACCAGCGTGTCGCTCCGTTCCTGGGCATTGCACAGTGATAGGTTCATGCGAATGCTCTCGATCTCCACTGGCAAGAATGGTGTCCAGATGGCACCGTCGCCAGGCGAAGACATTGTGACAAAGGCTGTTTGAAGACAACTGTCCAAGGTGGCGGGGCTGAGGTCAAGCCTTGTAGTGTCATCGGGGTGAACTCTCCTCAGGGAACTCGACGCGAAATCAAACCGACGGTCGAGTGTTTGTAGCCCTCGGAATGGGCCAGTGTACCTCAAGCCCGTCCCGGCCATCATGGCATAGAAAGCCTCGGGGTTGGCGCTCAGTGTTTCCGCTCTCGTCACTGGCCGCGTAGGCAACAGATTGGGATGTGGTGCGCCAGACGTGATGGCGACCCGGCAACTAAAGTTCTTTTTCACATCGGTGCGGCCGTCGGCAACGGTTGAAGTCAGCAGAAATGAAGCCTCCCATGTGTCTGGCGTCTCTTTCTCAATGACCAAAGAGGAGAGAACTTCGACCCCGGGCGAATTAGGATCAAACGTGATGCCTTTGTAGAACTTGAGATCGCGAAGCTCGATCACAGAAATTGCTACCTCTGGCGCAGCGGCTTTGGCAGCATCAACCGCCATGATGACGTAGGCTGACGCGGGGAGTAGCTGTCAACAATTCTTGTTAGCACACGGTCAAGTTTTACACAGACAGTAGAAGTTAGATCTGTGACATACCGATTGACCCTGGAACGCATGGTGCCTGGCCCAAGTGAGCTTCTCAAACTTCAGAATGTTCCGCCATCGAAGTAGGTACCGAGAATCGTCTCGAGTGCGTACCCCCAGGAGTTCGTGAGGCATGGCCAACCTGAAGTGATACTGTCGAGATAGTCTCGACTCTCTCCAATGAATCTGTGAATGGTCCCATGGGTAACTGGGAGCACCTTGAATCCGCGTGTTGATCAGCTCGGGCTGTACGGAACCCAGGACGAATTGCCGAATGTGAGAGTTGTAAACCCCAAACTGGGCCCATATCCAGCCGAGAAACTCGCCAAACGCCTCCCGGTCGTCCATCCCCCTGTTGAGGAGTCCAGTATAGGGCAAAGTTGCTTCTG
Source organism: Podospora pseudopauciseta (assembly GCF_035222475.1). Classification (NCBI taxonomy): domain Eukaryota; kingdom Fungi; phylum Ascomycota; class Sordariomycetes; order Sordariales; family Podosporaceae; genus Podospora; species Podospora pseudopauciseta. The sequence goes on along the minus strand of NW_026946666.1, from coordinate 485,070 downwards.
TTCCCATGCTCTCTCGGATCGCTTCAAACACTGGCCCCCTAAGAGTGCAATGGGGCCCGACCTCTATCACTCCGTCGAACGGTCCATTTTTGTCCAAGGCGGTACTCATAGCCTCGTAAAACAGCACCGGCTTCATCATGTTGTCGCGCCAGTAGGTGTCCTTCAAATCCGCTGCCTTGGGCTCCCCAGTGCCAGACACAGTCGAAATCCAGGCGGTTCCATTGTTTTGAGCCCGCGGTGAGATGTTGCACGATTTGATCGCTTCCAGATACTTTATTGACGGAACCTCCATGTGGGGTGAATGGTAAGCCGTGTCGACGTTGAGTATCCGCGCTAGCAACCTCTTGCCCTTAAGATACTTGCAGGCCTCATGAATCAAGTCAAGATCACCTGAAAGCGTGACAACCATGGGCGAGTTGCTGGCGGCAATGCAGAGTCCTGGGCTGTACTCTCTTCTAGCACAGAAATCGGCGGCCTCCTCCATTGACATGCCTGCAACTAGCATCCCCCCTTTGACGCCCCCGGCTCCGCAGGCGAGGTTCACGTCCATTCCACGGTAGTAAGCAATCAGAATAGCATCTCGGGCACCGATCCGGCCGGCGGCATATGCAGCACCGATTTCCCCAGACGAGTGGCCAACCACTGTGTGGAAGCTAATCTCGATCGAGTGTAACAAGTCGACTGTTCGGGAGCAGTGTTAGCAAAGCAGATCCGGCAGCCCCTCCAGAACTGAACAGAGAATCCATGCACAGGCAAGGTGTCTTACCTAAAGCAATCTGAATGGCGGTACACAGAGGCTGCGAGATTGTCGACCTATGAACCCTCGAAAGACCCTCGTCCGCCGATATCTCGTGTTCCAAGCTCCAGGGAGGTGGATGTGGGCACTGCCGCAGAATCCCGTCCAACTGTCGAATAGAATCACGGTAAACCTTGCTTGTCACAAGCAGACCCCGAGACATGGTGGCCCATTGCGCTCCCTGGCCCGTGAAGATCCCCAGCAACTTGGGCTTCTGATGTTCTGGTTTCACGCGACACATAGTGGCAACCGGTGGCGGCGTCTCTCGTTTGTCGGTTGTTTTCAGCTTCTTTCTAGGAGGCTCAGGCGGGGCGTCTGGTATCTTCAGGAATCGCGCCAGCTTCCCAAGAAGCCTTTCCGTTGTTGTACCCGCAAAGAACACTCTGTGAGCAAAGGCTGTGCGGCGGGCGTAGGTGTGCCATGACAGCTCTTCGGTTGAGGCTCCGGGGTTCTTGAGGAGGTGATCGTAATAGGCTTGTACAACAGCTACCAGGGACTTTTCGGATTTGGCAGAGAGTACCAAAGGGAGGCAAATACGATTGACTCTAGGCCCGACTGACCCGTTGGGGATGGGGCGAGGGACGTGAGCATTTGACACGAAGTTCTCGTCGTGGATGGCTGGAACGTACTGCTCAACAATCGCATGGGCATTGGTGCCGCCGAAACCGAACGAGTTGACGCTGGCTCTTTTCGGTTGTCCTGGCTGGACCGCTGGCCATGGGACGGGGCTTGTTGGGACGACCAAGTGGCTGGCATATTCGGCAACTTGCGGGTTCAACCGATCCAGATGTAGGTTTGGAGGAATGGTATCATGTCGCATGCTCTCGACAACCTTGAATAACCCTGCGAGACCTGCCGACCCCTCAGTGTGGCCAATGACCGTCTTCACTGAGCCAACCAGAAGCCGAGGCCTTTCCGCGGGCGGGATCAAGTCTGTTGACGGCCCAGCTCGAAGCTCACCCGAGAAGAAGGCATGTTCGATGGCGCGGGCTTCCTTGGGGTCACCTGCAGCCGTTCCAGCCCCATGACACTCAAAATACTGACAGCGGTCCTCGAGGGTGTTGATATCTAGGCCGGCTCGTCGATACGTGTCCTGAATGAGCTGTGCTTGCGCTTCCCAGTTGGGCATCGTGATCCCTGTCGTCCTGCCATCCGAATTGACACCGGTTTCCCGAATAACGGCGAGAATGTGGTCGCCACTGGCCAGGGCTTTGCTCAGGGGACGGACAAACATAGCCGCAATTCCTTCGCCGCGGGCATAGCCATCGGCATTGGCGTCAAACATGCTGCAGTGACCGGAGGGACTGAGCATGTGTAGGCTGGACTCGACGATGAACTGCTCAGGGGTCAGGATGAGGTTGGCACCAGCCACGCAAGCCATTTCGCAATCGCCCGACCGAAGACTCAAGACAGCTTGGTGGAGGGCTACCAGGCTGGATGAACAGGCCGTGTCGATCGTCATGGAGGGCCCTTTGAAGTTGAAAAAGTACGAGAGCCGGTTGGAGACCATGGACCGCGCATTGCCCGTGGCATAGTACTGGCTTGTGGTGAGCTCGTCCCTCTGTGAGAGGGTGTCGTAGTCGGCCGTCATCACACCGGCAAACACACCAACACGGGCACCCGCATGCTGCTGGAGAGAGTACCCGGCCGACTCGAGGGCCTCGTACACCACTTCTAGAAGCAACCGCTGCTGGGGGTCGATTGCTTCGGCTTCCTTGGGCGTGACGCTGAAGAAGCTGGCGTCAAACAGCCGGGGGTCGTGGTCCAGGAAGTACCCACGGGCAGAATTCGTCGTGCCGGGGAACTCGCCATCTGGGTGGTAGAAGGCGTCGACATGGAATCTTCCCACGGGCACGCGCTCCGAGAGGTCCCTCGGGTTCGCGAGCAGTTGCCACAGGCGCGAGGGGGAGCTCGCGCCTCCCGGGAACCGGCACGCGGAGCCGATGATGGCGATGGGCTCAGCGCCACAGGGCGAGGACGGCATTTTTGAAGGGGTGCCCCGTAGTGGTTTACAGTCTTGAAACTGTATTATCGTTGGAAAGACAAGAACTGAAAGGAGGCAAAGGACCGGGTTGCTGGGGGTATCGACAATCTGATTAAACAAAAAAACCGCAATCAAAGACAGCAATGAAAGAAAAATGGTGCTGTATGCTAGGTGGATCAGCGGCTCGCCAAACAAATTGAGCTGGTCCAGCAAAGAACGATGAGAAAAGGAGGCCGAGCAAGTGAATTGTTTGCCTGTAAAGCAGAAAGACGTCGTCGTAGGTGCCGAACAAGGATAGTGAATAGCTGCTTGGGAACAGGATCAAGGCCCGTCAAAGGCCTGGGAGGTAGGTGGTGGATTGCTTTAACAGTCAGTTGATCAGGATCAGAGTGAGACGGCAATGGTGAAAAGAACGATAGCCTGGTGGGGGAAAAAAAGGAAAAATTTGAACGGGCCTTCAGGAGCAACAAGCAACCGAAAGCACGCTCTTGGTCGAAGCTAGGTCTACTGGAGCGGTTGACTACCCATGTGGACACCAGGAAGGGGGGCATGCGCACTGCCCTTGGCTCCGTACCATGTTAGAATGCTGGGTGACAGTTGCGATCTCTCTCGTGGTGGCAATGGATCAGGTGAATGGAGACAAGTTCAGATTACACTGATGCCCCAAAGAGCGCAACTCGCCGGACAGCCAGACCCTGCCAGAAATACCTGGTAGGCAGGATTAGCACACAAGGAAAAGCTCGAGTGTCTACCCAACGTATGTATGGGGAACACTGGGCCAAACATGGGCGCTAGCAGGCCACCCATGGGCTCCTTCTAGCAACCTAGAACTGGAAGGTTGGACACTGCCATGGGTTCAACTAGGAGCAGCCTTGCCAGAGCCCCGCAGCTTCCCAGCTACAGATTCTTCTCACACCGCCCACACCCATCGCCGATCAACGGCATCGCCCTCGGTTTTGGTAGGATACAATCGGAGACTTGGAAAGGACTTACCATGATGACAGTGCGGTTTTCTAGGACCGCTGACAAGACAGAATGATCTCCTTACCACCACTATGACGATGGCGACCGCAAGCTACCTCCACAAGGACAACTACAGTATGGGGGATTGGTGGACGGGGCAGGTGAAATACTTGGCAGCGGGCAGTTGGCCTAAGCTGAACAGCAGGACGAAAAGGCGTGACGGCGACCGGTGCTTCCCAGGAACGATGGAGCCAGTCTGTGTCTTTCCTCAAAGAGCATCCCACCTCAATGCTCGCGACGGAAGGACAGAAGGTTACTTGTGAGAATCATGGTTTGGGGATGGCCTTTTGGGTTTCCCCGTGCTACCTAGGACAAGCCTCCATCATGGTGCTGCCAACTGAGAGAGACATCTGAAATTAAATGCAACAAGGCATCCATCTCTCACAGTGCCTTGTCGAACCCAGGTTCCCTTTCCGTGTGCGAGACCTTTCGTCTGGGAAGGCTGAAGGCGAGCCCTCCAGAACCTCCATCCAAGCCAGTGCAGGAACCAAACATCGACCCAGAGTGCCACATCGTGTACACGTGCCAAGGAAGATACAGAATTCAACAGCCCAAAACGGACTCGGGGCAGACATTGTGGTCCTGTCTGAGAGTGGTGTAAGGATGAAGCCGATGACTGATGGCCCAGCGGGGTTTAGCTCGAAGATGGGCCACGAGCTGGTGCAGCAAGGCAACATCGGAGACGCATGACACATGCCAGGGAGTGGTACCAGATACGGCATGCAATGCTGCTTGTGGACAGTATCAGGCACGGCTTAATCTCTAACAATCCATGTCCAGGATGCGAAGGGGCTGCTCCCGTCGTCATGTTTGTGCGAGTGGCAAGGGGGCGTCTTGTGTCATCGGCCGCCGTTGTACCTGCTTGAGACTCCGAGGTGATTTGGACGGCCCAACGTTCTACCGCAACGCCCTCCAGCGCACGGCAACCCCAAGGTAGGCTGCTGGGAAAGACCAGCTCCCCTTGTCGATCACGGATTGCAATCGTACCTGACAGCAGCCGCGGGATTACCTGATCGGGAAAACACCAACCAACTCTTGGTGAGGTCAATGTGTACCGCTATATCCGTTAGATCTCCCCAATTAGCAGTCATGATCGCCGGGTCACCAGTCACCAGTCAAAGACGGGGAAGCCGGCCGCCGAAATACAACCGAACTTGGCATTTTAGCATTCAAGCCATCATATCAAGATGCCGGCTGTGATAAGGTGACATGATGGACGAGCGGGACAGGATAACAGCTGGTTAGTTGTGAAGGATCAGCAGTACTGGAAGACGCTTACGTGAATGAAGCTCCGGCCGGGGCTGCAACTGAAGCACGCTCAATCGTTTCGGCCGGAAGAAATCCCACGCGTCCTCCGTAATATGTTCGAGAAAAACACACCGGAGATTCGGGACTCATCCCCACAAACGTTCGTTATTAGTTCGGACAATATACAGATATATCAAGACTTATTGCCATTGACCACACCACAGTCCACCGGGCACTCGGTTGGAGGTATTAGTAGCCCACATAAGCCTATGAACTGGCAGAAGCAAAGAACACAAAGGGATGTCGTGGCTTGCAGAGGCAATCGAACCCGCCAGCTCGGTTCGGCCCGCACAAAGGAGCTTGGCAATGTTACACGCAAATCTCAACGCTGTGTGACCTGGGGGCAAAGGGATTCTGGTTCCAGATTCTCCCTTAAAGCATTCAGCTTGACGTCTGCCAGGATCAGTCAAGATCAGAAAGTGCCATCTTCGACATGCTTCTACCGAGGTCTCAGCCAGCAACTCCTCGCGCAACCTTCCAAGAGCTTCAACACTGGCTGTTTGCAGGGAACAGTCCTCCTGACAAGACTCGGCCCGGTTTTTCACAGCTGAGAGTCAGGAGGCACAAGACATCCCGTGAGAGATGCTAATCCCCTCACTACTCGGGTTAAATAGCGGTTCCGAGGCAACGATGAATGGCGTCGTGTATAGCAACAGCGGGGGTGCTGGGCAAGGAGGCTTCTGGCATGCTGGAACTTGAGTTGGGTTTCTGTGTGATGGAAACAGGAGCCGAGCATAGCACGACCAAAAAAGGGGCGGAAATAACGCGCAGCTGAACTGTGTCGTATGGCTTCAAACTCTTGATCTGAAATCAAGAAGTCTTATGCCGTGGAATTGGAGGTGGGAGCTGACGTGGTCTGCAATGTATCAGAAACAACAAGATGTTGAAGACATCATTGAGGGCCTCCAAGCCCAAATTGCCACTGCTGCCAAGGCTCTCAGCCACCCGAACGCCATTTATAGTGGGGATTCAGCACCTACAACGCAGGGGCACCATGCCGTGGCTTGCTTCAGCACGTCCACGGCCCAGGTTGTCACCTACACCTATGTCGTCTTCGAAAGTTGTGTGAGTCTAGCATCAACCATCAACCTGTCAACGGCTACGCGCATCCAATCTAGGTGTCAGAAGATGTTCTTATTCTCAAGGTGAGTACTCCATATGCTACAATACGCTCTACCTAATTCCCATCCCAATCGTTCACCATTTTGCTTCCTCGTCGCTGACATCACCCGTCGCAAACAGCTCCAGGAATATCCTCGACCTGTCGACACCCTGCTCGACCAATGTGCGGCGAACATCGATCATGAATGCCTCGGGACCACAAATGTAGTACTCGGCTCGAGAGTCACCCAGGAACAAACCGCGCTCCTTGTCCAACTTTGCCAGATCCAGCCGCATGTCTCCAAACTCGTAGTGTACCCCAGCGCGGTCCTCAGGGCCAAGCGTGCGCAGGAACACATTGGCCGACACGTTCTCGTTCTCGCGACAGATACGCCGGATATCGTCAGCAAACGGCTGTGCCGCGCTCGATCGTGATGAATGGATCCATGATGCTGGTCTCTTGGACCCCGCAGACACGAGGCTGTCAAGGATGGCCTTGAGCGGTGTCGCACCAACGCCGGCGGATACCAAAACGACCGGGACACCCTCCTTGCTTGCGTCCTGGGGGTCCACAAAGAACTCGCCCTGTGGATGCGACAGCTCGACCTCGTCGCCCACGGCGTACTGGTCGTGCAACATGTTGGAAACAAGGGCAGGGGCGCTCGGCTCGAGGGCCTCCTCTCGCTTGACGCTGATGCGGTAGTACTCTCCCTTTCTCGGGGCTTCGCTCAGGCTGTACTGTCTGCTCTGCAGGTACCCAAGCTCGGGCACCGGCACCTGCAAGCTGACGTACTGACCCGGCATGTACTTGGGTAGTGGCGTGGCCCCATCGCTGGGGGCGAGATAGAAGCTCGTGATGGTGCTGCTCTCTGGTACCTTCTGGGTGATGCGGAACTTGCGCCAGCCGACCCAGCCGTCGGCGGCGTTCGACTTGTACATCTCGCCTTCTCGGTTGATGAAGACCTGGGCAAGGACACCATAGGCGGCAATCCAGGCGTCGACGATGTCGGCGGTGGCTGCGTCACCGAGGACTTGACCGATGGCTTGGATCAGGTACTTTCCGACGATGTCGTATTGCTCAGGGGTTACTTGGAGGGAAACATGCTTGTGGGCGATGCGTTCCACGGCATGTGTCAGCTTGGGGAGGTCGTCGATATACGTCGCATAAGCCAGAACAGCGCCGGCAAGTGCTCGTGGCTGTCGACCTGTTGTTTGGCTGGTGGTGCTGAAAAAGTTGTGAAGTGCTGGAACATCTCCGATGAGGTTGTTGTAGAAGGTGGTGGTGATGGTTACGCCGTGTTCTTTGAGAACTGGCGCTGTCGCCTTGACAATGGCGATCTGCTCGGGGGTGATGGCTACCATGGTGAAGGATATCCAGTGGTCTATCTGACTTGGCAAAGCTTGATGAGTGGCTATTGGAAGGGGAGACTGAAGTTAAAAGTCTGGACAAGTGTAGCGTCTCAGATTCCCGACGGTCGGCTCAAGTGGGGAACTGGGGAAATCTGGGGATATGCGTTGTGACTCTGGTCCACTCTAGACTTGATGGTTTGGGATATTGAGATTGTTTTCCTTGACCATGGAAGGGTATTTATCCTTCTCTACATCCTGTTGTTCTCTCTGCCTTTCTGTCATCCCATTGCCTTCCTTCACTTTCCCAGCCATTGCGCAGAGCTTTCTTGGTCTCGCCTAGGGGGTGTGGTACGATACCGAGTGCCGTACGATCGACATTGACAAGCGCATCTCCGAGGGCCGATACTCCAACAAGACCGTCTTTTTCTTGCGAGTTGCAAAGCAATTCTCCCGGCTGGGCAATTCCTGCAATATCCCTCGTGTGGACATTTGAGGCTCGATCAGCTGGATCAGCTCACTATTGCTAACAGGAAGGCCGAGTCAGCAGTTGCCAGTAACAATTGCATCTCCGCGGCGGGAACACCCGTTCCTCTCGGAACCCACTGTAGCATCGCAGTGGGGCTCTGCTGAACTCCTGTCAACATGTCGACGAGTCCCGACTTTGACATTTGTCATTTTACCACATGGCAAAGCAGGGCGCAGTTTGCCGCCGTCTTTTATTTTTGTCTTGTTGTTATTCTAGACCCGGTGGTTCCGAGCATTGTCTTCCCCAAGGTGTGGATAACATTCCCCCAGAAATCCCACGAAACCACTCCTCCGTGCTGGTGGCCATGGTGCTACGGGCACACTGATGTCCCCATCATCAACTACCCTGAAAGGACCTGATAACAGAACACAGATCGCCTGCACGACGTCCTCCCATGCAACCCCCAATACACCAGTAACCCTTCTTGATTGGCATTGACACCTGCAACCTTATCTTGACGTTGCTGTCACACATCGCGTTTGGGCGATCTTTGCCGGAACTGAATCGTGGAGGGTGCAACGTGGAGGGTGCGGCTTGGAATTGGGGGTTAGGGTTGATGGCAGCCCCTTATCTCCGAATATCTTCCTACCCAGGCCAAATCCGTGCCGAGAAGGCATTCTTCCTGACTGCTTGAGCTCTGAAGTCTACTGTCATCTGGACTGTTTTTCCCTACTTGCAAACCCCAGCCCATGATTCGGTGGTGGCCCCACTCGCTCCAGGGTTGATATCGGCAAGGAACACCCACGCACAAATTCTGCATGTCAAACTTGAAGCCTCTATCCTGGAGGCAAACACCATCACAGCAAGGTCTGCTGGCGTAATTGGAAGCGCGTCTGACTACGAATCAGGAGGTTCCAGGTTCGAGCCCTGGGTGGATCGTCGTGTTCGCTTGAGCTTGGGTTCAAGAGCAAGGGAGATATTTTTGATGCTTTTTTGCTCTTGGTGACATAGCTGCTATCACCTCAACTCTAAAAGTTACAAAGTAGCAATGTTCCTGGTTTCTTTTTGACCTCCTGCCGGTCGGGAAAGTGACGTGGCAAGGGTTGTAGCATGTGTCCTCAGTTGAGATGCTACACCTAACATATGAACAACAGTCGTATATGGCTGATATGTGTGGAGAGTGTAGTTTGCTGTCATCTCTGGTGACGAGGCGTGCGAGTAGGAGGTCATGCAAATGAAATTCCAGACCCTGTGAACAGTCACCAGCTCCGTCATGTACGGCTCATCATGCCTTCCTCCTTACCACGAGGAGTCCTTCCACCCCCGTACAATGAACTCCCATCTTCAGGGTACCCAATCTTCTTATGCTTTCACTAACGGTCTTCTTAAAACTGTGAGTTGTGTAGGTGTGACAAACCACGGTCAGCAACAAACATATATATACCCCAGTCTCTGTATGAAGGGGTCAGCCTTTCTTTTGTAAGACTGGTCATCATGTCTTTTCATAACTCTGGAAAAGAATGATGAGATTCAGTAGCCTTCTAACAAGACAGGTCAAATAGCTCAGTAGATTTGTATGTTTATCCAGTTAAAAGTGTTGTGTGATGGGAAACAAGACAGACTCATTAAGAAAAGCTCGAACGCACCTTCCCCCTTTTCCATCAACCTTGATGACTTTGCTAACCAGCTGTGTGCACAGACTGTCCCATCATGAAGCAGAGGTCTTGAATCTGACAAGTCGTGATTTCCCACCTTCATTTCCCTAAACACACATATAAAAAAAAACAAAAAAAAAACAAAAAAATACAAAAAATAAGAAAACTGACCCTAACCCATTGTATGTTTACATATTGTTTTTGTCCCAGCATCTTCGATGTTTACCATTTTATGATCATTTTGGAATTCAGAAAAGCTTGTAGATGCCATGTATGCGCTTTTCAACTGGTTTTTACAATGTTTGGATGTTTTCTTACTCGCTCACAGTCCCAAAATCCACAAGTATGTTGCGCCTTTGAATGAGTTTTTGACATGCTTGGATGGTTGCTAATGCCGCTTACAGTTCGGAAATATTCAGGCATGCCGTTTCCAAGGGGGATTTTGATAAGCTTGGATGACCGCATACACGCTTGCGAACGACGCGATGATCGTTTTGAAATGCTTCTGACACCGCTCGCTGCAGAAACGGACGGAAAACCCAAAAAAAGAAAAACCCCTCGGTGCGAACGAGGAAATCGTCGTGAGCAAACGGCTTGGAGAAGAAAAGCTGGGATAAAGCTAGGATGGAGATACTGACTTGAGTTCTTTGAAGAACTTGGTCCTTGTCCTTGAAATCGAGGTGTGTCGAGCATTGGACATATTTCCGGCGATATAGGTTGGCTAAAAATCCATATAGAACGAACGCCGCAAAATGGAGGTGTGTTTATTCCATGGAACACGCGAGGATTGACATGAGCTGACTTTGTTTTAACAGTTTACTGACGAGCCGGGCCAATGTAAGCTTTGATTTTATGGGGGTTTGGTAGGACTGGACGAGTGGCTGATGGCCATTCTCACGTATGAACGGGTCTGCCCAGTCCAGCTCAATCAATGCAAATTCTGTATATGGGATCTTTTCCGATGTCTCCAACATTGTAGAGATCAATTGACCGGTTTTTAGCACTATTCCGAGCTCGTTCCCGTGGGTTTTGCCCTGTTTGAATAGACCATTTTCTATCGAGGCTGATATCGGCAATAGGAAAAAAAAGGAGGAAATTACCGCATGTGTTATCATGATGGAAGCCCGCTGCCATGCATATAAGCTGCTGATTAGACTTCGTTGTGTATGTAGCCTTGTGTGGAACACCACCGAAGTATGGAAGCTTTACATCATACGAGCTTTGACCGGCGTGCTAAGTATATTACAGGCCCATGAGAAGAAATGAGCGAGGCCAAGGTGATTCCAATCCCCTTTTTAAAGAGAGATGTGTCACGACCTTTCTAATCTCTTGCGCAAGAGGCTAGACTTGAGGACTTACTCGTAAGTTCTTGTCTTTACTGTAGATCTCTAACCGGCGTTAGCTCACATGTGTCTCTAGAAGGAGCTTCCGGCTGAGGGCTCGGAGGTGAAAAAGAAGTCTCGCTTATGTCAGAAGCATTGGACTATCGCTGACATGGTATAGGACCCCCCTACACACCGCGAGCGCAGATCACGTGAGGCGGAGTCGGTAGCGTTCGGTTGGGTTGTAGGTGTTCGGTATAGGCCCATATTAAATGAGAGTGTAACTAACACGGGGGTGACGGGAACGATTGTTAGATCAACTGGGGTGTTAGCTCCATATTTAACAGGCACTTAACAGAGGTATCAACGGTGTTGGTGACGATCGTGATTTTCTGTAATGATTCTGGCATTGAAAATGAAACATAACTGAATAGTACTGGAATGAATATATAGATGAAGAAAGCGAAACAGGTCAATATATAGAGAGACTTGCAAAAACTCCTTGTTTCCAAATACACGTAGTGCCATCTGGCTACCTAGAACGGTGTTGCTGTGGATGGCGGACGAGAACTTGACAGCGGCCTAGACGTTAAGCGCGGCGGCAGTGTCGACTGTGTTGCTGAACTGTCCCATGATTTTGTAATGAATGAACGAGTGGTTGCTTGAAGCCGGGTGCTTAAATTTCGAGTTGTTGGCGTTGATGATGTTGCCCTCGATGTCGTCGTTGCCCTAGATGTGGTAGTGGTTCGCGTTCCTCTGCTCGAGGTCGATCGGGTATTGGTTGCAGATGAGCGTGTACTTGTGCTCCGAACAGGCTGGCTGGCGGTCCTCCAGTATTGATCCAAGCCATCCATGATCTCATCGGCATGCCTATAGGCGTCCGACGCAGCAAAGTCTTTCACCTTTTGGTCAATCGCCGCTTCTGAGAATGGCCCTGTCCGCGCGGTAAAGTCTGCCATGGCAAATGGCTTTGCCCTCCACCTCGGCTCCATGGGATCCAAGAACTTGGCAGAGAAGTTGTTGTACCCAAAGTCAGGCAACGCAGTAACATTGAATGCGGCCATCATATCGTCGTCCTCGTGGATGAGGTTATGGCAATGGAACATGTACACGCCGTCCCAGGGAGCGTAATGAGCCTCCACCAGCACCGTTTCCTCTCTCCCAAGCCATACGACATCCTTGAGCCCCTCACTTTCGTATTTCTCCACGCGCCTACCTTCCCGTCGACGCCAGATAACCCGAAAGTCCACCAAATGCACGTGAATTGGGTGAGACCAGCCATCGGTAGTGTTCTCCAACTCCCAGATCTCAACCGTGCCGCGGGGGACATTGGCAAGGATACGGTTGTTGGCCTCCGCAAAGCCAACGCCATTGATGAGCCATTGACCGTTGGCGCGGTGGAACTTGAAGTGCTGGTCAATCTTTCTCCTTGTCTTGGGACGGGGAAACGGAACGGTGCGTAGTTGGGCAGGGACAACGGAGGTGTCGGCGCTGGCAGTGGTGTTGGAAACCACAAAGCGCATGACCTTGTCTGTGTCTTGGTAGTCGTCCTCGACCCCGGCGCCGCCGGCTTTGGCAAAGTTGCGGAGCTCGATGGTCTGTCCGGCGTAGGGGGAGAAGTCGAAAACGATTTCATAGCGCTCGGCCATGGAGATGTACTGGCGACCAACTGGTTAGCTACCATTTCAGGGAAGAAAAGAGACTGGGAGGAGACAAACCATGTACGAAGTCTGAACTGGCTTCTCCAACAGCCCCGAATCGCTAGCAATGACCTTGAAGGGAAGTTTGGCGTTGAGCCCGCCGGCATTGCTTGTCTTGACAAAGTATAGCGAGAACGATCTTGACACGGCCGCGTTGAGGAACCGGAACCGGTACTTGCGTGGCTCGACGTTCAGAAAGGGCCACGGCTGCCCGTTGACGTGGATGACATCACCCCAGAGGCTGATTCTCTCCCCGACAGTGGAGAACAGTGTCCCGTCGAGGTTGTACTGTTTGGCTGCGAGGACGAGGGGGATGTCGTATTCGCCATAGCCGGAAGGGAGGTTGAGGCCATCTTCTGCTGGGTCGCGGACGAGATACACGCCTGCTTGGCCCATGTAGGCGTTCTCTGCTGTCTGCGGTTTTCATATGGGTTAGCCGTGCCATGACTTGGAACTTGCAGGATGGAGAGGAACAGACAATGTGCACTGCGTGGTCGTGATACCACATCATCCTGCCCGACTGCCGGTTCGGGAAGTAATAGTCCTTGTACTCCCCAGGGGCGGTGGTGTCCTCGGCCCAACCATCAAAGGGAGCGCGAGAATAGGATCCGTGGAGGTGAACAGAGCTGTTGGCGTGGGCTTTGTTGACGAAGCGAACGACGGACTCGGTCCCTCGTGGCACCATGATGGTGGGACCGGGAGAGATGCCATCGTAGCCGACAAGATTGGCGGGACTGAGGTCCGGGTAGATGGAGTGCTGGAAGGGCTTGATCTCAATCTCGTAGTAATGCACAAACCTGGGAATCGTGGTGTTGGCATTGGTAAGGTTCGAGAAGGGGGAGGTTATGTTGGACAGAGTGGGAATTTTGACAATTCTGGGAGGTGTCAGTCCGATGGTAGGGACCGAGGCCAGATAGCAGCGCGAGGACTTACCGGGTGGGTTGCTTCAGAGGAGGGATAGGAAGTGGGACTTGGAACATGAGCGGGTAGTCTGGGCTCAGGTTTGGGTGCTTCCTCTTGACCAGATGGTGGTCCTCTGTTTCTGAACGAAATCCGAGGTGATCATGGCTGCCCGTGATCTTTTCTGAAGAAGCATCTTCAGGACGATGCAAGAGGTGGGCTTTTGAAAGATGGGAGGCCAGTGCCACTGCAAGGGTTGGGAGCTTGAGATAACTGAACAGCACCATGGTGGACGATGGCAATGTCGAAAACAGATCACCGGCGATAGCATCCAAGGCCTAGATATCCCGCTGATAGATTTGCTCACCCAGATATATGAGGGCATCTCGATTTGCCTCGCTCGGCTCGAGTTGCCATCTCTTCTTCCAAGCCAATGCCCAGCCAGCAACCTCGGTCTGTCAGATCCAGATGAACTCATCTCGCACTTCGTTTCTTCTTGCGATATTCTCAGTGGCGAAACAATAATCCCGATGTAGCCATGGTGTGGTGACGAACTGGTGGTCAATGACACACGCTCTTGTTTCCATCTTTAGATTTCTAAGGGGTGTGTGGGGGGCAGACTAATACGAGACGTCCGTGGGCGTCGGGGGGGTGAACTTCGCTTCGGCAACTACCGCCGCTATCGCTCAGCCCTGAGCAAATTTAAATACCCGATAGTCCCATGCAGGTCGATCCTCGATGCCGATATGGGCACCCTCCAGCAGCCAAACTCGGCAGAGAGCGGCGTCTCACAACACCCCAGCACGTCATCGGGAAGAAGCCGAGTGGGCGTGACCCCTATTCCTTCCCACGCGACGGCCCGCTCTTGGACTGTTAATGAGCCCCCTCGTTTTGCCCCTTACCTACTCTGGATATCATCGGCTATACGTTGAACCTTTCTTTTTCTGTCGGGTTACACCCAAGACAATGTAGACTGTTGCACGAGTCTTTGCCATCTCCAAGCAGGAATCTCAGCCGGGACGAGACGGAGGAAATTTCCTACAAGTTCTACCTGAAATGGTGGAGGTGTGAGATCTGTCCTAATAACTAAAGAATTAACGTCGGGAAGAAAGATTTAGCGAATCTCTGATGGTGGGGAATAAAGCTGCAAAGGAAGCGGCACATGATGTTAGACTGGCCTCGGCTCTGTGATAGCCGGCATCTGCTCGCTTAACAGGAACCTATATGTTTGTTATGTTGTATTCTCATGGATCCTATTGACACAAGGCCAGACTCTAGATTCTCCTGATGGATGAGTTCATCTCAGAATATTGTCTATAGCTCGCTTCTACCTTGATGACCAAGCCGATGGGCAGGTCGAGCCGAGCTGGAATATTTGCCCCCGAGTCACGAAGAAGTGAGCCAGAGAGCCATGCCTTGACAGATTGGAGCTGCCGCTGAGAAGAAACATGGACTATTACTGTGATGACTGAGCCGTCGCAGAGAAGAGCCTATATAAGACATGAGCGTCAACAGAGACTTGTGCTGGCTCTATGTCAGGTACCCGTATCCGTCCTTGACTCGCTCAGCAACACTGCCATCATGAGGTGTCACATCTTCACCTCGATCCTCTCTTTTCTCTTTTTCTCTTTGTTCCTCCCTTGTGTCCTCGCCCAGGTCCTCCGAGATGACTCTCCTATCTGGGTACAAGGAGCGTTCGAGGACGCAACCGTCACCGCCAATGACACATCCTACAACGCCGGCGGTACAATCACCGTCAACGGCTTCGTTTTGAACATCCCCAGAAACCTCTTGGTCCAGTTTCCTGCCGCGTGGGTGCCGTGGAGAGACTTTGTCGCGAGCAAGTCAGACTTCATTGGGTTTGAGACCTTGGTAAACAGCCCCTGCTTGCTGTCGACTCCAAGTTAGCGGCTGGCTAATACCTGTTACAGGTCATGGGCAACACTATCGAGGGAGACCCCCGTGTCGGTCAGGTGGTCATCACCGAGTTCTTCGAGGGCCTCAGCTTCGGCTTCATCGAGTCCCTCAATTACACTGATGGTAGCATGAAGATCGAGAACGGACCTACCGTCCGCATCAGCGATCCCAACGGTGTCTTCTCTGTTGGGTATGACGGTGCGCCGTTCATGACGGCGGATGATCAAAGTCCCAGCATCACTGCGTTTTCAGGATTTCCTATGTGTATCCCCCGCAACGGTTCTGATCCCTTGTGTCCGTTGAGCAATCGGCCTACTGGCCGTCCCGGAATCTTGTAAGCGATCCTCAACATCGTGGTCAACTCAGCGTTCTGACTGTCACCCTTAGCCGCGCCCCCGACCCATTGGTCATGGCCCCCTTCCTCCCGGGCGATCTCATCACCTTCAGTGGCTTCCGGCGCGGCGACGAAGTCATCGCCTTCAGCATCGTCGCCCAAAACGTTCAGATCACCACTGGCGATGACATTGTCTACATCCGCATGGAGCTCGCTCTCCTCGGTATCTTCAGTCCCAGCCCGGCAGCTGAAATCGCTGACTCCAGAGTAAGCCCCCTGACCTCCCCTCCCCCCACACAACCATACCGGTGCTAAACCCCACCAAGTTCATCGGCTTCTCCTCCAACCCCCGCACCTCGGTAACCCTCTACGCCCTCGACGTAAACCCCTGCACAGGCGAGACAACAGAACGCATGATCGCTGGCGTCGGTCTTCGCGGTGGACGTAACTTCCAGAACAAGTTCGAGTACCGCAATGAGATCCTGTTTGGCTACACAAGGGAGTATCGTGCCGTAGCTGAGATTGACGGTGTTCCCATCACCCGGAGGACCAGGAACGGAATTCTGGCAGGGAGCTACATCCAACCTGTGAACGTGTGGGTTCAGACCGAGATGGACATCCCGGGGTTGTTCGCCAACGGCGTGCCGTTTGAGTTTCGGGAGATGGAGTTCTTGACCAAGGGTGTTGGGAGGGACGAGAATGCGAATGTCTGGGGTCCGTTGGATCCGTTTCCGCAGTCGTTGGTGCCGATTTCTGCGCCGAACTGTGGAGGAGTGAACTCGAGGAGGGGAGCCGAAGGTCGTGAACCTATCAAGGGTAAGTCAACTGGCGTGACATATGGAGTGCAGGAATAATATGGTTAACCTGGGTTAGGTCCTGTGAGATCGCGGATCCAAAGACGGAGGACGTTTGGGTCGCGATTTGGCCGAATGAAGGCTGAGGCAGTTGCTGGCGCGGACAACAAAGGCACCGAGGAGCCAGAGGTTGTTGTTGCTCCTGCGGAAATCGCAGCTATTGAGGAGAAGGCGGAGCTTGATGCTGTGTTGGAGCAAGATCAGATTGAATCTTTGTTTGGTGACGGACCTCAACTACAATGATGGCTGGGATGGGTTCGACTTCTCAGGTTTGCTACTGACAGGAGCCAATTTGGCTCAAGTACCTAAAGTATCGGGTACCGACCTATATAGCTATGTCACGGTTCAAGAATACCTACAGATTCCTTTGCCAACTTAAACTCTTTTGGTCAAAATGACTCTGCCTAGGTGCCTAAGGAACTAGAGACAATGCCGATCCCAAGGCTGGGCTCACTCTCGCTGGTGGCCACTTTCAGCGCTTTTCGGAGGCAGCCAACTCCAACCCAAGCCACGAATGCCAACACACCGACACGAAACCTCATCATCTTCGCATTGTCACAGTGCATCTGGCCGACCATCCGTTGTCTTGGGTTGACAAGAGCTGATCTTGGATTGGGGCTCCGGGAGAACCTACGGATGACTGCCACAGCTGTGCTACTTCTACGAAGGCGCGGCAGCCCCCCCCGGCATATTGTAAATTGGTGAACCCAACTCCAACTAATTCTTGGTGGAAGCGCCGGAGTTCCAACCGCTGGTCCGAAAACCCGGATGCCCAAGGACATGACGACGACGACGACGAAGCAAGATCACCCCTGCTAGGAGATGTCCCCTACTCTGACGAAGCGTCACCCGCCAGCAGCCTTGATATCATCGACCGTGCCTCGACACGAGATATTCATGGACATCGAAATTTAAATCCATCAGATGACCAACTCGGCCGTAGGAGTCCACGTCCTGGTGGCATCAGGTCTATTGGCAGCGCCAGGGAGAGTCGGAGGGGGAACGAATCCTATGTCGAGTTGATCGTCAAGATTCTCGGCACCATTGCTGTCTTCTCGTCATCATCAAACTAGTCTTTGTCACGTCACGATACCACTCGGATTTCAAACTGCCGCTTGGTGTTTGTCTATAGGATGGGTAGCAGTACAAGTCCTCGTTTTAATCGCCTATCGGAACCACGAAGTCTACCTAAGCCTGTCCGAAGACCCCATACGTCGCACAGTACAGATAGAGGACTTGCTGCATGAGAAAGCTCTCCAACGCGCCATCTCGACACTGATGATCCCTGTTCTCGACGCTCTTTAGATCTAGCCCCCTGGCATGGCCGAGAAAACTTGGCTATATCTGCATCTGGTTCATTTATCACATTGTAGTTGATCCGAAAATTGGAGAATGGTTAGGTGACAAGGTTGGACCTTGGATGATCATCACCGATTGGGGATCAACCACCAACCCTGCATCCTTCCAGAGGACAGCCAGTGTAAGACGGCAAACAAGTTTCATTTTCCGTGTCCGACAAGCTGCACTGATCTGGCTTGCAGGGACAGGTCTTGGGAAGGTAATCCGCTGGTGTATTATCCACGACTCTTACGAAGGCTACCGCGGGTATGTGTTCTTGCCAACTCTTCTTGGCACATAGACTCTTTACCTGTGGTTTTATCTACCCTGAACAATTTCTACTGAGTGTCTCGGTGGCTGGGTGTGGTGCCAGGGGATATCGCTGTTCTCCAATCTTCTTTTCACATGCCTCGTTTTCGCCAGGTCGTTGGAGACGTACGATAGCTCCGGAACTCATAAGCCTGAGTGGCTAGACTTGGCTGGGTAAAGTGAAACGGCTGTGATAAAGGGTTACAGTGCGCATCGAATAGGTTGGGGATAGCTCGCACTTGTGCGCAGTGGTTGACAGACGTTGACTGGACTTCGTGTGTGGGAGCTGCATCGTGAGGCAGAATATCTTTTCTCAACACCATCAATCATTTATGAGTGAGCTCCACGACAATTCTCTCCTAGCATGAGAACGCGATGGTTTTGCCCCTGGACCCCTGAGCTGGTTCCGGACGGCGGTCTGTGATACGTAATTTGCACTGCCCTCTCGGGATGCCTCCCACCAAAAGTTAGCGCTTGGAGCCGAGTGGCGAAAGGGCCAAAAGCACCCGTCTGGACTCCATTCACCATCCGACTGCATACAATTCACACGTATGGCACGTTTGTATGTCTCGTGTCTCAAAATTCATCACGATGATGCCCGCAAAATGAAACCAACAGACCGCCCGCAGTTGTTCGTGTCACCAACGAAGCTTTGGGTAACAAAGAAGATCCCCACGTGATGTCGGGCGTCCGCAGAGATGTGTAAAAGTTCATGATATTCAGAGATACTCAAATAAACAGCTCCAGAGAGCAAACAGCTACAACTATCAAGACTGATTTGTGGGCCACAGGGCCGAAGCCCTGGGAGCAATACCTCCCACACTTGACGAACCCCATACTCACATATAACCTCTCCCTACGGCCTCAGTCGCTGCTCCTCACCCACCTCACCGACGCAAGCATCGAAATGGCGCAACCACGTGCAAAACCCATCGAGCCTGGAGAACTCGACACTCACCCGGGCTATGCTCGGAGGAACGAGGTTGTCAGAAGGGCTGACTACCTTATTCAAAATTATCTCGAAGTACCTCCTCATATTCAAGCCGCATACAACATCATCACTAGTAGACGCCAAGATTGGGCCATGGTTGACAACGCGACGTAGGTCGAGAGCTGCTCCGTGATGTCGAACACGTTACTGAAATCGGTCTAGAATATGTCACATTATCGACTCACTCCCACCCGGGCTCACAGAGCGCAAAATTTACAGAAGAGACGACCTCAAGGAGCCCAACCCCTTGAACGAACCGGGCTACTACCAAATAATGCGCCGTATCCTCACCGCCGAACATATCTTCTACACAGGACCCCTAGCAGGACACATCCTTGAGCAAATGGGCGAGCCCGGCGGTCCTTTCAAGTACTACCTCAAACAATCCAACATCTGCATCACCAACCTCCTCCACTTCACCCGAGCCGTCTCCCACAAAGCCCAAAAGCCCAAGTTATCCCCCACCGAGAAGAAAACCCCGTCCCAAAGCTCCTCCAGCAAGCCTCCCTCCATCGACCCTCCACCCAACAACAGTATAATCCACCCACAGTTCCAGTACAACAACATCAACCGCCAATCCTACTTCTTCGAAGACATGTCCCGCGTCCTCCGCAAAAAACCAGACAACCACACTCAGCTCGAGCACCGCACCTTTCTCCTCCCCGACTCTCGATCCCCCCACGAGTACATCGACAAAGGAATCCTCAAAATCAACTCCCACACCCTCCTGTTCGACACAACCCTCAACAACACCCTTCTGAAACTCATCCAAGAGCTCGACGTCAGACCAGGTATCATCGTAAAAGAGTTCTCCTTCTGGCCAGACGGAGCGGACTCAAACCTGCCAGAGACACCCAGTAGATGGACGTAAGTTCCCCCCCTACATATCTTGTCCCTGTGAAAAAAAGACACTCGGTGCACCTATCATTAGTCGCCAATCCACACCAAGATACTAACAACACATGCCGTGGGGAAAAAGCGATTTCTACTCGGTCCAGCACTGGCTCTCAGACAACTACACCATCTACCCTTTCGCCCTCCCATCTCCCAATCCTCCCTCCGGAAGCGGTTTCGTAGCCTGCATGCCCAAAATCTACGTCCTCAAGAAAAAGACGTCGTCGCTAGGTGTATCGAAGCTTATCGGAAGAGCGAGGAGTCTTAGTAGGGGTGCCTCGCCATCTCCAGGGCAGCCATCATCATAGGAAGAGATAGTAGAATGGGAAAAGTGATTAGAAATCTACAATATCCCCAAAAAAACGGGGTTGAAAAAAAGGAATGCAAGCTGACCAGGTCTTGGGTCAACTCGTTTTGCACCCGACGTGGGACTCGAACCCACAGCCTTAAGATTAGAAGTCTTACGCGCTACCATTGCGCTAGCCGGGCTGGTGCTTTGTTAATGTGTTGCTGTGGAGCTTGCGTCCATGATTGCCACCGCCAACCCCAGCTCAAAAAGGATGGCAAAACCCTGACAGCTGAGGAAGTGCTCGCAAACTAAGACGAAACATCAAGTTAGTCCCAAACTACACAGATTTGATGGTTTAATGTTCTCCTGTATTGTGCATAATATATGTGTGCTGTCTTGCCACAGAATGAGCCCTACACCGGCAACGCTGTGCCGTGCGATATGGTCTACCATACCTATTCCACATTTTGACGCCTGCGCACCGTAATTCCCAGTTGTTCCGTATCTGGAATCGAAGAAGGCAATATCAGTTAATCTTGCGCCGATTACCGATTGAACTAGGTGTCCATCGGTCCGGTTTAAGGTTATCATACAGTTCTCTGCGCCATCCTTGGTTTGTTACGTCGAATTTGGATTTCAACAAATGGTTCCCCGAGGTCCAATGTGGGCCGGCGTGTCCACGACCAGCCAGCCCAAAAATTAGAGCATGAACCCATGCCATCAGGTAAGGGTTTGGTACAGCTGTTCGTACGGGTTGATCCCACAACAGGCGCTGGCCATATTGTAATTTCTTCGTTTCGTCAGCGGTGGCGATCTTTGGAATTGAAGGGATGGCGAGGGCGTGGGTTGGCTTCCTCCACCTCTTGCTTCAAGAGATTCTCCCCAGTCCCTCAGTTCTTCTTGATACTGTCCATCCACTCCTTCCCAGACTTGGCGCCGTCGTGCGCCTTTCGGAAGAGCTTCCTCTCCCACTCGTCCAGCCCTCTGAGGAACTCCTCACCAGCACCACCAATCCCAAGATTACTCCCCTCCTCTTTCCCTTTCCCTTTAGTGCTGACGCCCCCAACCTTGCGAGCATGTAATGAGATCTCGGTAGCGCGAGTGACGAACGTCTTGCGCAGGACACTCCCCAGCTCTTGTTCCTCAGATAAATCCATCATGTGTGTTGCAAGCCCGTAAAAATGGGCGCTCTGATCGCGTAATGGGACGGCTCGAGGGTCGGCTTTGAGGGCTTGAACGACGTCGTTTCCGAGAGCTCGGGGGAGGTCGAATGTGACAAAGGTCTTGTT
The DNA here is from genome assembly GCF_035222475.1 of Podospora pseudopauciseta. Lineage (NCBI taxonomy): Eukaryota > Fungi > Ascomycota > Sordariomycetes > Sordariales > Podosporaceae > Podospora > Podospora pseudopauciseta. Next base: position 463,250 of record NW_026946666.1, on the reverse strand, counting down.
ATCGGGACCGCCGGTGTTGGCGATGACAAGCATTTCGGCGAGCCATAGTGGGAGGTTAACTTTTGTTCCGGCTTTGAGGGGTTGGTTCGGGGTGTTGTCAAGGTAGCCTAGGTCGGGAATGTCGAGCTGGAAGGTACATGGGATTTTCTGTGGCCATCAAGGTGCCGGTTAGTGACAGAGGGAAGGTTCGGAGGAGACCAGTCTGGTACCTCTGCGTCGGTGAGAATAGAGTCAATGTCGTAGTAAGACATAATGACGACGCGGTAGGGAGGCGATCCAATGCAAAGAATGAAAGAAACTCCAACCGCAAGTCAAACCTCGACTGGTCCCTGAATTTTGGGCTTCGAGAGGACGCGAAACATCCTGGAGGGGCAGTGCGCCTCTGTTAGGTCAGCGACGCTCGTGCCAGCAGGTGGCCCAGACAACAGTTCATACAGCCGAAACTGGGGTAGCTTGAAGTGGGGCAATGACGGAATTGTGACTGATAGTAACCGAAGCTTTCATCGAGGTTCCCTTCTGAGACCAGACCCGAACAAGTTTGACGTCCCAAGTCTGCATCATTTGAACTCAAAGGGTATGTTTACGGCACGCCTCCAAACTCTAAACCGCCAGACACTCAATTGACCCCCTATCTCAACAGCAAACACAACCATCACCATCACAATGTCTTCCACTCTTCTTCGCACCGTCCCCGCGCTCCGTGGAGCTCTCCGGGCTTCGGCTGTCAAGCCTGCTGCTGCTCTCGCCAGCACCAGCTTCGTTCGCGGCAAGGCCACTCTCCCAGATCTTCCGTGTAAGTGCTGAACAGTCAAGAGGTTAACTTGGTTGCCCTCTATGGGGCTACTCCCACACGCCAGCCACGCCGCTGCCACAATCTGTCACAATTGCCGCCACTAGCTAGCTACAACTTACCATGATAAGGCATTGTACTTACCTGTGCTGGTTACAGATGACTACAATGCGCTCGAGCCTTACATCTCCTCCAAGATCATGGAGCTCCACCACAAGAAGCACCACCAAACATATGTGACCGGCCTTAACACGGCGCTGGAAAATATCGCAAAGGCCGAGGAGAAGGGTGACTTCACCAAGGCTGCCTCGATTGCGCCTCTTCTCAACTTCCACGGTGGTGGCCACGTCAACCACTCTCTTTTCTGGGAGAACCTTGCCCCTGCCAGCAGGGAGGGCGGTGGTGAGCCTAAGGGAGACCTCAAGGTACGTTGGGCCCGAGCAAGAGTTTTAGAGATTGTGCTAACGTGTGTTCGTGTGATGCAGCAAGCCATTGAGGACGACTTTGGCAGCTTTGAGGACTTCCGAAAGCAGATGAACACCACTCTGGCTGGCATCCAGGGCAGCGGCTGGGCGTGGCTCGTCAAGGACAAGGAGAGCGACACTCTGAGCATCGTCACCCGCGCCAACCAGGATCCCGTTACCGGTGCCTTTGTGCCTCTTCTGGGCATTGACGCCTGGGAGCACGCGTACTACCTCCAGTACGAGAACCGCAAGGCCGAGTACTTTGATGCCATCTGGAACATCATCAACTGGAAGACGGTTGCCAAGAGATATGACTAAAGGAGCGGGAGAAGGAGGCAGACGAAATGTGTATTATGTAAATGAGAGCGTATTGCGTATGTAGGATGGGGGTTCTTTTATTGAATACCATTGACGTCTTACCTGTTAGTCCAGCCTCTATACGGATCATCGATCATTGTCAAATGTTCTGTAGGATTCGACTCGGCTCGGTCGACCGGCACCGACCCAAAATCCGACCATGTCTTTGGAGGATGTGAACGAGAAAAGCTTTCAGGGTCCCGTGATGTGTGGAGGCTGAAAATGTCTCGTCGGGACGTGACACCGCCGTCTCAACAAATACCGCCCTGGGGTGACACAGTAAAACAAAGATGGTGTTGTGGTGTCACGGGGGGTGTGGTGAAGGAGCAGCGTCGAATGTTGACAGGCCATCCTTGGGCGGCTTGGCCCGTGCAGTGTGCAGTTTATGGTCACCAAGCACTTGGCTTCAGAAGCCGAGTGGGGCACTCGTCACTTCCCCGTTTTGCCCCGCACCCTTCCATGGGACTCGGATCATCGGTGCCCCTCTTCCCCGCCATGCTAAGACTATTGTGGACGACAGTTGGAACATCCTCAGAGGACACAGCACGGAGTACGGATTATCCTTATTGTTGTTCATATTTGGTAATGATTTGAGTTGTTCAAGCTGCTCTCGTACTCAGTGGGTTGGCATACTTTTGCCTCTTCCGCTCTCTCCGATCGTATAAGTAAGTCATCGTATAGGTTACCATCTTGAGTGCAGGGACTTGCACGAAATCCTGGGATATGAGTCCTTCTTTCTCCCTTCCAAGCTTGTTGGCAGCAAGCAAGCACCAAATTGGTCGATACGGTCCACATGTGAATACCTGGTGATGACCTGACTGCCCGGCACTGCCGCCAAACCACATGTTACTCTGAGAAATAGTTCCTGCAGAGGCCCACCTTCAGGGCCAATACGGGCACCAGAGCCGCTGACCAAGCCCAAGATCTCGATCAACGACATGTTCCAAGACGTTCCCAGTTTCATGATAGCCGAACAGTCGTGGGGTATTTTCTGCACTCAGCATAGCCAGCCATCGTATGATCTCGTTGAAGTGGCCCATCAAGCAGTTGAAGCTGATGTATAAGTCATCAACCCACGACTGAGTGTAATGTTTGCCAACACAATCAATAGTCATTACTCATAGCTCAATTATCTACCTAAACAGCTCATTCGATCTGTTGGTCTCACATCCCCTATCCCTCACCACCATCCAATTCATTCCACCTGCAGACTCACAACCTCACAACCCCGCATCCAATCACCCCCTTGTCAACACCCCTAGCTCAGGCCCCTGTGAACTGCCCCGCTAGCCGCACGACATCTCCAACGCTAGAAGCCCGCTAACAGCGGTTACAACGGACACTGTAACCAGGACGTCACCACTTCCTAGACGTCGTGATAGAAGAGAAAGGTTCGTCTCAAAACTTTGGGAATGCTGACGGATAGTTTCCTGAGATCACTCCATCTCAAATTGATCCTTCAGATGATCTGACAGTAAGTAGAAGAGAAATTCTCAGCAACCCGTACACCGTCCAGATCAGATTCTTCGGAAGCTGGTCTCAGACAAGCTGTTGCTATTCAGCGAGACCGTTACGCAAAGAAAAAGAAAAGAATTTCTGCTGTAAGTTCCTGCACTATTCCATTTTCTCGCTCCTACACCTTGCTGTACGTGCCCGTTTCAGACTCGCGCATGGAGTCGATAGTCTCGTTCTGAGCTGTCACCGTGTCCGAGCCGACAGGTCGCGGGCCGTGGCCGGACCAGGACAATTCTTTTTGTTTTCGAGAGAAGCCCCGAACCACAGTTATCACAGCCATGGCTTGGTGATGAACATCCTCACCGACTTTACCACCTGCACTTTCATGTATTGTGCAGGTGTGGTAGCTTTCATCCAATGACCTCTGTGGGCTCCAAGCCAACCCCGCCGTGACCCCAAGCACGAGATGCATTCCTGCCCTGCCAGGGCCATCTACAGACTGCGTATCTTGTGAGCCCTCCGGCAGCGAGATGGGTGGTATGCTGTGGCGCGGGGATCAAGCACCGTGTGTCCCACGTCGAGGGTGGCACAAGGCAGGGGGCAAAAAGTGAGAAGAGCTTCATGGAACGACGAGATATCGCCATTGTCGTTCTCGCCCATTCGAGGCACACAGATCAACCAGGTTTTGGATCGTGAAATTGACAATCTCGCAGGTGACACCACCAATTCCCGGCAGTCTGGACCCAAGAGAGGTCCCTCGGGAAGCACCGACCTGACATCGAACCTGACTCGACAACGAACATACTCCTCGGCGGACGTCCCCCATCGTCTTACGCTTGCGCGAGCTGAGCTCATTGTTCCTACCCCGCCTCACATTACCAAGTACCTCAGGTACCACGGTACCAGAGCAGAGAGCAGCAGACCACTGCATCGCAGCATCCCACTGGACCCGCCTGGCTGCAGCTGCAAGACGAATACCTGCGTCACCGCCTCGCGAGGACCTCCCCCCGCGTCCATAGCAAGCTCGACAGCTGTTTTTCCCGATTTTCTTGAACAATGGATCAGGATCAGCGCCCCTCCTCACCGTCGACCACCCTTGCTTCCCGCCACCATAACGAAAACACCGACAGCCTCCCAGCGCCAACCGTCGTCCCATCCTCGCCATCCCAAGCCCAGAACGGGTCTGGGTCCCCCCGCTTTGCCCGTCAACTGGCCTCGTCCCCAGCTGCGATCCAGGAACAGGAAAGAGCTATAAGCCCTTTGTCCTCCCCCGTTGCTCCCTCCACTCTCGCTCAACCTCAACAATCTTCTTCCTCTGATCGTGCCAGTTCTTTGTTTGCAGATCCACACGAGCAGAGCTCAGATCATACACATACAGATAATCGATCCCATCCCGATCATTACAACCACAAGAGTCTTCGTCCTGTCGTACACGCTGTCAACGCAGCCATGGCGTTCGAAAAGGGACGCAAGTTCTCCACGGGCACTTCGGTGCACCGCAAGCGCCAGATGAGCACATTGGTGGAGAAGGAAGGTCACTTTGGTCCTGCCCTCACCGTAAGCTAGCCACTCTGCCTGCCTGTCTCTGTTTGTTCTCTTCACAGTACATAAAAACTGATGATGGCTTTTGTCTCTACAAGACCCTCTACCTCGGTGTCTCGGCCGTCTTCTCAGACGACCACACGGCCGTCGTAGCCCTGGCAATTCACGACACAGTCTATCTCGTGGACTTTTCCGTCAAGCATATTATGCTGGACGACGCCATGAAGATGGGGGCCGATCTGATTGCTGACTACGTGATTTCCGAAGTGGAAAAGTACGAGCACGAGAACTTTGCCAAGTTTATCGGTGCTGGTCTGCCCACGACGCTCAAGTACATGAGCCCGAGCTTGTGCTCGAGGCTGTGGCTGGAGCTGGATATTGTGCCGATTGTGATGCGGCCGGACGATGAGCACAAGGAGAAGTCGTTTTGGGATGTGAAGAGGGTGGACGAGCAGGCTGATTCTATGGCGCGGAAGTGTATCATGTGAGTGTTGTTGGCGTACAACTCGAACTCAACCGGCAGACGCTAATGGGACCTGATAGGAACTTTGGCCCCTCTCTTGTTCCTCTTCTTCACGTTGGCTGGCGAGGAATTGTCCAGACTGATGCTGGCTTCCGAGCCCACCTTACGACAGTCCAGAACCACAAGGACACTTGCAGCCATGCTACGTGGGAGACCATGTTGACGTATGCAAAGAAGCTCCGCGGGAACAAGACCAAGATTGCCTTCTTCAGTTCCACACCTCAAGGTGGTGGTGTGGCTCTGATGCGTCACGCATTGGTCCGTTTTGCCCGTCTTATGGGGGTGGACTTGACTTGGTATGGTAAGTAGAGGATACAACTTGAGCTCTGTTCGGAGGAGTCTGTGAGGCTGACGTTTTTGGACAGTCCCCAAGCCTCGTCCTGGTGTCTTCCGTATCACCAAGAACATCCACAACATTCTCCAGGGTGTGAGCCACCCCGACCAACGAGTCTCGGCCGAGGAGAAGCAGTCCATCATTGACTGGATCACCGACAATGCGAACCGTTACTGGTTCTCTGAGGGTGGACCACTGTGCTCGCCCGCGGACGGTGGTGCTGATGTTGTCATTGTAGGTACCTTGTACTTTCCTCTCTATGAGTCTTTTTTCCCCATCTCACTCGAACCAACGTCTACCCTCCATCATGCACGTTCCCTGGTTAAGGTTGTCCACCTGACCACAGCCACCACAACGGGAGCGTGGGGGAGTTCTTTCTCTTCCTACAGTACCACGGTTACTGACGTTGTCTTAGATTGACGACCCGCAAATGCCCGGCCTCATCCCCCTGATCAAGAAAGCCACTCCTGACCGGCCCGTCCTCTACCGCTCCCACATCCAGATCCGCAGCGACCTGGTCGCCAAGGCCGGCTCGCCCCAAGCCGACATCTGGGACTTCTTATGGTCCAACATCCAAGGCGCAGACATGTTCATCTCCCACCCCATCCCCATCTTTGTCCCCCACACTGTCCCCCGAGAGAAGGTCGTCTACCTCCCCGCAACAACCGACTGGCTCGACGGCCTGAACAAGCACCTCAACAAGTGGGACAGCGGTTACTACGGCCACATCTACAACGTGGCCTGCCACTCGCAGCGCATGACGGAGCTGAACTGGCCAGCGAGGAAGTATATCATTCAAGTTGCGAGATTTGACCCTGCGAAGGGCATCCCTACCGTGATTGACTCCTATGCCGAATTCCGTCGCAGGTGTGACAAGCAAGGGCTCACCGATGTGCCTCAGTTGGTGGTTTGCGGAAACGGGTCCGTCGACGACCCGGACGCGAGCCTGATCTATGATCAGACCATGAGCCAGCTCGAGACGTACTACCCTGACCTGATCAAGGATGTGAGCGTCATGAGGCTGGATCCGAATGATCAGCTGATCAATACCCTGCTTGCCAACGCGCACGTCGTGCTGCAGTTGTCAACTCGGGAGGGTTTCGAGGTCAAAGTTTCGGAAGCACTTCATGCGGGTAGACCGGTGATTGTGACTGCCACGGGGGGCATTCCGCTGCAGGTCAAGGACAAGGTGAATGGGTTTTTGGTCCAGCCGGGGGATTGGAAGGCGGTGGCGGGGCACTTGATGGAGCTCTTTACGGATGAGGAGCTGTGGAAGAAGATGAGCCATGCTGCTGCCACGGGGGTGTCGGATGAGATCGGGACCGTGGGCAACGCGCTCGGGTGGTTTTATTTGGCGGCCAAGTGGAACGAGGTGGGCGTGGAAAAGCATGGGAAGGGGGGGCTGAAGGGGAATGAGAAGTGGGTGAATGATATGGCGAGGGAGGAGGCGGGTTTCCCGTATGCGGAGGGGGAGAATAAGTTGCCGAGGCACTTTACGCAGAGCAAGGAGGTGCCGGTGCATACCAAGTAAGAAGAAAGGGTTTGATACCGCTATGGAAAAGGGTTTTAGGAACAAGTAGCATGGACTTTTGTGTCAGATGAATATACCACCTCTGCTTTACATGTCTAATTATTTGCGCTGAATATCCAGTCGCCTGCAACTTTATCTATGATGCCAAATCAGCTTGGAACTATACAGACATCTCCATCGAGATAACCTTGTGCGGGTTATACCCCTTGATCTCGAAATCTTCCAACTTCCATCCATCAATACTTCCCCCTTTCTCCCTCTTGATCTCCAACTCTGGGAACTCCCTCGGTTCTCTTTCCAGCTGCGTCTTGAGAGCATCAACATGATTCAAATACACATGCGCATCCCCCATCACGTGCGTCAAGCTCCCCGGCACCAAATCACACACATGGGCCAGCATGTGCGTCAGCAGCGCATAACTCGCGATATTAAACGGCACCCCCAACCCCATATCACAACTCCGCTGGTATAGCTGACAGTGTAGATGCCCCTTGACCTCCCTCCCCTCCTCCGTCTCTTTCCTCGACCTAGGATAAGAGACATAAAACTGGGCAAACATGTGACACGGCGGGAGGACCATCTGGCTCATGTCCTTTGGGTTCCACGCCGAGAGTATCAACCTCCTATCGTACGGGTTCGTCTTGAGGGTCTGGACGATGCGCGCGAGCTGGTCGACACCCTGGCCGGTGTAGTCTGTTTTGGAGTCAACGTACTCTGCGCCAAAGTGGCGCCACTGGAAGCCGTACACGGGGCCGAGGTCGCCCTCTTCGCGGTGGGTGAGGCCTAGGCTGTCGAGGAAGGCGCGGGAGCCGTTGCCGTCCCAAATTTTGACGTTTTGGGAGGACAAGGGGAGGGAGGAGGTGGAGCCGGAGATGAACCAGAGGAGTTCGAGAATTATGGCGCGGGTAAAGACACGTTTTGTGGTTAGGAGGGGGAGGAGGGGGGTTCCTGTTGGGGTGGAGAGGGAGAACTTGAGGGGGGAGGGGGCGAAGAGGGAGTAGGTGCCTGTCCCGGTTCTGGAGAGAAGATGGTTAGATGATGAGTGGGAAAGGGGGAGTGAGAAAGGGGGAGTGAGAAAGGGGGAGTGAGAAAGGGAGCATACCGGTCCCGGCGGAGTTCACCGTTTTCGAGGATGTCGCGGACGAGGTCGAGGTATTGGTATTCTTCGTGTCTTTTTAGGGGGGTGGTGGCTGCTGGGGCCGCGGCCGGCGCGGCGGGGGTTGTGGAAGGGGCTTCAACTGTCATTTTCAAGACTTGAGAATATTTGGGAAATTGAAAGATTCGCGACAACGCTGGAAAGTGCTGGCTTGTTGAATGGTGGTGTTGCTCACGAGGCAATAGAGGGGTCTCCCCAAAAACCATTAACGCGTCGACGCGACAGAGCGAGTGGACCGTGCGCCTCGTAAGGCTGGTAGGCCAGGCCCTGTTACGTCAGCAAATCTGATGCAACGCGGTGGGGGCTTTTCGACAGCCTTCGAGAAGGCGACGGTCCAGAAAGTTCACTCACTTCAACTTGCTCGTTCTTTTCTAATCCTGCCGCAGCAACTACATCAGCTCCTACGCGCCAAATTTTACGTCATCAACGAAATCATCTACATTTCGAATACTACACGAGCCGTTTTGCGACAAGCCCGTATATATCACCATGTCGTATGTTGAGCCCCGCCCCTTAGCTGCCTGTGTCTTTGTCGGTTAGTTACTAACCAACCAACGGCTTCTAGTTTCGTACTGCCACACTTGGAGACGGGCTGGCACGTCGACCAAGCTATCCTTAGCGAAGAAGAGCGCCTGGTAGTCATCAGGTTTGGCAGAGATGGCAGCAGTGCGTGTATGCGACAAGATGAGGTGCTCTACCGCATCGCCGACAAGGTCAAGAACTTTGCAGTCATCTGTAAGCTTTCCCTCCGTTTCTGTCTGTTTTTTTTTTTTGGCTTTGGCGCAAAGCAAACGCTAACCATGACTTTCTACTCCAGACGTTTGCGACATCGAGAAGGTCCCCGACTTCAACACAATGTACGAGCTCTACGACGAGTGCACCCTCATGTTCTTCTTCCGCAACAAGCACATGATGATCGATCTGGGCACCGGTGACAACAACAAGATCAAGTGGGTGCTGGAAGACAAGCAGGAGCTCATCGACATTATCGAGACGGTATATCGGGGTGCGAAGAAGGGCCGTGGTCTGGTGGTCAGCCCCAAGGACTATTCCACGAGACATCGGTACTAAGGTGGCTGGACATGAGGTAAAGGGCTTGGCTTTGGGGAGAGATTGCGGCTTACGTTTAGGAACCAACGGTTTCTGGTTATTTTGGGCGAGGAGGCGATATTGAGGCAGTTGGAGATATACCCGGGATCATGAAAGGCAAGCAGGAATGATTCAGTCAAGATAGCGGAAGAATGCTAATGCTTTCAGAAAAATGGATGAAGTCTCCCCCCTGGTGCAGATTGCTCGCTACCCTTTTGAGTAGGTAAGCCGTAGGTCTATGCTGAGATGCTGACTTGGCGCATGTTTGGAGTTGCAGCACAGTCTTGGCCTGGAAGAAGTGTGAGTCCTCACAACTTTGCATCCCCAAGGTATGGTATGACGATAAACTATTAGAATGTAGTGAAGCGCATTTACATGTGCCCCCAAATAATATCCATACAAGTTCTTATCACGACCTTCTCGCGGGGGATCGCGTCACCTTATCCGCTGTGATCGTGGGGGTACAGCCCCCTGAATTGGATATTAAACCTGATCTGGCTTAGGTCGCCTCCATCCGAAGTGTCCACTTCCAACATTTGAATCCAGGGCTAACCTGGAAGCACCCATGTTGATTCTGACAGACGCCAACCTGGAAGTGCAGCAAGCTTGCAATCTGACGCCGGACCCTGATTTTCACACGTGTATTTTCATCTGATTTTTGACAAAGACCGCCATTGCCCATGCCAGTCAAGCCGTTCTCGAGCCGTCCAAGAAGTGTACGCATAAAATGCGACATGATAACAGGAAAGACGCAGCGCAGCTGGAGGAGGCAATGTCTCGGCGCTGCGCTTGGCTTTGCAACGGGGAGGTGGAAAAGCGGTTGTGTCGTGCCGATAGGGAACCCCAGCAGCGAATAGCGCCCCATCTTTTCCCAAACGGGGGCTTTCCAAGCAAATATGTGGGGATAGTCCACTGGTCAGCGCGTCGTTCAGGGGTTTTTCTTCAGGGGAGAAGGAAAGGGCTCCAGGCACTTGGCAATCCCAATTTTTTGATCCTGCCAACTGCAAACTCGCAAACCACAGGCCGTCGCACCTGTCCATTCATTCATTCATTCATTCATTCTCCATTCCATTTATTATCGTGCCGAGTTCTTGTGTTCGCTGCGGTTGTTTGTTCTGGCTTGCTTTGCTTGCTTGCTTGCTTTCACAGCCTGACTCTGCCTCTGCCTATTGCAGTCGCTCCTGTCGCTCGTTTATTGTCGCTGCGTCGTTGTCTTTACCCGGACGCCGCTCCCCTCTTTCTCACGATCGATGCAGTCCAGAAGCCACCAACCGTAATTTTCCCACTTCATCCCCCCACCACCCGCCAACCTGGAGGCCTTCACCTACAGCAGACCGGGCGACAAATCGCCCGCGTCCAAAGCTGCCGCTGCCATGAACCGTCTGGCTCTGGCCCATCCCAAGATACGGCGCCTGGCCTTCAGTCGTCAGGCGCTGTTCGTCGGCCTCGCCATATGCTTCGTCTGGTTCGTCACCGTGTCGATGCGCAACGATGTTTCAGAGCACTGGTCACGGCTCGGCCTTCAGCTTCCCGATCTGCGGAAACAACCACAACGGATGCCAACTCACAATGTCCTACCACCACTCGCTCCGCGCATTCCCTGTTACGGTCCCCGTGGACACCTTCTGGGACATAGCCCCGACGACGACCTTGTTGAGAAGGAGATTGATGGCCGTAAGCGCGCTCCCTTCGGCGTCGTTATCTCACGCGGTTTTCTTTGTTCTAACAAACAATGCCATTGACAGCCTACCCAATCCCATTTGCCGGCTCCTTTGAGGCCCTCGGCTTTGACTTGACCTACATGACGGCCGAAAACCGCTACGGACCCTATGGCTACGGCGAAGACAAGGAGGACTACAAGCGCCAAAAGGTCGACTGGGCCAACCTTGACTGGGGCAAGCTGCAGAATGAGTGCTTCTACCGAAACCGAGAGCGCTTCCCCGAAGCCGCCGAGCCATTGAACGACACGCGCATCGAGACCCGATTCACCTACCGAAAGAACGCCCCTTTCTCGGAAATCAGGCACTGGCACGAATTTGAGCCAAGCAGGAGGACCGCCATTGTGGTGCGCGTGTGGAAGGGATACGAGTACTCGTCTGAGGATATGTACTACATCCGCTCGCTCATTGCTGAAACGTCGCTCAAGTCCGGTGGCGAGTACCAGGTCATTCTTCTGGTCGACATGAAGGATTACGAGGGATACAAGCCCGAGATTTTTGCTTCGAGAGAGCTGTACGAGCAAGGTCTGAAGGATGCCGGCGTTCCTCCCGAGTTTGCCTCGATTGCGATTCTGTGGGACAACCGGCTCCTGGACAGCTGGTACCCGGACGTTGAGGAGCATCGGTAAGCTAACCGGGTCGAGATGGCGACAACCCCCATATCTCGTTTTGGCTGACAGGCGAACTAACAAGCTACGCTAGCACCATGTGGCAGGTGTTCCAGCCCATGCAGCTCCTCGCGCTCTTTTACCCCGAGTTTGATCACTGGTGGCAGGTCGAAATGGACATGCGCTTCATGGGTGATGCCGGCAAGATGCTTGACAGGCTGGCACTCTTTGCGCGCGAGGAGCCCCGCAAGCAGGCCCTCGAGCGTGCCACTTTCTGGCATATGATTAACGAAATCGGAGATTACGAAGAATTCTCAAAGCAGGTCGACAAGGCGAACAACGGCGGCTCTTTGGCTTGGGGTCCCATGCGAGTGAGGGAGATCTTGCCCATTGGGCCCGAGCCTCCGGTATCCGACCCGCGCAACGAAACCTTCCGCTGGGGCGTCGGCGAAGAGGCTGACGTGATCACGACCTCGTACTGCAACGACGCCAACAAACCGAATAGCTGGGTGTTCAAGGAGTGGATTTACGGCTTTAAGAAAGGCGTTCAGACACCCCGCTACTACTGCCCACCTGCCATCATGCGTGGCAGCAGAACGCTGCTCCTGGCCATTCACCAAGCCCAAGTCGAGCAAGGGATCCGTGTGCCAAGCGAGGCCACTCTCCCAAGCTTTGCGCTCTGGCACGGACTCAAGCTCAGCTTCCCTCAGCACCCCGTCTTCCACCGCGACAACGGCGATGACAAGATGCAGGATGAGTGGTGGCGCGGTGGGCCCCAGGCCAGCAAATCCGGCAACGGCCCCGACAATCTCGACCACCCTCGGGGCATGGGCCTGACTTTCTGGTGGGAATCGGACTTCCCTCGTCAAATCTTCAGCGCGTGGACAGGCCGCAAGCTGGAGGAGGGCGTCGACTTCCCCTGGTTATTACATCAGCAAGACGGGCAAATATTTGCACCCAATATCATAATGCATCCGATGAAGCACATCAAGGACGACCAGGAATGAACGACGACGCGAGGAACAAAAGTCTTTTTATGTATGAAAGAATTATTTACTACAGGGAAGATCACATGAAAGGCAGGGCGGGATTATTAACGGTACTTTATATCATTCAACACTTCTTTTTCTTTTTCAAAAGCCACACAACGCATTACCACGCAAATGGCCGATGGGAATGTCCTTTTACCACACTTTACACCACACTACCTTTTTTGGGCGGGGAGTCATGGAGCAAAAACGGGCAAGGGGTGGCTGGCCAGCAGCATTTTATTTTTGACAGCATAGCAAAACGTTTTTTTGCTTAGTGGGGGCTTTAAGGGGGGGGGGTGGTGGGTTATCAAGGGATTTGCTGGGTCTTTTTGCCCTTGTTTTCTTGTGCTGCCACAATTTATTTTCTGATACAGACTTTTTTTTTCTTTCTGCTCTTCATTTCGTTTTGTGTTTTTACTTAATGTGTATGTTTGGGAGGGGGGAGCAGGATGCATATTGCATTTGTTTAGCAGCAGCATTACTTTTAAGGGGGAAGAGTTGGATGTTATGTAGCACCAAGCAGGCGAGAAAAAATGCGGATACCCACCATCTCGAAGATCTATCTTACTCTACGTATCAGACGGACAAAGTTTATGGTGTTTGGTGAAAGGTGAAGCTTGTGAGAGGTTACATGTGTCAGAGGGGAGGGACAGGACACACTTTCCTTCCACAGGGTAAAGAGAAGGCAAACTGTGGCAAAAAAAAAAAAAAAAAAAAAAAAAGGATAAAAGGTTTAGCGGCGCGCGAGGGGATCTTCTCTTTTCGAAACGGTAGACTAGGGAGAGCTCCATTTGTGACGTCAGGTGTGGGTGGAGGGATCAGCTGAGATCTTCAGGGTCGGGAAGGGAAAGGGAGGAGTGGGATGGGTAGATCTGGTGTTTCATCTGTCATTGACCTGGTACGCGGACCGTTGGGATCTTCCAAGTGTTGGTTTGTGTGGGACGGAGTGGCGGGACGCGGTTTGCGGGTGAGACGGGAAGGGGTGGTGGTACGGTGATGATTGATAGTTTGAGGGGATTGGTGTGGTTTGGGACTTGGGAGGTGAAGCTCTGGTTAGGGGGGCGAGCAGAAGCTAGGTGTTTCAAAGAAGCGTTGATTGAGAGTTGCATACATGGCTGTTTCACGGTTATTGCCATGTGGACGGACTGCTTATCTTGAAAAGCTGAAAGCCCCATGTTTTTCATTACCGGTACATCAAGAAAGGTTAACTTCACTCAAGGCTTCGGTAGGGCGTATCTGTGCTCAGCACCTCATAATGGAAAGCTTTCTTTCTCAACGTCAACAAACCAACTTTCTTCAAAGCAGACTACAAGTATGTACCGAATGATTTTGAACTCATACCACCATTCCACCAATATACTTATCTCTCCTTGATCCCCTCCAACAACCCCTCACATTTCCCTCGACTCTTAAACCAGTCCAAAAGTCCAAGAAGTCTCCTGTACATACCGCTCCCCCGGCCCAAAGATCTGCTTCTCCAGACGTCCCCACTCCGGCTTGTTAATCCCATCAGGGTAATCCTGCGCCTCAATCGCGACACAGCTGCTCTTGACAACCTTGTTGTTCTTCTCCCCCAGCCCCTGGGTACTCTTCTTCACGTCCGCGCTCCCGTCCATCCACGAGCAAGAATAAATCACCACACCGGGCTGATCAGTCCTCAGCTCCGCCTTGACACCACTAAACTCGCTCGCCAGCGTCAGGACGACCGCGTCCTCGGGGGCGTCCTCGATGAGCCAGTACCCGTTGTACCCCTCGCACGCGCCGTTGGCGCCGCAGTTGCCCTGGAACTTGGGGTCATCACGGGAGTGGCCGAACTTGAGGTTGGCGGAGGAGGCAAAGTCGTTGATGGAGCCCGGGGCGGCGGTGAGGATCTTGCCGGTGGGGAGGGCGCCTTGGTCGGCTTCGAGGTAGCGGGAGGAGTAGGGGAGGTGGAGGGTGTGGTCCCAGATCAGGGAGGTGGCCGGGTTGCGGTAGGCGTCGAGGTTGAAGTAGGTGTGCTGAGTCAGGAGGATCGCTTTTCGATCGGAGTGTTAGAATGCGGCAAACCGAGACGAAAAAGGGAAAAGGGGGAAAACAAACGAGTCTTTTGATCAAGCGAATCAGCCGTGATCTTTATTTTCCACGTGCTGTCGGTAACGCTGTATGTCACGCTCGACTTGACATCGCCGAAAAACCCCTGGGAAGAGTTGGACTTGTCCAAAATCGAAAAAGTGATCGAGTCCTCCGACAGGGCAGTCACCTCCCAGAAGCGGAACGACCAGTTGTTCGTCCCGCTGTGGAGGGTGTTGTCGCCGTCGTTTTTCTGCGTGGTGTACTCGACGCCGTCGATGGAGTATTTCCCGTTGCCGATGCGGTTGGCGTAGCGTCCCGGGATGGCGTTGTAGACGGGATGGCCTGGGTCGACGGCTGGAAGCGAGCGAGCTGTCAGTCAAGGTCCAGTGATCAAGTTGCTGCTGCATCTTCGCCTAAAGTTTTGTGGGGAGGGAAAGAGTTCAGGCTGTTTTTTGTTTGAATCATGGTGTACTGACGGTAATAGTCAATGTCGTCGTATCCCAAGACAACATCAATATCATCGCCGTTCTTATCTCTAACAAAGAGGTTGGTGAGCGTGGCGCCGTAGGGGATGAACTATTTTCAAGTTTGTCAGTGTGAATGCTTCCGTCTTCCCCGCTTTTGAATTGAATTCGCCGCCAAGGGACACGATCACGCCATGTTCATGAAGAAGGACATACCTGAGCCTTGATCCCAGGAGCGGAAATGGTATATTTCCCATCAGCACCCGGGGCAAACCCTTCAGTCTGGCGAACGACCGCCGCTGCCTGAGCGACCGCGGCCATGATGAACGTTGTCGAGAACCTCATGTTTTTTCTCTCAAGTCCAAAAACCGACACTACAATACCCAGACCAGGCTGGCACCAACCAACCCCACCCGCCCTTGTCCGGATGCCTCGGTTATATATACCTACCACATCCTTCTGGGACTGCTTATGGTTTCATTCTCCCCGCACGCTGACTACGTCTCACTCGTCTACTTAGTCTGGATGAGAGGTCCTTGATTTCAATCTTTCGTCAAACAACCCATTGTGCCGGCGTCCCGGTAAATATTCCAGACACACTTTCATAGATTGAAATGGCCCCAGGTGACCTATGGAAACCGGTGCTCCGGACTTTTTGGCTTGGGAGGAATACGACTTGCCAACATGGTTTAGAGTGTACATGAATGCGGGGGAGTATGGCACCTAGTATGATGATCTTTACCAGTACCTAGCGCAAGTGTGGGTGTTTATTACGACTTGCATATCAGGCTGAAGTACCCAGGTTTCTTGGAACGAGATAGCGGCCAAGTCTTATAGGCTACCAACGGGGACTATATGGGTCATTCGTTCATGCAGGAACCTTTTCGTTTGAAGGCGGGAATTGCGATTGCCCAATCACTGACGGCGGGAAAGGTGATGGTGAATGAATCAATGGGGCGGTATCATCCGGCTCGGGGCTTACTCCCTTTTCTGGGGGGTTGATTCGGGGTTGTGGTGGTGGTGTAGAGTGGTTTTGGAGTAAGGGGTATGCGGTCAGCCACTCCTTCTGGCTTACGCCATCTTGGTTTCTTGGAAGAAGTCGCACATCCTATTGGGGTATCCGGTAGCCGAAGTCCGCGGGTGATGCTGACTGTTGATGAGGAATACAATGGCGTACCATCGTTTGACTTTGCCGGCAACGGTTGGCAAAATGCTTCTCGAGGCCCGGCCCCGAGATCTTGCGGGAAACAAGCCCGTGGATGCCTTGCGGGGTCTGGATGCTTGCGATAAAGTTGGTCTGTCATGATATGAGAATGTCCAAATAACATCAAGTATGGGTGTGTTTCAACCAGACGGCATGCAACCCCCAACCCACAACCATGAACGCCCTCGCTACCTAGAAAGCATATCAGAATTAAGGTCCCCCAATAATGACAAACCCATCAGCCAGCCATCTCATGCGCCCGCCCCCCAAGGCCATTCGCAGGCCACACATTTGTTCCCCCCATCTCCATCGGAGAGTTTGCTGTTCCCAACTCCCCACCAAACTGATGCTGTGGATATTGCTGATAGGAATGATGAGTCGCAGGACCTAGAGCTGTCGCATAATTTGGCGGAGATCCAACTTTGGCATAGACATCACCGTTCCCATAGGGCCCTGTTGGTGGTTGTTGGTAGTCTTCCACTGGAAGTTTCCCGCCTCTCCTTTTGCGCCTCCAGAGCCAGAACGCGCCAGCTCCCACGGCAATAACTGCCACCGTCACGCCGACAGCCATACCCGCCGATGCCCCTGCGCTAAGACCTGAACTCGGAGCATCATTCGAACTCGGTTGGACACTTCCGCTTGTCGGTGTCGGTGAACTGTCACCAGTTTGGTTGGCGGCAGCATCAGTCTGGGTTGTCGATGACTGGGTCGTTGAACTCGCACTTGTGGAAGTCGACGTGGAGGTTGTCGTTTGTGTTTGCGTTTGAGTTTGACTTGGCGACGCGGACTCTTTCGACGGCGGATTTCCCAACCCAAACGTCTTGCTCCCTCCCTTACGCTCTTGGCCGATAACGTTGAACGTTTGGCTATTGGCACCATACTTCTCATCTGGGCTTCTAAGATTGAACCAGCACGGCGTAGCCGAGGTGAGATTGAGAAGGACGGGCACAGTAGCGTTGAAGCCGGGTGCCTCTTGGATGAATTCTGTTAAGCGGTGTCAGCAATGTCTATGAGAATATGCTGGCTGCTTGGGTCAGGTATGTGGTGAACGTACGCGTCTCTCCTATACCGGGCTTGCAGAACGTCCACAGAGTGCCCCTGGTGAAGCTACTAATGTACTGGACATTCACCGTGTCCATAAAGTGGTAGGTTTCCGAATCATCATCCTGCACTGGGTATAAGAAACTCGAGAACTGAGACGGACCATCGCTCTGCGCCGACACAAACAGCCCTGACGCTGCTGATAGCAGCAGGATAGTTGCTGCCGTGGCAGTCCTCATTTTCTGGCGGATCACAGCGCGTGCTGCTCTCGACCCCTGTAAAGATAGGAAGTACCGCAGCGTAATAGGAAACCGTGTGTGCAAAACGGGAGCGAGGAAAAGAAAGAGAGGGAAACGAGGAGAGGCCGGGGGAAAAAGGAAACGCGATTCTCTCTCCCGCCCGTCACAAGCGCCCATCAACGGCAAGCGTGAGGCTCAGAAAATGGAAAAGAACGGAACCCACGATGGCCGCATCCGAGCCAACAGGCGCACTCGCCCCTTGAATCTACCACGCTGCCCCCACGAAGCAGCTTGCCGCGAGGAAGCGAGGGTCGGTCGAGATGGTCGAGAGGTGAACCTCGAGCGACTCCCGACCCCACAACAGTCCAAGTTTCATTCCAGGATCTCCACCTGCGGGTGTCCTCTAGATGCGCTCAAGGTTGGTGTCGCGTTGCATTCTGGCCCTGTGCTGTGCCACATGGTGAATTAAGGGGATAAAACCTCTCCATAATCCCGGCTATAATGCTGTTCCTCCACCAGATAGACTCTACTGAGAGATCTCAGTGGCTGCAGCCCACCCGACGATGCCTGTGGTGTAACCACCGGCAGGGGGCTTGCGGCGCAGGTAGCGGGCTTGATGTTACTCTGTAGCAAGTCTGGAAATTCGTTAGATCGTTGGCCATTGATCTCATCAAAAAGAACGGTGACAGACACCATACCTGAGTGTCCCACTGAAAGCCTGAGACTTGAGATATAATGAGCTCGTTTGAAGGCGAGAAAGGTGACCCAGACAGTCAAAGGTTGTGAGTGGGAGAGTAGAGGAACCTGAGAATGCGGGGGGGCTTTGTGATGCGGCTGTGGCTGCTCAGCAGCGGCCATTATCTTACTGCGCCCAGCGCCAGGGATTGCACAGTGCGCTCCCAGTGCGCGCCCCTATTAGCACAGGCAGTCAGGTTACAGGGGACAACCGCTATAATTACAGCGTCCGCAATTTACAGACCCAACATCCCATTATTTGCTAGTACTCGTTAAAATTCACAACATAGAGGTATCAACAATGACCCTCGCAACCCATCTTTGTATCCAGACAAATAAGTCCAACAATAACCCACACCCAAAGAGCAGAAACCCCCAAGCTCGATATCCATCTCCCCAAATCACCATCTCCAAACAATCTCCAACCTAACCAACCTCTCTTCAAACGACACCAAACCATCAATCCAATCTCATCTGTCCTACCCCCTTCTCCAAACCTCCAGTCCCCTCTTCATCATCACCAATCGTCTCAAAATCCTTCTCCGTCAGAATCCCTCCCGCCAAAACAGTCCCCATGTGCGTCCTATCAATGTTTGCACAATCCCTCCTCAACCTCTTGTAAAGCACGCTCAAGAACCCAACAGGACTCTCCTCAAAAGGACAATCCTCATAGCCCTTCCCACCAGCGCGGCCAACAAACCCATCCGCTCCAACCACAACCCCGCCAGAACCATCACTCTTGTTCTCGGTAAACGACAGCCCGAGATACCGACACATCCGGACATATTCTTCATAACTGCGAAGATAGAGCTGCCCGGCAAAGAGGTTGAGCTGCATGATCAGCTCTGGGGGCGGTGTCCACTTTTCGAGCTGCGTTGGTGTCATGAACGGGTATGTAAATGTCTTGAGGTCTTCCATACTCCGGAAAGAGAGACTCGAACGTGGGAGGTAGCTGTGCAGAGTGCCCGCGACGTTGGAGTCCCGGAGAATCTGAGACTTGATAATCTCCGCTTCGTGGGGGCTGATCACGACCATCAGCATTCTTGAGCCCGTGTCCGTCTGTTTAGTATCTCCGGAGATCTTCGAAGTCAGGATCCATTGGACGGGCCGCTGATATGAATCGGAGCAGTAGCCAGCTTGGCTGGGCTGGACAGTATTGGCAAAATCTTTAGTGACCAGTAGACTAGCCGGGAACTTGTTCGCGGGGAAGACTTTCGACGCACTGCTTCGCAGCATGGCGTGAAATGCGGGCAAGACTGCCCTACTTTCTGGATCTAGCCTGCCAGTTACGACAAACAGTCTGATATCTGGATGAAGCGAGTGCCTGAGCGGCTTCATAGGTTCTGGACGCTCAATATGTCGTTCTTGCTCGATCTCTGGAGCTAGCTCCCGCTCCTGTTCTTCTTCCAGTGTGGCAACCAAGTCCAAGTTTTTGAAGCCAAACTTGATACATTTCTCCCGAATGGCAGCAACGTCGGCCCGTCTCGACACCAAACTCGAAGCATCTTCAAGCTGGCAAGCCAAACTCTGAGCCTGAGTTCCTGGTCCTGGTCGGTACCGCTTCTCCACAGTCTGTGCCTCCGCCTCAAGATACTCTTCAACATCTTCAACCTGGAGCTTGTCATAACCTCCAACACGACTCAAGATTTCCTCCTGGCGTTGATGACGCAAGCCCTGGGTAGCCCAGAGCGGAACGCTTCGGTGGGCGTCATTCCACGTTTCGAATATGGCAAACGCAAGAACATGCATGACGATGATGGGCTGTGAGGCATCCATGCTTTCATAATCGCGAACTCTCCTTTGCATTTCGGGGGAGAGACAAAATGTGACTGATTGGCCGCTGCCAAGCTTCCGCATTCTCATACAGGCTGTTGAAAGCACAAATTAGTATCATGACGAATAATTAGACTGTGGGAAAAACGAACGCGCCAACTCACCTTGTACAAGAGTGTCCTTTGTTACCCCTGGACCCAGAGTCACGGCAGCCCTGTAGTCATCTGGCAATCTGAGATCGGTACCGCGGGTATGTGCCTGGTCGAGGAAAACGAGACACCGCTCCGTCTGAGTCTTGAAAGGTGAAGTGTAGAATGACTCCACCGTCCCATCTCGAGTGACCACCGACAGCTCATCGTTGTCGTTGAAAAAGATGACAGCGTCTGCATCCGAGACAACAGAAAGCCAGTGCTTGGCAAATTGAAGATTGCTGAGCTCAACGATCTGCGCACCAACGTCAAGAATGACGCGCATCGCCTGGATCGACTTGATAACCGCTGACAGGAGCATGTTCACTGTCAAGGCGCAGAGGTCTTCCTGCTCAGTTCCCAGCTCCACAACCGTGTTCTCGCTCTGCAACAGACATTCTAGCACATGAGAGTTGGTATAAATCTGCTCTGGAAGATACAGCGCGCTTATGGATAGGGGGTGGACATATTTCGAGTCCGTTGTCCCGCTAAAGCCCGTGACTGCATGTGCCTTTTGCTTGGCGAGATCCCATCCAGAGCTCGAAAGCTTGAGTGGAAACTCTCTTATCCCCTTCGGAAAGACAACGGTGGACAGGTAGTAATCGATGACCGGTTTCGAGAAGCGCAAACCTGGGAAGAGCTTTTCTGTGTATAGTGTTTTGTCCTTCAGGTTGACAGCAGAGAAATGTCTCAGTGCACGGTCTAGGAGCGGAGAAGCTCGAGACCAGTCGGAGTACTCTTGCTCAGCCCGATCAGAGGTTGAAAGCACCTCAAGGGACAGAAAAAGTTCGGCCTCCGTCAAACCACGGTAGTAGTAGCTCAGGCACGTCAGAACGATGACAACATCTGTATGGCTGAACTCGGAACGTGGGGCCGGCGAATCCTTCGCCCTGTACGGTACTGCAAGCATCGTTGCTGGTTGCCGGTCCGGTGCAAGTCCATAGTTGACGCGAAAACGCTTTTGACCCAGGGCAAACTGAAGCACACCAGATGCCAGAAGTCCTCTCAGCAGGAAAAGTCCTTTTCTCATGGTGTCGTTCTGAACGAGACCGGACCGATCATTCTCCACCATCTCAATGTGCTGTTGATCAACATCAGGATCCATAATGTACTGTAGAACTGCATCACGCATCTGTCTGGTCTGATGCTGGATGGGCAGACCTCTCATGCCCAAACGGCACAGCTCGCGAGCAGTGGCTTCCATCAGCTGCGTACCAGCAGACTTATCGAGGGTCCGAATCGTTGGAAACCGACCAGAGTTGGGCTCCTCTTCAAAAAGGAGTCCATCAGTTGGCCCTGATTGTTTTGCATCCCCACGCTTGAGCTTCTTGGCGACATCCCTGACGACACCTAACAAGTCTTGGATCAACATCCATCTCTCAGGGCTCATATCGACTGGCTGCTGACTTCCCATGGTGTAGATGAGCTCAAACTTGACACTGAAGTTTTCATCACTCTCATCCACAATATCGCGAGAGATACTTTCAAGCTCACTATATGTGCTAAGGATCGTTTGAGCCACAGGATGCTTGTTCCAAACTGCCTCCAATCCCATGAGCTTGAATGACAAGATGTGCTCAGGCTGTACAAGTAACACACCGCATTCCTCCTTGCATTGCCGTATCAAGCGTGCAATGGTTCTGATGGCCTTGCCGTCAACGCGGACGGCCCTGGAGATGGGAAGAAAATAGACGCGACGGCCAACCAAGCGGCCAATGGCGCTGACAAGTGTGTGTTCCATCTGCTTTGCCTGTGCCTTGGCAACAACCACACGTGCTAGGCAGGATCCGTCTGAGATCGAAATAGAGACAATGGGAACAATGACTGAAGATTTGCCCTCCCCCATATTGAGCTGCATGACGCAGCTTTTCCCCGCCGGAGGCTGGCGCATGTTTGCAGCAATCTGATGCTGTACCGGCCGTATCAAAATCCCTTGTTCAACCTCCAGCAGCACATACTCTGGCCAGTCCAAGGGGTCGAAGTCTTTCTCGTCATGGTGCCCAAAATTTCGAAGTTCCTTAAGAAAGTCGACTCGCCGGTTGGCGGATTGGCAGGAGTTTACTAGGCGCTCGGCCCGCTGCAGGTATGCGAGCGAAAGGGCATAGTTCATCAAAGCCAATCGCCATTCGGGAGGTAACTTGATCCATCTATCCCTTCTGAGATGCTGCAGAAGAAAAATGGGAGATATCCGTGGAAAGAGGTCGGCGCTGACAGAAAGCTCCTTGGAAACTCCACCGCACTTCAATGCCCTCACGATGTCATTTTCGATCCGCGCGCTGTCGCCTTGACACTTGAGGAGATATTGGGAGAGTCGGGAGAAAAGAGCCTGTCCATGTATCTTGAGTCTGACGTGTACGGTGCCGACACTTTTAGAACTCTGGCGAAGCTCGTGTACGTAGATGCGCTGGTGTTCCTCTTCCTGTCCAAGAGCTGCTATATGCTCGATAAGGTTTGTGATTGGCCTCTTTCCCACGTCAACGGGTGGTATCTCTTCCAACAGATCCAAGAATCTCTCTGGCACGGGGCGATGGATTTCAGGTGGCGGATTGGAGAAAAGCGAAGTGTCCTTGATGAAACCAATTGGTGTACTGGATGCCCGTTGCGTGTTCTCATCATCGACAAATGGCAATGATGCCACTAAAGAACCACGAGATGTTGCTAGACAGGTCATGCCTTCAATGGCTAGCGCCAAGCTGTCTAGATAGTCTGTGAACAGAATTGTCCTTCTGGTGAGATCCAGTGTCTTGTTCACCAATGGTATCACAACACTAAGAGGTACCCAGTGCTCACAAGGTTGTTGCGAAGAAGGCCTCGTGACTGTCCAAGACTTCGACCACTGACTTTCAAAGTCTGAAACCAGTGCTCTAACCATTGAACCAGACAGAGTTTCCCATTCTTGATAGTACCTTGCTTGGAAGTCACTTTCGCTCTCGTGTCGTTGTCTGTAGACGGGCATGTCGGGGCATAGCTTCATGGATAAACGCTTCTCTTTCACGATTCTCTCAACTCTTTTCCGCAATGACAGTCGGTTATGGGTCAGATCAAAGAACTGCTCGTCGGGAGGGGTGACCAGACCTCCAGACATGCGTCGCTGAGTAGCTATGGCCAACAAGGCTTGAACCACGTCGAGATTTGCCTTGGTTGCAAAAGAGAGGGAAGCGAGGAAGAAGATGATCCGGTAACAATTCTCTTCTGTGGCGAGTGCTCGGTGCAGCCCGCACCAGAGCTCCTTCAGAGCGACCTTGGGCTTCTCATAGTGCTCGGCGTTGAATCCCAAGCCGACTCGAGGATCCCCAGAAAAGCTGTTGCTATTTATGGATAAGATCGATTGCTTGAGGCTCGGTGTTGTGGGAAACAATAGTTGCGGAGCTCCAGAGCTAACCATCAATGCAATGTTCCGGGCTATGCTCGAACGTTCGACTTCCTGATCTTTGCTGTGCCGTCCTCCATAACTGACATCATGCCGAGCCGAATGGTCCTCGGCCCCAAACTGAGTGACTCGGAAGCTCGAATTTCTGATGATTGCTCGCTCGGTGAGAAGATGGGTCTTCACACTCCTGGCCAACTCACGGATTGCCTCGCCAGCACCACCCTTGCTTTGCTCGTATAGCACCTCGCAATCTTCAGCATGTGCCATAATTTCCTCGACCATTGCCAGAAATCCATCATACTGAGAGAGCACGGGAAGGTTAGGATTCCAACTGCACTGTTCCATGTTTTGTAGATGTTCTGGATAAAAGCTTCTTTTCGGCGACAGGCCAGAGATTTTCGCAAGGATTTCGATGCAATCGCTTTCCAGGCGTTGGAACGACCGGACCGCTGAGAGCTGTAGTACTCTGGTTGCCTCTTCAGTGCCAGTGCGACTGGTCAAAGGATCAGGGAGACAGTGGGATGTCAAAGCGTGCAGCAAGCATAGATATAGCTTGCTGACCAATGATCCATTGTCGACGAGTTGACCAAGTCTTGTGTCAATTCTGAATGCTTCGTGCTTGACGTGTGGTATGTTTTCTGTTAGGATCTTGACGCGGACATGGTCATCATGCATTGTGACAGTGGGCTGGCCACGAGGTATGAGAAGGAGTCGTGAAGGCTGTAAGTTGTCCACATGTTTCTCGTCTCGTAGAACCAGCTTGCTCTTGAGCCCAATTAGAGCACCGATTTCCTGACGTTCGTCGATAATCATTCCGGCGTAATGCTTCGAACGAAGACTTGAACTGCCTGGTGCAAGGGAAAAGGAAAGAGCGAATCTGGGCAAAGTGACATTCAGCTGGCCCTTGTCTGCACCGTGATGGAATATCATGTCAATGTTCTCCCTGCAGTCTAAAGGCTCCAGTCTAGTCGAAATTGCGAGAGCCGTCTCGCTGTGAAGGTCTATGACAAGGTCTTGGTCTAGCCTTAGAACTGTTCGGACGCCTTCTATTGCGAGGAGCCAGTGATTGGGCGAGTGCTCCCATGGTGTTGCTGCTGGACGAAACTCAATCTCGCCGGTGCTATTATTTCTCCAGTGTGAAAAGTCCATGACGAACGACTTGGAAAGGCCTCCCAAGAAGCAAGAACGTGGGATGAATTCCCAGAGCTCCTCGTCGTTTGATCCCCTCTTGACAGCTTGTATCACGACTATGCCGTCCAACATGGCAAAATGCACAATCCATCCGTCCTGGTCCTGGCGAGCGGAGAAGTGCATACCTTGAATTGTGGATGGCACAACCTCGAGAATCCGTGTTCCAAACAATTGGCTGTAATTCTGATCGGCCTCATATTTCCGAGGGAGCCGTGAAAGCGGATATCCATTGACAAGGAGCTCTCCTGTCAACATGTTCCAGCTTGCCTTGGTGTTCTTCCCGTTCCTGGACATCGAAGTCTCCACAATATGGCCCTGTGATCCTTGCCGAGTTACCCACGTTGACTGAGATGGATCGAAGGCGGCCCAAATATGCTGAACTGCGGACCCAAAACCGGAATTCCGATTTCCAATAACCTCTGCTCGCATCATTCCCATTGACTGATACATCAAATTTCGCCATCTGTAAGCCATAAAGCGATAGACAGGATTGGATAACTTGGAAGGAAGGTGATCGCATGCGGTGATTGCAGCCTCGACAAAGTGTGAGAGCTGTTTTGGTGACGATAGCAGTGGGTCGAGCAGATCCGAATCCATGTCAAATGTCGACATGCAAATGAAAGCTGTCATAAGTGCTCTGTGGGCGAACGCCTCGCGTTCATTTTCAGACGAACTCTTAGATCGTTTGCGCAAAAGCTGTCGGGTCCATGCCATGGAGGTTTGCCTGATGCGGGCCAAGAGCTGAGGACCCCTGAAGCGATAGAAGAAGAGCTGGTCAGGGACAGGATACGAGTGGCCAAACAGGCCAACAGCCCGACAGCAATGTCATTCTGCCAGTTTTCGTGGAATCGGGCAAATGCGTCTTCCAACGCCCCAAGAAACTTGCCAGCAAAGAGCTCATCTGCTGCGTCATTGTGAGTCTTACGATAGACTGAATTGAGTTTATCCTGGGCGCCAGCCTCGGTGCATGATTGCATCACTAAAAGAAAGGTAGACTCTTGATTCAGGTCTAGTGAGGGCATAGTCAACTGACTCAGGGTGTTGCCCCATTGGAGGCTATCCCCTGAACGATGATGTCCGAAAGCCCTGAACGCTTCGAGCGTCATATCCTGGGGACAACAATCTTGGGAGGATATGACGTAGTTTGAGTCGTGAGAGCTTTGCCGAATAAATTTACTCAAGTGAGCGTTTGGTTCGTGCGCTGCATGCGAACACGCGCTGTGGATGGACGGCCTCTCGAAGATCTCATCGTGCCTCAAGTTCTTCCCAGTGTGGTAATAGTCGTATCGGCATCCATGCTCAACACAGATATTCGCTTCAGTGAACATGCTGATGTGTTGCGTACTGCTGTAATGAGACCTCTCGACAGATTTGACCACCGATGCCAGCTTGATGCTACTGATGCTTCCGGTAAAGCGTTGCAAGCCAGAATGCTCTTCGGGGTAGTAAAGCTCCAGGGGCACCCTCTCCTTACAAATATCGCTGTTCATCAGAATAGACAGGAAGATATGCACGGTGGTGTTCCGCCAAACAAGCACGACGCTGGGGACAGCAATCTCGAAAACAACTGCTATGGCCTCGCAGCGATTCGTAGGTAGTGGCCACTCGAACCTTCGAATTGTTATCGTCTGTAGCCTTGCATCCAGGTCACATGCTTTACAATCCCAGGAACATTGCAACCTGCAAGATTGCGGGTTCCATGTCCTGTTATGGTCCGTTTGTGATCGTTCCGAGGACAACTTGGCATACTCCTGGCGCTTTCCATCAAACTCCTCGAGCTTCTGATGTTTATTCCTCTCCGCGTACGAAACAATCTGGGAATGCAGATCGGAATGTCCACCAGGAAGAGACGCATCAAAGTACCGAACGGCAAAGGAGTTGGCCGCACCAAAACCGCAAAACATAGGTGGGTAGGTGCCTGTTCGACGGTTGGCGAGATAGTTCTCAATTGTCTGCAGCCGCTCCATTCGCCTCTTCGTCGGCAGAATCAAAGGATAGAATATGTCGGAAGTAAAGCCAGGGTCATACTCCAACAAGAGGGGAATGGCGTCGCCAGCGATCCGGTCCAATGCAACCCACAGCTCCATGGTAACCAAATACATCATGGACAATGCCTCCGGGTCGTTGACATACGAGTCTTTGGCAAAGCAAAGATACGTCTGGATCATGCATTCCAGTTCACCGATACCATGTGCAGCCCTGTCGTGCTGCTTGTTATTCTTGTCAAGTTGAGAGACCACCCATGACGATAGATGTTGATCGACCCAGGCCTCAAAATTCAAGAGAACAAACGGCCGCATGTCCGGGTTTGAGTGTAGGGAAGGAGGCGACGTCGACGAGAACTCAGGCATTGTTGAATCATCGCCAGGTCCAGAATCAACCATGTCGGCTGATGGACGAGATTCAATCCCGGCCAGGTGTTTCTTGAGCCCGGTGAGCTGAAGGTTGGTATCGTCGGCAAAGCGAAGGCCCGCAAGTGGCCTGTCAGTATTTGACAGACATTTTTCTTGTTGGGCAGCAAGCCATCTACCCTTGAGCTCATCATGATCACGAGCCACAACCTTTTGGACGAGCGTCGTCCAGGGTAGTTCCACCAAGTGATCGAGCTTGACAATTCTGCGGTTAATTTTCGCGGCCATGGTGAATCGAAGGTCGCTATCGAGACCACAGTTGGTGGCCATGTCGAGCAGGGAGGCATGATAAAAAGTGGTGACAGATTTGTACAGGAAGTCTCGGTCAATCGGCCCTGAGCTTTGGCGAAGCAAGATTCCAACGGCGGCACGAAGAAGAACCCAAAGCGGGGACCGGTGGAATGGTTTATTAGTGTCGTCCCAATTGACCTGCTCCCTCATTCGCTTGGTAATGGTTGTGGGACTGATGACTTGGCCCAGTCCTTGAAGGATCGCCATAAGCATGCCCGTGACCAATACAGGGGAGACGGTGTCACGATATTCGTCATGATTGGCGTTCGCCTTGCGAGTCTTGGGACGGACCGCCGCGATTGGGGTTTTGCTCAACTCGCAAAGGTGATCGGCAAATTCTTTCAAGAACTTGGGATCCATCAACAAGGCCCGAGGGAACTCAGCTGCCGCATTTGGGAATTGGCGGATCAGACGTCCTCTGTTTGACATGACCGATGCATTGTCCGACAAGAGTTCGAAGCCCTGGGCCAAGATGGTATTGACCTTTCCGGTAAGAAGCAGGCCAGCATTTTGCTCCCGAACATAAAACACGGCGGATTCTACTGTTGTTAGCGTATTCCAAGAGTGATAGATGGTGTCGGGGAGCGAGACACTGGGAAGACTTACCACCATCACTCAATTCGTGCAAAACCTCAGTCGTAACTTGCTGCTTTGACTCGTTGATGTGAAGTCGCAAGAGTCGCTCGATCATCCGCACCAAGGGCTGCAGTCGTGTCGCCTCTTCCGGCTGCAGAGCTGCAAACTCGCGTAGCGATTTGAGAAACGAACGGATGAGAAAGGCCTCTCCAGTCCCAGTGGTGTCGTCGGACTGGGGCACCTTTGGCGGTAAGAACACATGATGGATCGCGAATTCGACATCCGGCAGTGTCCCTCCATGGCCATCGTTGTCCAGAGTCGGACCTGCCATGCTCATGATGGCACGCAGCTTGCGGGGAACAGGAATGCGGCACAAAAATGAAGATCAATAGGAAAGCGCGTTTGTGAGTTGAGAAAACGTTGAAGACGGAGGAGGGCAGGTGTAAGGTTTAATGGGAAAAGTGGGATAAAGGGCGATGGGAGAGAGGAAGCGAAAATGAAACAGCGGTGTATTTTGGAAGAGACCTGGTTCCAGTTTCTTCGTTTTCGAAGTGGGCTCACTTCGCTCAGGGCAAACAAACACTCCAGTGCCTTCTCTCCGGAGGACTGTTGGGCATGTTCCACCTTACTCCCGTTTGGTCGGCACCAGGCAATTTCGACATCCCGACGGGAGGCGACTCCAATCAAATCAGCTCCAAATTCAAGCCCAGCGATATTTTTATATGAACTGGCAAACATTGGGCTGAGGAGTGGTTGCTAAGAATATGTGGGTTTGATCTGACCACAAGACACTGTAACCTGGCGGCAAGTTTTCATCTTTGTTAATAGAATGGAATATATTCCAAGAAGTAGACGTCAAGGTGTATGTTCGAGATGGGGCGAAACCTTTGACGTGGGGAGCAGTCTCTTTCACATCGACAAGAGCCTGAAGTTGATGTTTATGTTTGTATTGCATGACTCATGTGGGTGCCCAGAGTGGTATATGCAATATCTCGTATTGTTTCCTTGCTCTTTTCAATCATCACAACAATGGTCAAACGAGCAAACAGATTCGACTCTTTTCATTGAAGAAGAAGGACTTGAATCACTGCAGCAGGCCGAATAAAGGTGGAGCCACGACTCATGGGCAATGCAAGCCTCACCGAGTAACCACTAACCGGAGAAGTGGCAAGATAAAACCTTGATCCCGGAAATACTTCTCATTGTTAAAGAGAAAATGACAGAATCTCATTTTCGATAGTCCCAATATCGGAGCTAGGTAGCACGAAGGTTCTAGTAAACCGGTGTCAAACTTCTTTATCACTCACCTGTATCCCGAAAACATTAATCTAATCCAATCATTGGGAAAATGATCTGGATGATAGCTTATCTGCTACCACAGAAAGCTTCAAACAGAGATGTCCAGTCGGCGAGGTCTTCCGAATCATTGGAGGGCATATTAGAGGCAGCTGGCAGGTGAAAACCGATAAGAGCTCTATCAAGATAAGATCTCTTTTTCTTATCAGTGAACAATTAGATGCCCCCAGTCTTCTGAATCGGGAATCCTCACTTCGCCCAGCCCTCGACTCAAGAAATGCACGACATGATTAGAGCATTGTGAGATGAAATCTCACCGAGACAGGGCGTGCAGGTTGATCAAATGTGAGATCGATTTTTCGTGCCAGAACTTTGATCGGCAAGCATCACCACCTGCAAGGGAGGCTGCATCCTGAGCGATCAAAGGTCGGCATGGGCTGTGCAACAACACAGAATGAGACCCTAACCCTCCCTCAACACCAGCACCCGATCACAAGAGAGGAAGAGAGGTGTTAGAATTGGTTGCCCCTGTGCTATTGTCAGGCATGACACCCATATTTTGCGCCAGTCATCTAATCATCAGCCCCAATGAGCACATGGAGGCCCGTATTCGCCCTTATTTCATGGCACATCTTGGCGATGGCCCTCACGTTGCTTCCTCAAAAGTGCGTATGACTTCTTCCGCACAGTAACTAATCAACCATGGTTAGCGGCCGTAGATCAGAGCTCTGAATAGCATCATGTGGGCTCTCGCTTGCCAATGGGAGGACTGTTGTGATCAGGAAACAGTGACCCCACAAATTGAACCGAGAGCAGACAAGAGCAGCATGACAGTCATGGGCCGGTTTATTGGCTGAAACCAGTAATGTCAGACGCAAAATGAATGTTGTGTAGTCATGCTCGTGAGGCCCGAGGAGCGGTAGTCACTGTAGGAGCTGTGAGTGAGATGGTCGGACTTGCTGTCGTGAGCTCTTGGCCATGTTGGCCCTTGGAAAAGAGGACATACCAGGAACTGGGTGACAAAGTATAAGAAGCAGAAATGCCCCGTCAAGCAAACAGGGAGCTGTGTAGAAATCGGGCACCAGCCCATCAGGCATCGTACCATACTCTTCCATCATCAGAACTGGGAAGTTCTACCCGAATATGGACTCAACTACTGTCGCCGTTGAGGTATCTCGCCAGGAGGATACCTTCGTCAAGGTATTCGACGACGACTCCAAGGAGTTCTGGCACGAAACCACCCTTCTCACTTTCATAAAACTGCTGCAGAGTAGCGGGTACAGCAACCAGGATATCGAGATTCATAGTAAATGGTATACACCTCTTCTTCGTTTATTACCATCCTTCTATCGCTGGGCTCGACTGACGAGAGACTCGACCAGGTACAACCGCTTCATCATCCCTGCCCTGGGCGGCCGTCCCCAGCCCGGCAAAAAGCCCCTTTTCAACGCCCGCATCACGGCCGATGGCTCCCCCATGGAGCTGAGCGTCAACTTTAAAGAGACCTCTAACGTCCGCACCGTACGATTCACCATTGAGGCCACCGGCCCCGAAGCTGGTACGCCGACCGACCCTTACAATCAGGAACAGACCACCCGCCTCCTCCACGACATGACCAAGTCAATCCCCAGCATCCATCTCGGCCAGTACAACACGTTCATTCGGAGCCTCTTCCTCCCCGCCTCGACCGCCCCTTCCCTCCTTCCCAAAGTTCCCCATGAAACCCCCCTCTCCCAAGCCTGGGTGGCTTTTGACCTGGCTCACGGGGGAGACATCATGGCAAAGGTGTACTTCATGCCCTTCCTCAAATGGCTTCACACTGCCTCCTCCCCGTCAGCCGCCGTCTCGACCAAGGACATCATCTTCGACATTGCCCGCCAGTGCGACGGACCCTATGGCAGTTACAACCACCCCATCGCTCTGCTTGACTCGTATCTTTTGCTCCTTCTCTTCGGGGCCGTCCCGGCCAACAGTGGAAATGGTCGCCATCAATTGCATCGACTCTCCTTCTGCTCGAATCAAGTGTTATCTCCGTACCGGCGTGACAACCCTCCAGCAGGCAAAAGATGCAATGACGCTTGGGGGGAGGACCGAGACGGAGGATACCGAGGCCATGCTGAACCTGCTGGGGGAGCTCTGGAGTGTGTTATTCCGGCCCAAGATCGGTGCCGGCGAGGATATCGAGACAAAGTCTGTCTTGTTCGAGGGAGCGTACTGTCATTTGGCGGTGGAGATGAGGCCTGGCTTCCCTGGCTCGGTCGAGAAAGTTGCATATTCCTGTGAACAAAGTCGAGGGGGGGGGTGAGTGATGAGATCATTTGCGCTGGGCTGGGGGAGTGGTTCGCAAACAGAGGTCATGGTGTGTTTGGTGGGGGTTATCGGAAGGAATTGGGGGGAGACTTTGTAAGTGGCTGCCTGTTGTTGGAAGTTGAAGAGGAACGAGTGAACTGACAGGAGTGGGAACAGTGAGAACGTTGAGGGCACGCATACCTTTGTGTCGTTTACTTACACCAAGAAAACAGGCGTGTACATGAGCATTTAGTACTCTCCTCAGACACACGTGGGGTCGGATTCGAATGGGGAGTCTTTGGAAGACAATGGAGGGGTAGTGCAAAGAGATGTCTGGGAGGGGTACGACGATCTTGTTCGGGGTGTGCTCCATGGGAAGGAATGAGAACAACCACTGACACGTGCTGTCACTGCCACTTGTCACCATCATTTTTGCACTGAAACGGTGCATTTCCGAATCTTGCGAGAAACTGTCCTATTAGGAAGAAAGTTTAGTTCATGCCTTCCGGCACCTTGTTCGATGGTAGAGGCTTACAGGAGGGTAGGAAAATGCAGTTAGCCTTGTGAGTTGGCCATTGTATGCTGATATGTTTGGTGTCTGGGCGCGGGGATATTGCCTGGACGTGGACAGGTCTGGATCGCCTGACGAAGTGCTTTGAGACATGGTCAGATCGTCCTGAGACTGTGATCTGGAACTTTGACGAATGTCATTTGTTGCTGACTTCTATACCGCTCCAAGATATAGTGATGTGTATGTGTGCCTTATTTGAAGCGGGAGATCTAGCACACTCTATAAGCCGCGTTGGCAGAGGGTAGCAAGACCACACGACTGCGATCACTGTACTCGAACCACGAACAATGGCGGAATTCTACCCCGGAGGACCTGGTGGCTCTGCCAGATCTACTCTTGTGATTATCCATGTTTCATATGCTTGAAGTCGCGATATGGGACGGATTATATGAAATCCCTCGTGGTACCACTCACTGTAGGCCATGGCCGCAGTGTCTTCACGACCCTACCTAGAGGTGGAACGGGATGATAATAGGGGCGCCCGGACTTACCTTCTGACACTTGCGCTTGCTGTAATTTGGTGGTATGGTTGTAGGTCACTGTGAGACAGATACTGGACATCACACTGTTACCCGCATTCGGAGCTGGGCCTCCAGCATGCTGTTGCCATCTCCTTCATTCATGTGGAGGCTTGCTAACATACACCAAGGACTCAAGACCAACAAACAGCCCCCATCTCTGAGGATTTAGACAAGGTTTGGATTCAAGATTCGTGCAGCGAAATACCAATTAAAAGGACCAACTACCTCAATAACTACCTGGGTACGTAGGCACATATTGTCATTAGCAACTTCCACTTCTTCGAAGCCATTCAAAAGCCAAACACTCATTCTTCCATCGCTCTAGCCGACCCCTACCACCCCTCATTGAGTCATTGCCTGCGAAAACCCCGGGCAAAATATACTTCAGCGTGTTTTTCTCCTTCCCGGATTTCATTTTCCTTGCGACATCATCTGCGGCTCTTGCTTGACGCTTTGGGTATGCGACTTTGGAGCTGGTGGGATTTTTGGTGGAGGTGGAGGATGTCGATGCTGCTTGGGTACCGGCTGGGACTGGAGGCTCTGGGTATCTATCTTCGGGGCTGGAGAACTTTTCGGTGGAGGAGGTCGATGCTGTTTGGATGTAGGTACTGGCTGAAACCGGAGGCTTTGGGTATCTATATCTGGAGCCGGAGAACTATTCGCTGGAGAATTTCGCTGCTGTTTGATGTCCGGCTGAGACTGGAGGCTTTGGGTGTGCGTATTCAGAGTTGGTCAACTGTTGCGTAGAGGACGTCGCTGCTGTTTGGATACCGGCTCATGAGGTTGGAGGTAGGTTCTGTAGATGGTGTCGCTGCTGTTGGGGGCCCGAGGGGTCTCGCTTGACAGGGCGGTTGTTTTGCAGCATGGTAATCTATGGTGGATTCGCCTTGTCGTTTGTATTTGTGGTTGATATATAAATTTCCTTAGTAAAAGCCTGGCTTGCAACTGGGCTCTCAAAACCGTTGGAGTCACAGTAGCAGGTAAGGTAGGCAGATATATATATCTGTACACGATGGGTCTCTTCAATGGACTGTGCTGCGTCACGCCGGTAACACAGTACTTGGAATCGAACTACGAAATGACCCATGCCAGGCGCCCAGATGACCTTACAGAGCCGCACAGACTCCACTCTGGGTTCATGTTACTGGGTAATCAGACCACACAGTGTTGCAGGCTTAACTGATGGCGCTTTGCCGACCGCTATCAGCTGTCTGTCTCCTGGTTAAGACTGAAGTAAACATGTTGGTCAAGATAAAGTGATCCAACCTCGGCCAGTCTTGCCACGGAGAATGTCATGATCACTCAATGTCACAAGAGCAATACCTATCAGAATTTCAGGTTGACTACTTGGGTCATGACTACTCGAGAGAGATCAAGGACCTTTTTATACTGGTCACCAGGGGATAGTCATAGGACAAAATGCGTGTATCAAGTCATCAGGGACGCACTCTCGTTGTCCCACAACCAGTTGGCTCTCCATCAAAGCTCAAGCCGACCGTCACGTCCACCTTGATATTATAAGTCACAGAGCCTGTACCGTCCTGACCACCGCACGACAATAAGGATAGGGCCCAGATGCCGTTTTGATCAACTCTTTTGTAGAAAAGTGGAGTGGTTGCAACCCACCATCAAATCAAACATTCGGTGAACAATGCCAGAGATGCAATGTCATTTCTCCCCCCAGACTTGAATATTGCACATGCACATACACTACACTGACAACAAGCTGGTCCCATAAATAGCGGTTCAAGGCAGAGGCGGTAGGAAATCAACGGGCTTGCCTACGAGTACACCTGGAGCAAACCAAAGCAGGCTTACGTTGGGTTCCGTACAAGCTCCAATGGAGCTGGTAGACAAAGAACGCGCCCACGCTCATCAGCACGAGCAACTCCTACCAGACCAAAACGAGATGTGCAGCGTCGCTTATCAATGTGCTCCAGGCGCGGACCTGACGAACCCAACACCACCAAAGATGTTCCTGTCTGCGGGGTTCGCATGGCCTTTTGTCCCTACTCAAGAGGCGTGTGATGCTTTTGTGTGCTCGACCGAGCGTGGAACGGCGATAAATCTGTCTGTAGACATCCCCATGAGGTTGACAGGAGAGAACCTGGCACAACGCCAAACCCAGTATCACAAACCCCGTCCTTGCGATCTACCGGGTGGGACGTGCTTGAGGCCCAATGTGCCTAACGTCATGGTGGAAAGACATGACTACAGGTTCGTGTTTTGCAGCGTGTCGGCAACCGCAGGTAAGCCTGGTTCTAGTTATCTTCTCAAGTGACCTTCCAACTGCGAGATTTGGTACTGACACCTGTCTGGCCACGCATTTCTCTAGGCTTGTTTTGAAAGAGGCCAGCGACTGTGCGGAAGGCCAGACCGGAAGGGAGGAAAAGGAAAAAAGAGAAAGGGAAAAGGAGAGGGAGGAAGCTACAGGGGATAGCGATAAGCAAAGGGAATATGTTGTAATTGATGGGTAGAAAGATCAACAGGCCGCCAACGCTTTGATGGGCAGCGCCAAGACTTCGAACGATCTAGTATTCTCTCCCACCATAAACCTCTTGGGTAAGGTACCTCAGGCAATGTAGGTAGGTATGTATTTCAGCTGTTCTGGGTCAGCATATGCAGGCAAAAAAGGAGTGTTGTGCAAGAATAATTACCAGGTAGCGTGGTGTGTGCCGAGGTCTGTCAATGAGACCTGTTCAAAGCTTGGGGTTGCACCAGCCCCCAGCAAAGTTGACCAACAGCCTATGTATCAGGAGGACTGAGTAAATAAAAACGGACAGATAGATCGGATTCATCTTCATGTATTCTGTTTTGCTGTCTGATCGTTGCGTAGAACCCAAAGCCTTAGACTTTGGAAATCTTGAAACCCCCGGGGCACAAGGTCTGAAAAACACCATCGGCATCATACTTCTTCGCAACCTCCCGGATCCGCGCAACATTTTCCGGTCCGTAGCTCTCCAGCACCGGTTGTTCCGGGTTTGCGTAGTTGGCCGTGATCCAGGGGAGGAGCCCGTCGACCTCAGCGGCGTAAGCGCGCACCTTCTCGACATAAGCGCGCACACGCGGGTAGGCCCACGCCTCCTGCTCCGCTGTCCGAACCATGATATGTGCGCTCCAAAGCACACCGTCGACCTTGTTACGTTCCAACCCTAACATGTTACCCCCCAACTTGACCGAGTTCTGCGCGAAGGCGCGCGGCAGCGGCTGGAAGATGCACTGGGTCTGGAAGTCCTGGTCGGTGATGTGCGCCTCAAACTCAGCCGCCAGCTCCTGGTGTAGTTCTGCGGCCCGTCGGAGGATGGCCGGGTTGTTGGCAAAGGAGGAGGCAAACCAGACGCCGCTGTGGATGATGATTAGCACCGATGTACACCAGTTACCGGACTGCCTTGTAACGAAGACGAAAGTGGGCTTACTGATAGCCTGTCCCTTGGGCCGTTGCATTCAGACACTCAACGAGGGTTGTCTTCTTGTATGTCGTGAGCAACTCGGGGAACGTGAGGAACTTGTCGAAGATTGGCGGCTTCTCGACACCCGCCACGTTCGCGTACAAGCCGGCAATCACGGTGCCCGGCTTGGGCTCGAGATGGGCAATCATGAGGATCAAGTTACTGTCTGGATCCTTTTCCAGGTTGCTAGTGAAATCGACAAAGGCGTCGGCCGCCGCGGGCATGATATCTGGGGGGAGTATGACGAGCCCGCCCCAGATGGAAGCGCATGGGATTGCGGGCATGGTGTAGGAGGTGACAATACCAAAGTTATTGCCGCCGCCCTTGAGCGCCCTGAAAAGATCGCTGTACTCGCCGCTGGCGGTGGCTTTGACGATGCTTCCGTTGGCCAGGACGACTTCGTACTCAATCACATTGTCGCAGGCAAAACCGCGACGCCCCGTGAAGAGAGTGTTACCGCCGCCGAGGAGTAGTCCGCCCACGCCCACTCTAGCTTCACGGCCGCCTGCCACTGCGCGGTCGTATTTGGCGAGGTATTCATAGACCTAGCCGCAGCTGAAGTTGGCATCATCCCACACGGAGTATGAAGGGCAGGGAGAAGGAGAGAGAACAAACCTGGCCCCAACGCGCGCCTGGCCCAATGCTCACTGTCTCGTCATCGGGGTTGTACTTGATCCAGGCCAACTGACCAAGATCAATGGTGACGCCATGGTCGATGTTGTTGCTTGGCCAGAAGTTGCACCCCCCGGAGCGGACGGCGAAGGTTTGCTTTGCAGCAACCAGGGCCTTCAGTGCGTCGGCGACCTCGGTGGCTGAGGTTGGCTGTATGAAGCAAGCCGGTTTGAGCTGGGAGCTCTTGCTCCAGTATGCTTCGATTCGGGATGCATATTCTGGAGAAGTGGGAAGAAGGATTCGGTTCTGGAGTCCCGCTGCGGCGAGGCACTCGGCCTGCTGCGGTATACTTTCAATCATCTTGTCCGATTCAGCTTGTCTCGTAGTTGGACAAAAGTCCTCGGCGATACAGGACTTTCCAGGAAGGGGGTTTATCTCTTAAATCCAGGTGGGGGTAGAGTCTCGACCATGGCATCCTTTGCTCTTTCGACCGAAGTGGCACGTTAATGTCAGTGTACGGTGTAGAAGGGAGTTGGTTGATTTCATGCTGGAAGCCCTGTGTGGTTTACTCCTGATGATTGCAGCATCCCACATACATTCATTATGCACGTTGGTTTGTTGCTGCGCTTTTTCGACTGCTTGGATGCACCGGCATCCCCACCTGTGCTATTAGCCGGGCGACACCCGACAGGTCCTCTGCAGAGACCTCTGGGGTAAACCAGAGTCTGTTGGTTCTGTTCAGGCCGCCGAGCATGCAGCAAGAATGCGAGGATTTCATTCTCACATAGGGCGTCGAAGACAGTATGCGGTTATCTTACTGTTTATGTCCCAGACACCTTTGTGTGTTCTACGCCACATGGCTCTTTACACGGACAGTATGCTGATATATTGCCTGTCTACCTATTGGAAAGCTCAAGTCCAATGTAGTACAGGAGATCGCATATGACCTACCTACTCAGCCTATTACATGCCTCGGCGATTAGATCCTTCCCAGTACCTCGCTCGATTGGTGCATATCTGTTTTCACATCACTCCATGCGCTCACCGTACCTAGGCCATGCAGCAGCATCCTTGCCCGGTCATGGCGTTATAGGCAATATTGCTCGCACTCACGATGATCCGGCTCGCTATCCCACCTTGTTGGTTGCACCGATGTCCGCCTTGCTGCTGTATCACCAACACTCCTCAGTCCATGACCCCACAATGCTACCTACCCTGACGCTGACGGGCAAGAAGTGCACCAACAAACAAATTGAGACCACACTTCCAGAACTGTGGTACCCCTCCCTCACCGTTCCTGATGCGGCTCAGCCCTACCCAACCACCCAACCATCCGTTGTACGAAAACCGCGAGACGTCCCGCACCTACCCCCCTTATCCAAGCTGCCTATCCCCAGGCTGAACGTGCCGAAAGGTCGTCCGCTGTGTGCCACAGCCCTACGCAAGGCACAGACCTACCCGCCGGCAATAACACACCCGGCACTCGTGGTGCACTATGTACTTGGAAAATACGGCAGCTGCCTTCCCAGTCACCGATGGTGGCAGGCGGCGCGTGCTCCAGCCAGCTCCTGCCGCGTTCAAGCTCTGTCTAGTCTGTGTAAACTGGTACAGACTGTGGTGAGGCTGCAACACTGAATCATACAATTGTGTTATTCTCAGTTATATGCAATACCTTTAGCTGCCTACCTAGGTACACGGCATCCATCTCTCT
Source organism: Podospora pseudopauciseta (assembly GCF_035222475.1). Classification (NCBI taxonomy): domain Eukaryota; kingdom Fungi; phylum Ascomycota; class Sordariomycetes; order Sordariales; family Podosporaceae; genus Podospora; species Podospora pseudopauciseta. The sequence continues at coordinate 424,668 of NW_026946666.1, read as the reverse complement.
GCCATCGCCATACCACAGCACCAGACCCTCATCTAAGCTCAAAAACAAGCGGCACCGGCCCAGCAAAAGACGTAAACCGATCCGCCTTCTCCCCCTCCATCTCGCTCCCGTCCACCCCGGGAGGATGGTAAAACCTGTACTTTTTGATGACCCGCGCAAGCGTGTACCGCATCATGCGCATGGCGAGGTGCTGCCCGATGCAGTTGTACTTGCCCAAGCTGAACGGGGCGTGGGCGGCCGCGTTGCGGACCATCTCCGGGCGCGGTGGTCCACCGGTCTGGGATGAAGGAGGAGCCCTGTTCGAAGCAATCCTCGCCTGGGTGACATTTCAAGGTTAGTTTAATATCGGTGAGATAAGGGATGGGCCGAGACTCACGCGGGGAGATGGTGTAAAGAGGAGTTAGGACTGTCGTGTGAGGCGGTATGTGCACGTCCCAGATGGTCACGCCAGTGTCGGTGGTTTTGCGGATTCCGCCGGTGGGCAGGAATGGGTGGAGGCGCATGGCCTCCTGGATGACGGCGTTGAGATGGGGGAGCTCGGCCAGGGCGTTGGTGTCGGTTAGGCATGTGTCTCCCAGCTCGGCGTGGAGCTTGTCGATGTGCTCTGGGTGCAGCACCAGCTCGTGGAGGACCGCGGCGAGGGCTTGCGCGGTTGGCTCACTATTTGACTGTGCATCAGCGGTCACTGGGCGCACAAAGGTAGAGGGAAAACTGACCTTCCCGCCAAGACGGCGAGCAGACTATCCCCCTGAGCCAAGGCCCAGCATCGACGTTGTTCTCCTTCTCCTTCTCCATGATGTAATAAGTGAGATCTCGTAGCTCCGGCGCCGGCCCCTTGGCTAGGCGTGCTTGGATCTGCTCCTGGCACCAGTCGACTGATTCGTACCAATCCTTGATCCAGAGGACCCTAGGAAGTAACTTGGTGCCGATGTGCAGGAGCCAGGGGATTGGCGTCAGGGGACCGAGGAGCACCCGGGCGTTTTTGATCTGCAGGATCATCTCGTGGGATCTCGGGTCCTCGCCCTTGAGGACCCCGAATGGGGTGCTGAAGGTGAAGTCGCCCATCAGATCAAAGGTAAACCAGAGCAGAAAGTCGGTGACATTCACGACGGCGCCGCTCTTTGCTTTCAATTCCAGCTGCTGATCTAGCTCTTCGATGTGCAACAGCACCTTTTCTTCATAATGTCTGATAGCTTGGCGGTTCAGTTAGCCGAGATCGCTAGGTATTGATTCCGTTTTTTTGAAGGGGTAGGACTAACCTTGAGGAGAGAAAGCAGGCTGCCAGTCTCGCCGCCGCCTCGAATGGACACTTCTGTCCCGTGCAGCGAACAGTGCCATTTCAGGTCATATCAGATCATAGAATTCAGCTTTGACGCAGTTGGAGTGGCGGCTTGTCATGACGTCGGGAGCCTCAGGGAGGAATACCGTGACCTCGGCAGGGCCTGAGACAAACGAAAAACGTTAGATGGTGTTTAACTTCTGAAAAGGGGGGCTTCTTGATATCAGTCCTCACAACGTCCCCATACTTTGCATTCAGCTCATGCAGGTACAGGTTGTTCTTGGAGTTTCGAGAGTACCACACATGACCCAGCTTTGTGAAGCGGGCCCAAAACGGTGCCGGGAACCCGGCACGGGTCAAGCGATGAAAGGAGATGCGATAGATGATGATGCTAGCTAGCAGTCAGACCTAGCAAGTGGCAGGCGAGTGCCTGCCCGATGATTGAAGCTTCATAGAGGATTCCGGCCAGGGTTGAGACAGCGACGAGGGCGCCGTAGGCACAGATGATTTCTGGAGCGTGAACATGCCACTCGCCACGGATGAAGAGTGTTAGGTGGATGGCAACTCCCGAAAGGGCTCCACCGGCCCAGAGGAACTCCTGGCTGGCCAGGCTATGGAAGAGCATGACGGTGTGAGATGAAAGCTTTCTGCAGAGTCGCCAGGCGTTGCGTCGAGGAGCTTGGTAGGAAGAGTAGGCTTCTCTCATGGACCGGAGAACTATAAAAGGCCTGGTGTCTATGGAGAATATGGTACTTCTGTCATGAAGACAGCCCGTTGGGCTCTTGGAAGATCATTTGAGTCATGTACAGGCACGGTAGTAAGTACATCTGCCTTACACTCGTTCTTTTACCAGAGACCGCCTTGTGGGGCAGGCCCAGTTCTGGACAGCGTTCCTTCGGCGGGTTTATCGTAGCCACCCAGGTTAACATGCCTTCCTTGATTGTTTCCGGAGCGAGATATCAACAATCATCAGTCAGCTTCATGCCGCGCCACACTCATGGCTATCTTCTTTCTGCCGTTGGGTGCCTGGGCTTAAAGTGTTTGCATCAAAGGATCGGCTCGATGTCTGGTTCTATCACCAACATTCTTGCTCCCAACGCCCCAATCGCAGAAATGAAAAAGGACGCCTATTGTGTCAGTCGGAATAGGAAAGAGCTTTATCCGAATCACGACGATCCCTTGCTAAATCCCGATGCTCTCCATTAGAGTCCCAAGCCCCGTCCATTCCAGCCACACCGTTGGACCTTCTATTGCATGTGGATTCTGTCCCACTGCGGCCCATCAGGACCCTGAGAATGGCTTCCATCGTATGGTAAGTGATCCCTAGCGCGGCATTCATTGTGCGTACGTACCATTCAGTTTTACGCACGGCAGGTGGTGCAAGTGGGTGGCGCTTGTAGCGTTTACCAGACCAACGTCGTCCAACTCCCCGATCCGATCCTCTTGGGCCTCAATTGAATCTATGCGAACCATTCACTGCATCCTTACAGTAGGCAAACAATCACGCTGATAAGCTAGGCTGGTGTGTATACAGCTCACAGACAACCTCATATATTAATGTCGTGATCTGACTGCAGAATGCAACCCTCGGGCACGGGACTACATTCAGTTGTCTTGGAAAAGAGTTGGGAATGTTTGCGGAAGACTTTCTGAGGCACACAGTCATGTAATCGGTCTCTTCCTCCCCAATCAGCCGTTTAACACTGGAAGGACCGCTGCGGCATGGGGCGCGCCGTGCCACACCTTTACACCATTTTCGAGAATCGGGCAGCCAGTCACGCGATGCTCTCCTTCTCAATATGGCAATATCTTACGTTCATGTTCGCCAGCTATCCCCAATTTGGACCTTTCGGTCCAATTCTTTTCATTTTCACCGAATGCGATTGTTATTTCCGAGCTCCTGCACGTGAAACTGCTGCTCTAGGAATTGGGTTTCATAACTTTTGGCAATAGAAGGAAATCGAAACGGCCCAGAAGCTTGCTACCGAATATCTATGTGACAACAACGATGATAATCCAAACACACCACAGTCTGCACCCACACCACCTGCATTTCCCTTCATCAACCCAAAGAGAACTAGCCAACACTAACTACATGTATGCCCCCAATCGAAACTCCCTCCCTCTGAAAAAATCCCAGCCACCATCCTGGAGTCTCCCATCCACCCACGGAACCCCCTACCTAGCTGAGGTAGCGAGTGACCAACCACCTAAGCAGTCTTGATCCCACAAGCCTTGGCACAACTATCCACCATGACAACAAAAGCACTAGGGATAATCCCCCTCAGCTGATCCAGCTGCTTCGGTCCCAAAAACGTAGGATTCCCCAAGCTCGCCGTGAGCACATTATCGGGCATGGACGAGAAAAAGGTCTGCGCAACCTGAAACCGTCCCTCATCATTGCTGTCAAACGCGGCCGAAAACACAGCCTGCTCGCACGTCGGGTTGAACTGCCAGTGCGTATGCCCCTGCGGGAACAGCATGCCGGTGTAGTTGCTCAGCGTCATGGCGACCTGGGGGACGTCCCCGACGAACGGCCCGTCCGGCTCGAGGAGAAAGGCCCCGATGAGGGTGCCACTGACCACGGTCAGGAACTCGTTCCCGCGGGGGTGGAGGTGGGGGACGTTGAGGCCGCAGGGGCCGATGAAGCCGATGGCTGCGGCGACGTTGGTGCCGATCAGGCCTGGGATGGAGTCGACGCTGCCGACGATGACGCTACCGTCTTGGGGGGCTGGGCCGTTGCTGGGGACGAACTGGAAGGAGACGTTGTTGGCGCTGCCGCCGTTGTTGGGGGGGAAGAGGACCTTCTCCTTGTCCTTGTACGAGGGGGCGAGGAGTAGCTCAGTCTGCAGGGCCTTGATCTCGGCTGGGGTAAGGGGTGTATATGTGGGGACCGAGGCGGCGGTCGTGGACGGTTTCGAGTTCGCCGCTAGGGGTGACGCCGTTGAGGTGACAGCGAGAAAGGCCATCAAGGCGATCGAGAGAAGGGAACTCATATTGTCGTTGTTTGAGTTGTATGATCTGTTCTGTTTCAATGTGCTGATTCAACCTGATGTTTTCCATGATGAGGCCGGTAGTACGGCAGCTCAGCTTCTTATAGTTTTCTTTTCCATGGTACCTAACCTGATCAAGTTGAATGTGTTTCTGCCCCCCAGACGGAAGCCAAAGCGACGAAGACGACAACTCCGAGAAAAAACAATGACGTGTGGTGTGGATCGAGTCATCACAAGACGCTGACTGGGTGCTCTTACTAAGGCAACTGCAAGCACGAATGACCCAAACCCAAGCCACCGAAGCCACCACGGGGATTGCTGAGTACGCAACGGTGCCCGGTCAGAGTTGGACCGAGGTAGTGATTGTCCAAGATAGGTATCTTAGGTGAGTAGAATCCGAAGTCTTGCGCTTTGCTATCTGTTTGAAAGGGCAGGATTCCTGTTTGAAGTCTCTACGGTTTTGAGTTAGCCGCTTGTAAACGGTAGTGTCAGGCGCTCACCGCAGATTATGAGATGAACACTGGACTTACCGAATAAGTCCTACTCAGCGAGCCGATACGCCCGGGGCTTACCGAAGAAGCCGAGCGTACTCAGCAGGTCAAGCCCTTGACTTATCAAAGAAGTGGTACAAGGCGAGATGATAAGCACCGAACATGCCGAAAGAGTTCCGAGAAGACGGCCACATGTCGGCCAAAGCCAGGATGAGATGAAGATAGGTATATCAAAGGTTGTGCATATTTACATGTATGATATGATGCTCATGTGTCCGCAACACAAGACCGACACTCAAAACTTGAGAATAGCACCAGCCTCAGCAGGCACCCTCGACGGCACCGCACCCGCACCCAGCAGAGAAAAAGAATAGGGAATGCTGCTCGACCCCAAGTTCCCAGCCGGGGCATTGGCAAGGCCGCCACCAAGCTCATTGCCCTCCAGAACCGCAAACCCGACCTCCTTGGAATCCTGGCTGACGACGGCAGCCGTAACATTACGGAAGACGTTGCTCTGAACTAGCGCCTGAGCGCCCATTCGGGTATTGACAGCCGAGCTCATGTTCTCGTAGAAAGAGTTGTAGATGTGGGCCGTTCCGAAGCGGAGAAGCGGTGCACGTGAATTCACGTTCTTCCAATAGTTGTTGGCGTACGTAATGCGCAGCTTACCTTTATCCTGGGAGCCGTTATTGTCGCTATGGCCGACGAGGGAGGTTTTCCAGTGGTCGTGGAAGTAGGTGTGGGAGACGGTGATGAAGTCGGAGCCGTGGGACGAGTCAACAGCGCCGTCATAGAAGTCCTTGTCGCTGTTCAGGGTGGAGTGGAATTCGCAGTGGTCGACCCAGACGTTGGTGCTTCCCTGGTGGGCGGTCGTTAGTAGGCGCGATTACTACCAGGCGAGGAGGAATGAAAGGTAGGAGCTGACCTCGATCTTGAGTGCATCCTCAGCGGTGCTCGCCACAACAAAGGAGGAGACGATGTTGCGTACGATGAGGTTGTTTTGTCTGCGGAAGTGCAAGCCAATGCCCCTCAGGCCAGAACCGGGCAGGCCAATGATACTCTTGTTGCTCCCAATGCGGACCTTCTCGTTGCCCGTGATAACTCCACGAATTACCACAATGGTTGGGGCCGTATTCTTCTCGCCAACAGCGGCGGTGAACTCAGGGAGCGTGGACACAGTCGTTACTGTACCACCTGCACCTCCAGTCGTTCTGCGGAAACGCTTGTTAGTTGTCGGCCTTGATTAAAAGAGAGATGACAAGGGAATGATACTGACCCTCCGTTCAAAGAGGCAAATCCCAGGGTCGCTGCCTCTGAGATACTGGCTCTTTTCTCCAGCCTCACCGTATTTTCCTCAGGGAGAGTAGGGGTGGGTGTGGCCTGGGCCAGAGCGAGAAATACACTGAGACCGAGGAGCTTCATGGTGGTTCTATGTCGTCAAGTTAGGCACTTGAAGGAGTAGTAGATCTGACAGGGAAGGCTCGGATGGTCCTGGGTCTGGTAGTAGCGAACCAACATCTTGGGACGGAAGGTTATATGACTGAGGATTTATACACGATTTACTGATCACTCCAATCATGGATTCATGACCTGTTAGCAATACCCTTGCTCAAGATAGCCTGGTCCTGCTCCAGCAAGGCGGAGAATCTCTTCTTGGTGAAACCTGGCCGCTTGTGTGTTTTTCCAAGATCCTTGCCCTCGTGTTCTCCGCGCTAGGTGAAGTGGTTCCGAAGACATGTTTGGAAGCCATGGCCGGTTTTGCGCTCTCGTCCTCGCGTCCGTCCAACGGTGATCGCCCTCGGATAACTTGCCGGGCAAGTATACCAGGGTACTGGAACGATGACTTGCGTGGTGTTTTGTGGGTGTCGTGGGGCTCCAGCATCGCCAATTTCCACCAATCCGGTGATTCTCCAGGGTAAAACAACAAAGTCCTGCAATCACCGTCCCCGCCAATTCGTCAGCAGGAAAGTGGATTTCTGATGTAACGGAAACTGAGAGTCACCAGGCACAAGCTTCTGAGACAAACTTTGAATAAAAAGACATTCGAAAGGGTGCAAAGAGGAGAAGCTTGCGATCACCCTCCAAGCCGCTTTGGGGGCGGGACTGAGGTGGCTGCCATTGAAACCTGAGATTGGGAGAAATAGTTGAGTCGATCGCCTTCCGGTCCCATCGACCATGGATAGATTCGAAGTTACGACTCTTCGAGAAGAGACGTGACGGTGGTTTGCAAGTTGTTCATGCAGGCGTGGTGAAATGGACATCTATTATCTGGCTTGTTGTTGGTTGGTAAAAGTGCATTAGAGATTCTGACGTGCTTCTAACTGAACTTTCCCATAGATCGAAGTCTAGCGGACCTTTTGCGTGGGACCGGGCTCTGTTTTCGTGCTTCCACTCTTCCTTCCACATCCAATAAAACAACCAACATTCCCAGCTTCGGATTCCCAAGAGAAACAACACACAATGCGTTGCGACTTTGTTGGCGGCGCTCACCGTCAACGCTTATCTATAATGTTGCCGATTGGACCAACGCCGATATCTTAGACCTGTTCAAGAACGCCACGCTTACAGCCCTACAGGGGGGGCAGAGCCAACAGAGCTTCAGGCACGAAGCTGACGTCCCACAAAGGTCAATTTAAACTCTTTTTTCCCCGCATCAACATCACCACTGTCAAGCTTCACCATCGCCAACATCACAGTTACGATGGACCCAAGACTGTGGCTTGCCACCGTCTCCGGGGCTGTGACCCTGGGGTACTTGGCCATTCGCAAGCTCCTCGACTACGACCCGCGCGAACCTCCACTCGCTCCTCAGCGTATTCCAATCATCAGCCACATGATTGGGTTATACAGGCGAACCTACAACTATTACTCTGATGTCTATGCAGCAACTGGAGCGCCAATCTTCACTGTGCCGCTCCCAGGACAGAAGATGTACGTCGTTTCAAGTCCAGACTTGATCCAGTCGATACAAAGGCAACACCGAGCCTTCTCCATCGACCCCATCCTCATGAAATTCTCAAGCATCATAGCCGGCAGCAGCAAGGAATCAGACGCCATCTTACAGTACAACGTCTACGGCGATGACGGTGACCACGGCGTTGCTCACGAAAGCCACATCGCTTTGAGAGACGGAACCAAACCATCCAACATTGACGAGATGAACCGCGACATGTTACGTGAAGTCTCCAGCTCTCTCGACTTGCTCGAACCCCCCATTGGCCAAACAAAACGCATAAAACTCTACTCCTGGCTTCGCACAACCCTCACCTCGGCCACGACCAGAGCCGTCTACGGCCCTATGAACCCCTACAACGACCAGTCGATCGCCGATGCCTTCTGGGAATTCGAGCAAGGCATCATGCCCATCATAATCAACATCCTCCCCACCCTCTTCGCCCGCAAAGCCATCGCCGCCCGAGCCAAGGTCTCCCAAGCCTTTTACAAATACTACACCTCCAACGGGCAGGAGTCAGCCTCCCTCCTCACCCGCCTCCGCTACGGTGTCGCCACACGGAATAAGCTCCCCGTCGAGGACATCGCCAAGATTGAGATCGGGGGCACGATCGCCATCATGGTCAACACCATCCCCGCTGCCTTTTGGACCTTGTTCTACGTCCACGCCAACCCTGCCCTTTTGGCGTCCATCCGGGCTGAAGTGGAGGCGTGCATTGAGACTGCTCCTGGCGAGGACGGGACGGTCACAAGGACAATCAACATTGTCACGTTGAAAGCCAACTGCCCTCTGCTGCTGTCCTCCTACCAGGAAACACTTCGTTATGTGGGGATGGGCACGCCAGTGAGGGAAGTAACGCAGGACACGTACCTGGACGGGTATCTCCTCAAGAAAGGCGCGCTCATCCAGATGCCCACTAGGGTAGTCCACTCTGACCCGAAGCTCTGGGGGGAGAACGCCAATGACTTTGTCCCGGAGAGGTTCCTGCCCGAAAACAAATCTTCTCGCCCGAAAGAGAGTTGTTTTAGGACCTTTGGAGGAGGCAAGACGCTTTGCCCCGGAAGGCACTTTGCTACGAATGAGATTTTGGCTGTGGTGGCGGCTTTTGTTGCGAGGTTGGAGATGGAGCCGGTGGACAAGGAAAAAGGGTGGGAGGCGCCGACCAGTTGGAATACGGGGGCTGCGGGGCAGATTATGGCTCCTGATAGGGATGTTGAGGTTGATATCAAGAGGAGGGAGGGAGTGGAGGAGGGATGGAGGTGGGTGGTGAGGGTTGATAAGGGGGACAAGGTCTTTAGGATGGTTACGGAGGACTTTGGGGATGAATAGGGAGGGATGTCACGAAGATTGGTTGAAATCATTCTTGTATTCATTTTTTTTGGATTACTATATCTGCAAAGAAAGGAAAAGACAGGTTTAAACATCCGGCTTCAGCTCGATGATCACCTCCTTGTGGGAAGGATGTAACGCGCGAGCAGTAACGGGAGGAAGTAGTGGAAAGGTGAGTTGAGAACTGAATTCCGATGCCTCGGTGGGGATTGCGATGGGTGTTGGGGATGGCGTTGGGGTTATGGTGGGAGGTACCAGAGGACCCAAGTTCAGGCTGGAAGTCAAAGTTGGACTTGGGGGTGGACTTGGCTTGAATGTGGAAGTCGGATCGATGTTGGTTGGTACCTCCAGGGTAGGCGGAGGCTGGAAGGTGGAGGTCAAATCGATGTTGGTAGGTTTCTCCAAGGCTGGCTCAGCAGGCGTGGGAATGGATGTAATGGTGAACGTTGGGATCGATCTTGGCGGTGCAGTGGATGTGATGGTGAACGTTGGAATAGGGCTAGTCGGCCTAATTGTCTGGGTGACGGTGATCACTCTGATAGGCGTCATAGTTGACAGCCTGGTGGAGGTGGCCTCTGGCGATATGGTGATCGTCGTCTTAAACGTGGGCCTGACTGTAACACCCGGTGTCAGCAGACTGGTCAGAAGAGGAACGGTAAAGGTGGTTACGAACGTTGGCTGAGGGGCTCTCCTCTCAATAGGAATGACCTGAAGCTTGCCAGTCGGTGCCGGGGCCGGTGTCGGGTCCTCAATGGGGATGACCTGAACCCTGGTCGCAGGGAGAGGAGCAACAGAGACGTGACCAAGACCGCCGAATCGGAGAGGTGGGACATAGACGTGACCGGGACCCATCTTGGTGATGACCGGCGTGTCCTGTCTCTTTTGCTTCCAGTAGGTGCAAGGCTTCTTGGGCTGCTTAGCAACATAAAAGCAGACCGGGCCCCATGGGTCAGCCTCGCGGGCTTCGACGTCGCTAACGACGGGGACGGCACCAGCGAGGGAGAAGGAGGCAACGGCCACTAGGATAGCGGCGATGGCGGATGGAATTCTCATGGTTTCTTTTTTAGAAGCGGACAGAGATGACAAGAGAAGTCAAAAGATGGTCTTCAGATGAGAAGAGCGCCGGGCCGGCCTTATATGAATAGGTTGAAATAGCATCTCCGACAAAGGCACTGTTCCAGCCCGCAAGGCAACGCAGGTGAGACCCATTGCTCAGGGAAAGTAGTCTATTGATCTCTTGATTATGACGATGATCCTTCTCCTCGTGACACTAAATTCTAATATTTGCCGATGGGTACGAGCCCGGCCGCTCTTTGAAGCCAAATTGCTGGCTTTGTTCCTATCTATATCTCGGCAGAGGGCCAGGCACGCCCCTGAGGGGTCACAAAGAAAACGAACCCGAATTCTTAAGTTGGACATAGATAGGCGCGTTATTCCTTTGACATCCGGGCCGCCCTGACATGAAACACGCGCGATAAGCGTTCTAGAGTGATAGTGTAGAATGGCTGGGGACGCACCTACGTGCTAATGAGGTCCAGGTCATCCAGCCGGGCTGAGTTCTTATTCCGCTGCGACTTGTTGACAGGATGGTCGGGGTGCGTTGTGGATGAAGCAAGGCGTAGTCAAGGATACGGTCTCGCAGAGAAGATACAAGCGGTGAGCGATCTGTGGGGAAAGAAGTGGACTTTTGCTTCGAGTGAAGAGAAACTGGGCAAAAGCCCGGATTTATTGTAGTCACTAGTAGGTACCACTCCTGCAACCAGCCAAACTGCAAACCATCAACAAACACCACACCTGCCAGTATAAAAGGTAAGCAGGGATCACGAAACTTCTCGCGCATTTTTCGCCACTATTCAGTTACTTGCCCAAATCATCGTACACTTCCATGTCTTCAACTGGGGTATAGACCGGGGTGATAGCTCCTGGCACGTCACAGCAAGAAGGCTGTTCATCTACCAGGTTTTGTTCTTGAACCTAAAGTCATAGATCAAGCAATAGTCGACTATCACTGGCACTACCTTGTCATATCATTCCCCCAGTATGAGTGTCTCAACCTTCCCGTTTTATCCCTCAGTGCATCCCAAATAATGACCCGGTAGTTGTCGGTTATTTCGTCAAACCGGCCAAACAGTGGCCGCAAATACCAAGCGGATTGGGGCAAGGGCGCTTGCAGAACGAACTTGCTGCAGATGCCCAGCCTTGGGACAGCAGTGGAGGCGTAGTTTGAGGTTTTACCACTGTTGCTAGTCGTCTTAGGGTCCTTCTGAACATCCTCTTTCTCGGTAACTGTGTGTTTCTTGTCTTCGGCCATGGTTGGCGAGGTGCGCTAGTGGTATTATGACTTGTGGTTTGGCGTACTGGGGCATGAGAACAAGTGGTGCTTGCGATCAGGCAGGGAGGTGGGTGGATTAATTGGTTGTCGGCGCTACATGGTAACTTTGCCCACTATTTTCTAGACCAAGAATACTTTACCAGATGGCTGGTTGATTCACTTGACGCCGGGCCCCACCAGAAGTGAGCAGTATGAAGTCGAATTATTAGACCGGTATGCAGGAATCGATACAGCCAACTAACTGCCTTCTACCTTACATACCTACCTGTGTGGCCTATAGTCATTGTCAGCCACCATCATCAAACAACGAAGAGAGTACACGCTGTCAGTCGCAATCACCGTCTCTAGGCTTCCTAAAAGCCCAGCTGGGACAATTCGCCTTCCAACATGGACAAATTCTCTCAGGTTCTGCCCCTTCGCATTTGGGGCCGGCAATAGATGTGTCTGAAGGTTTGGCATCGCTGTTTGCTGTTGCGTCGGTCCTGTCCCCAGCCATCCCCTCCTGTCTGGCTTTGTAGGCCTGCTCCCGATCGTACACGGCCATCATGGCGGCAGTCTCCTGCAGTGTTTTGGGTCGATTGCACATGCTGCGATTGTAAAGAAGATACTTGCTGATAGAAACTAAACACCTTTCGTGAAGATGGGGAAGTCGTTGTGAATGTTTGAGAGGCCTCGGGTAGATCTGGCTAGGTATCGTGCCTTAACTGTCCATCCTCCGTGTAGGACAGGCTTCTGCCGTTCTGTCCTCATCAAGGGTGGTCCTCGTGTCCAGAACTAATGTTGTGAAACCTGACAAGACCTTTCAAGTGTACCTTGGATCGGAATGTTCGCTAGAGTATCGCAAAAGTATCGGACGTATCGACAACGCCAAGTGCTACATATGTCCCTGGGCACCACAGCACCTTGTTGGAATTGTAAACAGATACCCGAGTCCGGGAATATTCAGGCAGCTTTAGGGAACGTTTTTGAGATCTCAGTGCCACCCGTGAACCTTGACGGTCATTTAGCAGATATGTATTGTTTTGGAGAAAAAGAACGGATAAAACTCTACCTCGTGATCCTGTCCCCATACGTACACCGAAGGTGAGCTATATGTCTCCAGAAACCTCATGGCTCGATGTTGAGTCACTTGGGTTCCATTGCCTATCGTGCTACGTATATGCAACTCTGTGCTCAAGGCAAAGATTCGGTCGTCAAACGAACAAAGCCCGTCTTTTTTTTCTGTTGGGGCTTCCAGAACGAAGAGGCTTACATGCCAGAGAATGCGATATTTCCGAGGCCGGGCAAGAATGAGAAAGTCTGAGGTGAGAACTGACTCCCTCGACTCTCAGGTAACTAAGCACAACTGTGTCTATTGTATGAAGATGCGCTGTTCGTAAACCTCGAATTTTGCAGGTCACCAGAGGAACACACCGAGTCTCTTTGTTTCCAAGTGTCACAACATCTACGGTCAGGGTACCTTACAACAGTACCCACTTAGGCTTTTGGCAGTGACAAAGCTGATCGGGCTCGAAGCAAGGAATCTTGCATTTTCGGCAAGTTCCCATCATCTTGGGGACGGCAGGGGAGCTGTCCGAAGTCTTCTCCTTGTCCTTGGTGATTGTGTCGACCTTGTCCTCCGCCTTGTTGTCCTCCTTAGGCTCGTCGACTTTCTTGTCACAGGGCATGGTGAAGGTGTAGTAAAGCAGCGGAAGTGGTGTAGTGGGTCGATAGTGCTTAGAGTATAACAATGAGGTTATAATGTCGTAAGGGGCGTGGAAGCTGTTAGAGCTCGTGATAAAGCACGGGTATGATGGACACCAGGTAGGTACGGTACTAGGTGGTTAGGTAGGTGATATATATCCTTGAGTCGTGAGAAGGCTTGGACAGCTTAAAGCGTGCCAGCCGTCTCATTTATGTTTTCATGTTTCCATGTAACACAAACTCTTGCCACGGTCTTGGTGGACACGCGGGATCGTTACGGTGCGAAAGGACATCGTGAAAGATGCAACAATGTTCATATCAATGGCGAGTTTCAAATACACGTTCAAGATACAAGTAGGTGTCACCTCTCACGGAACGTTCTCAACATTAGACGAAGTGGCTGGCGTGTTTAAGAGTCACCGATTCTGCACCGAATGCAGTGACATACATAATCAGTACATGGCCAAGGCCAAGCGCTGCCTTTTCATATTCACAAGACGGCCATGCCTTCGAAGTTGGGAAAAAGTTGAGCAAGAAAACCACAGCCATTGGCTGACCGAGGGCCACTCGTAACATCCATACATCCATCATACTCGACTCATCCTCGGGCTCGAAGGTGCTGTTGGCGGCCACCAGTGAGGTTCATTCCCCAGCCTCAGCGCTTGTTACTGGCGGAGTTAAGGGCTGACTCTTATCCCCCTGAACCGAGTGTAATGCGGTTGGCCTTGTTATGGTGACGCGCTATAGGGCAAGGGGTGCCTGTTGGCTCTGCAGCCTATGCGCCTGTGAGGCACCGCCATCCGGTCTCCATCTGCAGCCAACTTTTCGTTGGGCCATGCCCGGCGAACATTGCCCAACTCTTGCTCTGTGCCCCATCGCAACCTTACTAAAGAATGTTATCACCAAAAAGAGCGTTGGTCGTTGGCAGTGCTTCACTCTGCCTGAAGCGATGTAACTCACCGCGTCGGAGGCCAACCCGAGCAATTGAGTAGGCATCTAAGGGGTGGTTGTGCTCCTCCTCCGGATTTGCCCTGCTGACTCTCTGGTTTGCGGCAAACAGTTCACGACAACTTGAAGTTGGTCAAAAGGCTCAACCGTCACCATGGACACGTCAAAGATGACCCCAGAAATCATGGCACTCGCCGCTGACTTCCCGATGGCAGCACCGCCGCCTGGGGTGACAGCTAACCTTGACAATCCGACGTCGGATGCTTGGCAAATTTTTGTTCTCGATGGATTCTGCACAGCACTTATGCTCGCTTTTACGGCCGCCCGAATATTTTCGACAACATGGTTGGGTCAACGGGTGAACCGCATTCACGAGCTGGTGTTCTATACAGGCTTCGTCACCAGCCTCGCTGCGGTGACGATAACCATATGCGGTACGTCTGGTGCCTCACCAAGTCAAAACGACCGTGCTGACAATTTCTTCGTCTATAGCAATGACAGGCAAGAGTCCTTACGCGATACAGACCTGGAATGTCCGACTGGGAGACTTCAAAATGATCCACCTCGTGTCTGCCCATTTGTTCCAAGTAATCACGCCCATGGCGCAGTTCTTCGTTAAATGCTCGGTCCTTCTTCTCTACTACAACATCTTCAGCGTTCTTCGATGGATGAGAATGGCAACAACGATCAGCATCGTGCTCCTATTCGCCTTTCAGTTTTCGGTAGCCATCGCTACGGCCGTCAACTGCTCGCCAACGACCGGCCAAGACGTTTTCAGCTATCTCATGGCCTTTTCTCAGCCTCGGTGCTTCAAAGGTCGGCTCTATTGGCTCGTCATGGGTATTGGGTCTGTCATCGTCGATGTGGGCATGATAATTCTGCCGCTGCCGGCAGTTTGGAGCCTGAGGCTTCCCTTGAAGCGCAAGCTGGCCGTATCCGCAATGTTCTTGGTTGGGCTCTTTGGGCTGATCTCGAGTATCCTGACACTTCACTACCGAGTGATTTGGTATCACAAGGAGCTCAACGATACGTACGGGGTGCCCTTGTGGTCAACCGCCATTGCCGAAATCACCGTCGGAGTTATCGTCAGTTGCATGCCGGCACTGGCTGTGATTTGGAGGAAGATCAGGACTCCCCCGAGCACCAAGCTGTCGTCAGGAGCGAGGGCAACGATGGGAAAGTCGTTCGGCAGGTCGTTTGGTGCGATGACTTTTACGGATCACAGGTCTCAGCTGGATGGCGATGACAGCTACGCGCAAGTCTACTGCCCTCGGGAAACAACCGTCAACACTGCCTGGCCAAGTCCCGAACTCGAGGCCGTCTCGATGCAGGAACACGGATATAGGCCCTCGGGACCAGCTGGGGCCATGAAGGGCAAGCAAAGCGACGTTTGGGTGTCGCAGCTGGGATGAGCGGTAAATTCGAGAAGAAGAAAAAAAAACACTCATAAGCGCCCTCCTGGCAGTTGCTCTAGAAAAAAGGCTGCTTGGACACGGCGAAGTCCGCGCCAACAAAGACCTCGGAGCGGGACTGCGCCGCTTCCGACTCACGTCCTTCGCCGCCAACAGGCGTTCCAGCCGCTACGCTGCTATCATGCAGCAAGGTGGGCGACAGACTGGGGATGACCATGAGCGCAGCACACGACGTGTGGTCACCGGAATTCGTGTCAAGAGGTCATGTCAGGAGGAGATGCTGTCATAACGGCCAAGCTCAGCTCCAGAAGAAGACCATCAGTGTGATTCAGACACCAAGAACAAGTTACCAGAATTTTTCAAGCCTCCAATCGGGAAAGTGTCCCCAATCTGTTCCCTAAACTTCCAACCACGGTGACCACCACCCTCCTACCCCCAAGCCACAACCGCAATCCCCGCCACCATCGCAGGCACACTCTGCACCCAAAAAACCCTCCTCCCCACGGTCAACGCCCCAGCCCCACCAGCAAAAGAGACACAACCGAGGAAAAACAACTTGACCTGCTGCCCGACCATCGGCACAGGATGCCATATCCCCCAGAGCAGGCCCAATGCCAAAAACCCGTTATAGACCCCCTGATTCACCGCCAACAATCTTGTCTGCTGTGCGAATTCCTCTGTCATCCGGAATATCTTGCGGCCGTAGGCGGGATGTGTCCAGAGGGTTGTTTCGAGGAGGAGGATGTAAATGTGGATTAGGGAGACCAGGAGGGTAAGGAGGTTGGAGAGGAGGACCATGGTTGTGGTGGTGATGAGTGGGTTGCGGCTGATGCAAGGTTAAGATCTCGGGGAAGTGCACGTCGGGGGGACACAAAGACGTTCGGAGGCGGCTGTCTGGGACCTTTTTGTACACAAGCTTTGCGGGGCACAGAGAGATGTGCGGGAGTTCCCGAAGGGTGACATTTAGGTTGCCACATTGGCCGATTGACGTGAGATTCCTTCTCGGCAGTACCAATGGGAATGCTGCAAGAGGAATATGTTTTCGAGCAGGATCGTTCCGAAATGCGGCGAGGAAGCCGTCGGTGAATTCTGGACCCCTGTGCGGAGATCTCGCAGCCGCTTGGCGATGTGGTCGAATGGCCGATGGACAACGTTGTGAGTGACAACACTTGCGGTGGCTGGAATTGGGAACTATCCATACAGAGGGAGTGGTTTGGGAATGGAGGCTTGCGGCTGAGGGAAGAACCCACAGCCACGACAGCTGGTCAACAACACTTTGGCCAGGCCTGTGGTTGTTAAAATGGCTGTCGGCCCCGGGGAAGAGGGGGAGGAACATTGGCAATGAGAGCCCAGACCAAACATTTTGCTGTCGGCATCATGATCTCCTCCAGCCTTCAGTTGGCCGTCACGGCCATGTTGACCATGACGTCGACAGTCTCGGCTCAACCGGATGACGCGCAGCTCGGCCACGGGAGGCTTCTCCCGCGTGTCGTCTGCGCTGATGCCGGCGACACACCGTGCGGTGAGTGTTGAATTCCTAATACAGCATAGTTCCCGGTGTTAACATACGAGGTGCCTAGATACCGATTGTTGCGCATCAACCCAACGATGTGCCTCGCTCGCCATGGTTGGGTGGGCATGCTGGGAGACCGACACCGCCTACATGTCGACATACACAGACCCCGATCTCAACACCATGTTGATCACAGCTCATGATGGCTCTGCCCCCCTGACAACCACCACAACTGAGGCTGACCTCAGCACCATGCCCATTTCTGCCCACGGAAGCTCTTCCATCACCGGTGCCCCGACATCCAGCAGAACTGGAACCGCCGCCGGTGCCACCACAACCACAAATAACGGTGAACATGTTGGATTGAACAGCTTCGGATTGGTCATGACGGCAGCTATGCTGGGATTGTATCTCCTCTAGTTATCAGGCACCTTCAGAATATCATCCACAAACACCACCTGCCCCGTAGCAATAGACCTATTCGCCGCAATCCCCGTCAAGATACTCGCCGCTCCATCCACGTGGCTGGCAGCCCTCATGTACTCATCCGACACCGGCTCCCCAAACAAATCCTGCAACAAGACATCATCCCCTCCCCCATGCGCCCCCTTTGCCTCCCCAATCTCCACCTCCCCAGGCGGTTCGAACAACGGCCTCAGCAAGATGGTGCTCCGTTCCAAACACCCCTCCAATGACTGATCCCCTCCCGAATTGACATAACTATTCTCCACCACCTCCATCTCTATCCGTCCCTTGGTCCCATTGAAATTAACCCTCAGCCCCTCCCACGGCGCGTATGCCGTCAAAGAATACGTCATGACCGCCCCATTCTTGTACCTGACCAGCAGATTCATCGTATCCTCTATGCTGATGCCATCTCCAAAAACGGACTGATCCCGAAAATAACCATCCTCGTGCTCAGCATCAAGATACAAACTCTTCAACGTCTCGACCTTGCTGCAGTCCAGCGCAAACGGGTCATCTTTTGCGTTTCCCTCCTCGTTGCCCCTGACTCGATCATAAAACTTGGTCACACCCCTCAGCTCGGCGTTTTCTTTGCCGTAAAACTTGAGGTCTGCCTGCGCGTAGACGGAGAGAGGTCTTGTCTTGAGCCAGAAGTTGACGAGGTCGAAGTGGTGAGTGGATTTGTGGACCAGTAGCCCTCCGCTGTTGCGCTTGTCGCGGTGCCAGCGGCGGAAATAGTCTGCCCCGTGCGAGGTGTTCAACAGCCATTCGAAGTGGACTGAGGTCACCTCGCCGATGGCGCCGGAGTGTAAGAGCTCGTAGATTTTGGTGTTGTGGGGTGCGTAGCGGTAGTTGAAGGTGACTCTGACGTTTCTTTTGGTCTCGTTGACAGCGTCGAAAATGGCCTGACACCGAGGGGCGTCGATGGTCATTGGTTTTTCCGAGACGACATTGCAGCCTAGTTGGAGGGCGCGGATGATGTAGATGTGGTGGGTGCGGTCGACGGTGGTGACGATGACTTCGTCTGGTTTGGTTTCGGTGATGAGCCTGTCGTAGTCGGAGGCAAGGTAGAGAGGGACCGGGGGGTGGCCGAGGGAGGTGAGCCGGGAGAGGGCGTAGTTGAGACGGGTTTGGTTCGTGTCGCAGAAGCCGACGATGCACGAGGTGGATGAGTAGGTTGTTGCGATGGCCGAGTAGAAGAAGTAGGAGCGGCCGCCGGTGCCGACGAGGGCATAGCGTTTCTTGGGTTGTGTTGTCATGGCTGTGGTCTATTCTGTAGTGCAGGAGAGTCGTTGCCGGCCAAGCGGTTGGCACAGCAGATGTCCATCTTGATGATAACGTGATGCTCGGTCATAATTCCCCCATGGCCGAATATTAGCCTGTTGATCCCCCACTGAGGGGAAGCTCAACACGTGGGAGCATGCAGATCGTGGAGATCAAAAGTAGATCCAGTGCCAATAAAGCTTGATTCGACGCAACATCCCGACTTCGATTTAGCCGGCTCTCGGTCTCATCGTATGGGGATTCACATGTCGAAGTCACTAGCAGCAACAGCAGCTCAGTACACCAAAGCCTCCTTTCTATTCCACTGCTCCGCTAACAGTCTATCAACACTAGTCTCAATCACTCGACAACATCTGTAACAACAGCTACGCGTGCCTCTCAAGCCCAGGGGTTGAACGCGCCAGCCAAGTTACCCGGGCACTCAAGCTCAGTCACACAGTAGTACCTAGAGCGATCCAAATACCACCCGAAATTCCACGCATTCCCGTCCTTGTCTCTCACAGCCATCTCCGCCGAACCCCAATCCTTCTGCGACAGCGTCGTTCTCAAATTCCCAGCAATCCAATCCCAATTCAACAACCCAGCGCCCACCCCCCACCTCCAACTCTGCCAGTGATTCTCCGGCGGCTCATCCCCCCCGTTCGCATACCGAAACGCGTGCGTCCCCGCCCCGTCCTTGTGGTACACAATCTTGGCGTGCGTCCCCCCCTCAAATCTAATCTGGGGGTTCTGCCCAGGAAACCTGATATTCCACTTGCCATGCTCGCTCGCGCTCACAAATTTGAGCTCCCCGTTCTGGACCCAAACGGCGATATGCTCCCAGTCGTGGCGGTGGCCGCCGATGCCAAAGTCAGACTCAAAGTAGTAGTCGTACATGTGCGCGCACCAGCCGTTGTTGCACTTGGACCGGACGTAGACGTTGCGCTTGGTGAGGCGGTCTTCCTTGCGGCAGAAGCTCAGGATTTCGTTTTGGCCTTTGCCCGGGTCTTGACCGGCGTTGAGCTGCCCTGTGGGGGAGATGGCGACAGTGTTGTAGCAGCTGTCGGTGTCGTAGTCGAGGGCCGGGGACCATTTCTCTTGGTCGGCGGTGGCGGTGGCGCCGATGGGGTTGAGGAGGTCTCTCGCTTCGAGTGTGACGGGGGTGGCGGAGGCAAGGGAGAGGAAGAGGGACATCGCCGTGATGGCGAGGGACTTGGGAGCCATGTTGATCGTCTTGAGGGCTGCTGGCCTGACTGATGATGGACTTCGACGAGACAGAAGGTCGATGCTAGGGCTCTTTATACTCATCTCAACCTGAGGAGATAGTCATATCCTCAACTTGACGCTGATTCAGTCCTCTTCCGACCCATTCCAGTCCCCCGAAAGCATGCATTCCACTATCCATCACGATGATACCCTTTTGTAAATAGTGCTGACAGATATCTGTAGCCTCAAGGTACGGTGAGCTGGGGATATACGAGACACGGCCTGTGGCTGGTATGAGGGTGGTGAACTACAGTTCTGCCTGGCCCACCCTCCATACAGTAGTCGTTCTGTGGTAGACCAGAAATAGGGCTCTGCTCGTATGTGCGGAAATGACTAACCACATGGCGAAGCGCCTCCGTGCGCTAGATCCCCAGTGTAACCTCGACAGCACAGGTTCAGTGGGGCCCATGGCGGCTGCTCAGTAAGCGCCACAATCTGGACCGGTCGATGGACCCTTCGAGTGGAAGAAGTCAAAGAGCCAGCTGGAGGAGCGCAGAGATGAAGAAAACAAAATGTTGAGCGCTGCAAAAGCTTGAACGCTACGTGCGGCACGATACCACCCCTGCCTGCATGATGTTTGTTGCGAGGAGAGCATAGGTACCCGTTTCCGAAGGGGAGCCAAACAGATCCGTCGGAATAGCGCTCCCGGTCGATAGCCGGGTCAGAAGAAAAGTGTTCCCCATGAGATGTTCTATCCTCTATGTGCTATCCGCTGAAACGCCACAAGCCGCATCATGTCCTTGACCCCGCTCACAACTCCTTCTGCTTTTGTCCCGCCCTGGGAAACTTCTCCCTAATCTCCTCCTCCGTAAACCTCCTCGTCAAACCCCTCAGCATTTCCGCCCGGTCCTTCATCGAAAGCTCAATCTGCTCTTGCCCAATGGGCACCAAACACCTCGCGAGGTGGTCGTAATCCTTTTGCAAAAGCTTCACCGTAATCATCAGGTAATCGATATTGTGAAACACCAACGCCTTCTCCTCGGCATATTTCCTCTTTTGCTGCAAGAAAGCGATGGGGTGCTCGCGCCAGTGCCGTCTCGGGTTGAGATGGTGCGAGGTGTGGTAGCCGTCATTGAAACAGTACCTATTGCTCTGTGGAAGTGATGGACATTAGCACGATGATGCATCGTAAAGCGACGAGACAACTCACAGCGACGTCAATGAGGGTGATACTCGAGCGAAAGTCCGAGTCAGGCTCGTCAGGGTCCACAAACGCGTGCTGGCCCCAGTTGCCAACCATCAAGCCAAGGCGCATAAGGAGAAGCGGGAGGAGAAAGACAAACGTCGTCGCTTTGCTGTGTAGTTGGTAGAGTATGAAAAGGGAAAAATAGTTGAAGAGCTCCCAAAAGAGGATCCTGGCGCCATTTACAGTTTGACCCTTGCGGAAAAAGTACAGTGGGAGGTCGAGCCAGACGAAGAAAAAGAAACGGCCAAGGTAGTGGAGGAAGTGAAACAGATCGTCGCGCTGGTATCGGAGGGTGGAGGAGAGATCGTCCGGTCCGTTGCCCTCGACGTGATGGTGTTTTACGTGGTGGTAATAGTAGCTGTTCCATGTGTGGCCCATCAATGGATCGGTGACGTAGGGAAAGTACATGTCGAATAGACGTACCAGACTAGAGTCTTTGGTCAAAACGCCATTTTGGTGGATGTGTTGATGCCTCATCAGGGTGTAGCTGCCTGTATACCAGGCCTGCATGAGAAAGTGAAGGACGCCGTGGAGGTAGGTGAAGTTGTAGAACAGCCAAATGGCGCTGGGCACCGAGGTGCTGAAGTAGAGGATCAGGTGTGTCGCCATGACCACATCCGTCTCATGGCGCACGATGCGACGTGCTGATGCAATGTATGGCGCTACTACATTCTTATCGACGACGACAGGCAGTGTACGGCGCAGGTGTCGAAGATCGTAGGTCGAGAGGACGGTAGGGTCGAAGAACTGGCTCTTCGGGTCGTTAAATGATTGCAGAGCGCTTATGTCACGAGAGTCTCTTCGGGCTATATTCAACAACCTGTCAGCGAGTGTTCATGTAATTTGGAAATCAAGAGGAGGGCGTCGTCTCAATAGTCAAGGTACCTTTGATCGACTCGAGGTTTGCCCCGAGGAGCCCAGTCTCGATTTCGCCGCTGAGGTTTTCAAGAACCACATTATCGGCAATGGTAAGATCAGGACTGAAAACAATGTTTTCCATGGTAAAAGATGCTGTAGAAACGATGTTCGGTTGACTATTTATTATGCGCAGGCGTAACGAGGTATGACGTCGTTAATCATATTTCCCCCACCAACAAAGGCGCAACAAGTGCGATGCAGAGCTTGTCCGTTTTATCTTGAGGAATGTGCGACGCCCCTAGGGCCAACAATAGTGGTTACCTTCAATATTCTGCACAAGTTCATTGCATTATGACAGACCGGGAAGCTACCGCCGTCTATCATCAGGAACATATTGCTAGTCCTATCTCCGCCACAGTTGTTGGTGTTCTATGAGGCACAGCAACGACTCGTGGAAACTGGCTAGTACAATACAAGACAATTCCATTCAAGATTGTGGGTCGATCTTCAGGGGAACAAAAGGCCTTCACAGAACACAAGTCCCTCGGAAAGTCGAGCATCGAACCAACGGCTTGGCAACTTCACCATCCGTACATCGCTGCATTGTGTGCCATCGTCTGCTTCGCTGCTTCCTTCACCAAAGGCAGCAGCTTCCGCATCATCTTTCCCTTTTTTCCATGGATGTCGTATTGCTTTCCAAAGCACGCCTCAGTCCACCACCCTATCTCATACGCACAAACACGATGGATATCATGCTGAAGGTATGGCAACCCTGCGATGTCATCACGGATATCCTTGACCACCTTTCCCTTGGCATCCCTCCACACAAGGTATATTTGGCCCGTCTCGAAAGCCTCCTGATCTAGGATGACAAGCGGGTATCGAAGACCACCACTCGCCACTTCCAGGACTGCATCCTCGTACGCCTTTTCGCTCGGTTCGCTCTTTCTCGGGTAGGGGGTGCCGTCTAAGTGCAGGTTGTCGAGTGCGTCAATGACGTTGAATCCCCGATGCACCGAAGGGGCCGCCAGTTCAGGAAGGATCTTGTACACGTCCAGCCAGTCGTCGTCGTTGTTCTCGTCCTCCACATCAAACATGTCTTTGTCGTCGAGGACCATCCACCACCTATTCTTTGGTTTCATTTTCATCTTGTCGCCTCCTTGGCGGTCGCGGTCTAACAACGTTTCCTCGATCTCGACCTCGGACAAGCCCTTGAGCTCATCATAGCCAAACCACTCCTCCAGTTTTGCGTCGGCTTCTTCACCGCCCTGATACCAGGTTCGTAAGACGCAGAACCCTTCATTCTTGAAATCAGGCCATGAGATACTCAGGTGTTTAGCGGCAATGGCGCGGATTTTCTGCGGGCGCCAAGGTTTCAAGATGGTGTTGATTTCCTGTTGAGTTGGAACGTGAGTGATTGACTGATACTCTGGTCCGATGACATCTTCGTTGATGAACGCTTTGACGAGTGCATCACGTTGCTCTGCGACAGGTTGTGGAGAGTCGGCGTTCCAATTTTGCTACACAGATTAATTGAGTCAGTCGCACTTCTTGTGTTGTTTATTGTTCAGGAGAGTACCAGAATGTACTGTTCCACAGGCAAACTGCCCCAGGCCGGGGCGTTCTCCTCTGTGTTATCGCTTGAGGCTGGAGGCGAGTCTAAGGACATGATGGGGCTTAAGCTGGTTTGTGTGCTGTTCAGTTGAACATGGAGTGAAAGTAGAAACTAAATTCTGGGTGGCAGCGGTCTTTGAGTGGGTTGAGTGTTTTTGTTCAACCAACACCTCGGCCAAACCCACATCGCCATTGCTGCCTGGAAGGATAATGCTTGGCGTTGTTGGCTGCACAGCTCAGAATATCCACTTTTCTGTGAACCACTTCATCATCAGCTCTGTTGTCTTCCACCATGAATTATTTCCAACAAAGCCTTACATCGCTCCCAAATACCGCTCCGTATGAGTCGTCAGCCCGACTATCCCTGGCGCTGAATAATGCATCAATCATGGAGAATTCCATTCGATAGGCCACACAGGCCAGATGAGGCGATGATGCCATGAATCACTTCACCAGGTGTTTATTTGGCTCAACAAATTTAGGTGGGTCCATTCAGGGTAATTCAGGGGCCCCCACACATCGTCCATGACAATAGCACCGATTTCCGTGACGTAGCAACGGTTTTGCCCTTGATACTAATATGGAAGTCAACAAGATATAGCTTACGGCAACGGTGGTATCTAGCTAACGGCCATACAACTGGCCTGCCTCGCCAGACGATCTGCACTCATTCAATATCAGCCTGAATTCCCACCAATGAATGGACACATTGTCCGTCGTGAATATGCACAGCTATGGTCTGTTGCATTGAAGTAGCTTCCGTGCCGGGAAAGATACCCTCTGGCTGCCATAGATGCAAACTCTTGGCCCATCACTGCCGAACTACCATATGATCTGCATATATCTCGGTGTAAATAGCAGCGATAGACCCTCAACCACCTTCTCTTCACCTTTCAGTCGATCAATCCCCTCTTTCCAGATCCATGGACATGGTGCCGGTCTGGTTTCACAAGCTCATACAGTCCTCATTTGTCACTCGGTCATTTCAGAGTCTCAAGGTCGAATCTGCCAGCAATGACGACCCCCGATATATCTCAGCCAGCCCATGGGCCAGCAGCAGCAGCAGCACTCGCAACGGACGAAATCAGCCCTGCCCCCATCACAGACACCCCCACCGACAAAGCCACCACCTTCCTCCAAGCCCACGCCCAAACCGACACGACCTTCACCTGCGACGAAGAGCGCCACGTCCTCCGCCGCATCGACACGCGCATCCTCCCCCTCCTCCTCGGCGCCTACTTCTTCCAACAGCTCGACAAATCGTCCCTGTCCTACGTCTCCATCTTCGGCATCACCGAAGACGCCAAGCTCGTCGGGCAGCAGTACTCATGGCTCGGCTCAATCCTTTACATCGCCCAGCTGGTGATGCAGCCCCTCGCCGCTTTCATCTTGGTCAAGTTCCCCAACGGGAAAGTCATCGCCTCTGCTATCTTCCTGTGGGGTTCATCCCAGGCCATCATGGCTGCCTGTACCAGTTTCCAGTCTTTGCTCGGACTCCGCTTCATGCTGGGCAGCTTCGAGGCCATGATCGCACCGAGCTGTATCGCCGTCACGCAGATGTGGTGGAGGAGGGGGGAGCAGACGCTGCGGACGAGTTACTGGAATGCGATGAACGGGATCACCGCGATAGTCGGGAGCCTGTTTACCTATGGGCTGGGACATATTGAGAGCGGGGTGATGTTCAAGTACCAGATTATTTTTCTGTTTTGCGGGTTGTTGACGGTGGTGTATGCGGGGGTGGTGCTGGCTTTTATGCCGGATTCGCCGATGGAGGCCAAGTATTTGACCGAGAGGGAAAAGGTGATTGCGGTGGAGAGGTTGAGGGCGAACCAGATGGGGGTGTCGAGCGGGAAGTGGAGGTGGGAGCATGTGTGGGAGAGTTTGCTGGATTTGAAGACTTGGTGTTGGTTTGTCATTATTGTTGCGATTTCGTAAGTTGTGTTCCGAGGTGTCATGGGGAGAGGATTGCTGACAGGACATGGCAGGATTGTGAGCGGTGGTATTGGAACTTTTGGCAGTCTCATCGTCAAATCGTTTGGATACACCAAGTTCGAGGCCATCTTGTTCAACATCCCGTTTGGGGCTATCCAGTTCATTGTCATCATTGCCTCGGGATGGGTCGCCACGAGGTTCAAGCACAAGGGACTGACCATTGCGGGGGTCTGCGTGTTGCCCATTGTGGGCACGATTATCATGTTGACTGTCCCTCGCGAACAGAAAGGGGTGTTGTTGTTTGGGTACTACTTGGTGTCATGCATGGCTGCCATCACGCCGTTGATTTACGCGTGGCAGGCGCAGAACACGGGAGGTGACACCAAAAAGAAGTGCACGTCTGGCATGGTCTTCATCGGGATGTGTACTGGTAACATTATCGGCCCACTGCTGTACTCTGTCGATCATGCCCCTTTGTATCGACCGGGCTTGATATCTAACCTCATCATGTTGGTGTTGGTAGCGGCGCTAGCGATGTAAGTGACAAGGATACCCGACATGCGTAACGCAGTGGCTGACAAGACCTTGGCAGACTCATCCCATTCTACCTCATGTACCTGAACCGCCGGCACGCCAAGCGTCGGGAAGAGTTGGGCAAGAATGCCGTGCTTGTTGACGAGTCCATGTTTGGAAAAGGTCAAGTGGAAAGCGGCAAGGCGGCAGAGCTTGAGGAGGGGGGTGCTGGCGTAAAGCCAAAGGCGCTGGAAGAGGACAATGCTTTACGGGACATGACCGACGTCAAGAACGAAGACTTCATCTATGTGTATTAGGTTCTGGCAAGATAGGTATTTGCCAAACTAGGCTGTCAGTCGGTAACCAATCCGTATCTTGTACGGGACTTGTGAGTCGGTGAAAATTCACAGGACGTTGCAGATCTTCAAACAATTTATGAGGAGATAGTCTTCATCAAGATCACAGTTGGTTGGGGTCAACTCATTGGTCTTCAACAATTCACAGGGATCCGCCTTGTTTATCCTCACCGAAGACTGTAATAGTAACGCCATGCCATGTTGTTGAGGTCATAATATCCCCACACCCTAGAGGAACAGCGGCAGTGCCTTGGCGTTGACAACTTGGTCAGCCATCACCAGGGAACCACCGTAAAGATGAGGCTTGCTGGCATGCTCTTGGTTCACAACATCTGTGGTGATATACAACGTGACGGAGCTGTTCCCCGGGCCCGGAAGTGCACTTCAACGCGTACAGACATTATCGTGGTACCTGGTACTGGCGGAGAGACAGCTCCGGCTCCCCGTGTCGGTGAAATCTCCGAATGTAGAAATAAACCCCGATCCTGTGTAACAAGACTCTCCTATATCAGCGATGTCTACAAAGGTAAAGAATAGGCTATCTCATAGTGAAGGTCTATAGCATCTACCCCCAACCCGATCCTCAACATGGCGAGCAGCAGCAAAGACAGCAAGCAAACCCTAACGCCTGCGGAGCAATCTCTGGCCACATCCTTCCTAGAGAAGAGAACTGCCAGTTTGGCACTCCTCGGAATCCCTGATAGCAAATGGCAGGATGATTGTGAGTGCCTTGCGCCGTCCAGGTTTGTCACTGACGTCTGACAATCTGCAGATTCACTCGGTCAATCCAACACAACCTGTCCATCCATGAAATCACGATCGAGCTCATTGATAGTTGAAACAAGTCATGCGTATGGGCTCAGAAAAACATGAAAGTCGTAGTGGTTAGAATTTGGGTTGAATCACTGTTGCAATCACACGTGCATCAAAAAGACACGTATAAAAGGTGTTCGTCACATAGTCAGCCATCAAGAGTGTATTGTCTAACTTGTCTATTTGTCTGTATGTCTAAGAGAGACTTGGAATCCAAGGGGCTCAAGTGGGGTCTGCTTGCACAACCCCGTGTACAGATTGCTCGATCCGTATTTACGACTGCTCGAATGAAGAGAGAGATGAATAATCGGCGGTAACCGCTTCCTCTGCCCGAGTCTCTGTAAGCGTGTTGGGCAAAGCACTCTTTTCACCCCACCTACCACCTTTCACCTTTGCCTCGCCCTTTCTCCCTCCATCTCAAATACCTACATACCACAGAATTCACCTGCCAAATATCGTCGTAACAAAACTACAATATCTTCCTCCGGTTGCCTCATGAGCTCCAACATGCAGCTACCTCACCACGCTTCTTCTGACCACTCCTAGCGATCTCGAATGCAAAACCCCCAACTACGTCTGCGCCCGTAACTAAAAAGCCGACCGCACCTGGGCGTGTGAGCAAGAGGATCGTGTGGAACGCTGCCTGCGCGCTAAGGAATGTCCAAACGTAACTATATCCAGATATGTGAGGAACTTGAAGAGCCCAACCCTCGGGATAAAGCAGAGCCTTGGCTCGGACGCAGGCAGCTTTGTCCTTCTCTAAGTAGCCTTGCTCAACTGTCCGTTCTGTTAGTCAGAGTACTCAGTAACTAAGCAGTGATTTTCATACCAAGAGAGTGTAAAAGGTCATCCTTGATGTAGACAGTAATGGTAGTATCACTAATACTATTTTCGGGGTTCTTCTCAAGTGCTAGGTTGATGTTGTCCCCCAGTGTGGTCGGGTCTACCACATTCTGTGCCTCTAGGTCGGAGTTCATAATGTAAGAACTAGAAACCTGAATGATGTGAAGAAACAAAGTTGAAGAGGCTGGATTAAGGGAGACGTCAATATACGGTATATTGTGGTCTCTCACAACTGGGAAAGAACGAGCAGGAGTTGGCCGTTAGGCCATTTATAATTCTCGCTCGTAAACAGCTCGAAACCGCGTCGTGTTTGTTTCCCCCCCTCAGCCCTGCCTGTCTTCCTGGTCAGTGAGAACCAGTCATGCATGCCACCGCCGTCATAGTGCAATCAGCACAGTAAGCATCAACCCACCCCCATACTTTCTGGTTGATGGGCTAAATGTCGTGTTGTCAAGGAAGTAAGCTACCCTGTTTGGTTACCTGTATGGAACTTTCATGCTGCCTGAAGCTATTTTTTGATGCCGAGACCATGCTCAGGCAGAACGAAGAGCGCTAGCTCTCTGGCAAGCATGCGTCAGTGATGGCGGCGACGATAGCGGCGACCATAGGGCCAGGTATACTAACCTCTTGTGAATCGCCCCAATGTAACCGCCGATCAACGGCAAAAATCCCGCTCTCGCGTACAAATCTCATTGAGGCCGCTACCAGGCGGACGTTGGAATATCGAAGTATACTGTGCAGAACTAGATCGCTCGATTTTACCTGCCCATTTCAGCAGCCGAGCAGGATCATGCCTTTCTACGAAGCGGAACAAGGCTCGTTTGCCCGCGCTGCTAGTGCATTGGTCTCCCTAATTTGGGCCATTGGAAGTTGGTCGGTCAAGCGCTAATGCGGCTGATGCAAGAGTGGAGCAGGGTGCGAGCCTGAAATCCACTCTCGCACCAGGCCAGGTACGCTGGAGGGATTCCCGGGGTTCTAACTGGCAAAAGGATCGTCTTATTTTGCATTGGGCGTCTCTTCGCTTTTACTTGCCTGTTACAGAAAATTTGCAGGGTTGTTTTCAGCACGCAGTGCTATCTCGGTCAGAGGCAGCGAATGCACGGGCGGCGAGACGCACAGGCACGGATATCCCAGTGAAGCATTAGCTCAAGCGAGACACAGCGCCGCAGTACAAGGTGCATGATTCTGTACCCTGTGGTGTTTGCCCCAGTGCACGATTGTAGGCACTTAGGCGCACTATTTACATAGGATCGAAGTTGCTTTACCCTATAGCCTACTACCCTGTTAACACGTAAGCTGATGATGCCCGGGTCGACGTACTTGCCAAAGCTATTGGTCTGGTACTTGCCACTTTATTTACCAGACTTTAATCCTATAAAATCACAAAGCGACAGGTCATATACTATCAACACTCTCCTGTATGGCAAGTCATGGTAACAACTGTGTCTATGCTTAAGATTCGAAACCTGAACATGCTTTCTGGGAGAGATATACTATTTCCCCCAGTCAGCCTCACTGAATTCCCTGGGAAGTGGTGGAACGGTTGGATCAAGCTATAAGAGAACACGACGCAAAGAGGCAGGGAGACCTAGCTATGAAGGATGGTGATCAGAAGTAGGTCGGCGTATGGATATGTTGGTAAACAGGTCACTGGGATGTCTTATGCGTCAGGGGGCCAGCATGGTGCGCGTCCTAGGCTTATATCCTTTGTGTCGTTGTGTGGACTGGACGGGCGGACGGGTGGACGGACAGATCAATTTTCAATCCTCAGTTATCCATCCTCAGTTCCCATCCCAGCATCCAGCAGCGATGTAAGCGATGTATCACGTCTTGGAACGAGTTTGCCCTTATCATACAAATCAAGTAGCTCCCCATCTGCCCCAAAGCGGGCCAAAAAACCGCGAATCCACAATATCGTATCAGCTGTTTCTGGCGCCGGCACATGGGAGAGAAGCCTTTCTCTTGCACTCTGTGTGATAAGCGCTTCCCCCAGCGCGGAAACCTTCGGACTCATATGAAGAGCCACGACAAGACGAGGCCCTTCATCTGCCTGCTCGATAACTGCAACAAATCCTTCTCTGTTCGGGGAAATATCAAGGTATGCTCCTTGCGTCGTCGACCTTAAGGCTCTGGTCGTACAAACTAACGCTCTGTAGTCTCACCAAAACAAGTTCCACGAGGACACCATCAGAAGACTAACCACCCGCTTCGCTACCATCACCGACTGGAGCACCGCCTCCTACGAGGACAAGGAGCTGTTCGAGTACCTATCCAACCTCTACAAGAACAGCAACAAGGGAATCAAGGGCCGAGGAAAAAGGCGGAACGTTGCCGTCGTCGTTCCCAAGCATCACCAAGGCCACCTCAGCACACCCGTCAGCCCGACGAACTCGACCCATCATCACCACCCCCATCAGTCACCGATATATCTCCACCACACTGGGGTCCCCGGAAGGGCACTCAGGGGAGGATCCGGGGGAGAGCTGAGTGACTTGTTAGGCCATCTCTGCTGGGCTTGGTCCTGGCTCAATTTGTGCAAGTGAGCTGTTATGTTGCTGTTGCCCTGAGAGTCGGCCGATTCGCCTGGCAAGTCGCTAGCTTGTTGGTATTCAACATCCACCGGGTTCACCGGGGGCAGCCGTTGGAATCTGCTTGTTAGTTAGATTGACTAAATCTACGGATCGCGTCCTTACCCAGTGTAAATCCAGCAACCCGGTCCGAATTGCTCGTCGCATTTTTCTTGAATCAATTTCTTGACCTCGTCACAGGTGAAGGCGGTGAAGGCGGTCGCACAGCACGGTCGGGATTTGGCAGAACAATCGTAGTACTTGTTGCCATGGCGGCTGAAAGCCTCGGTGTGTATTGTTATTTCTTCTCGATGAAAGTCGCGAGTGAGATCTATACGTATGTCTCGTGAAGCCAGTTCTTGTGAATCTGGTTGTGCACCAGGAACCGCCATGGCTGCGACTTGCCGTGCTGTGTCCGGTCATCTGGGGATCGAAGGAGGTCAAGATCTGGTGCCCCAGAAGCACGTTCAACGAAAGTGCCATAACCGAAAAGGGTTAAGTCACGGGCTACCCCTAGAATGACCCGCAGGGTCTTTGCAATCTTCGACTCGCGTGCTGGCCCTTCCGGTGCCCAATGTCACGGTCCTCAAGACCTCAAAAGCGGAAGAGGAACAGACCTGAATAATACAATCGATGAAGCCGAAGCCGAGCTGCAAAAATGGGCAAGGACCGCCGGATTTGCTGTTCGGCGTACCAGATCCAAGGCCAAGCGTCCACTGGCGAGGCGCCCGAATGATCGACCACTTTGCATCTCTGTAGGCTCAATCACACCGGCTGCATCTGGAGCGGCCGCTCGTTGTTTCTGTGTATCAGGCGAAGTGCTGATCATCTCAACGCATCGCAAAGTCCCTGTTCTCGAGCTCCACTTTTAGAGCCCCCGTCAACAAACCAGCCGGAAACCCCCTCTCGCACCAGGCCCGATACGCTGGAGGGAGGGATCGAGAGCTTTGGAAGCGCTTGGTCATGACAGCTGGCGCTCTTCGTTCTGCCTGAGCATGGTCTCGGCATCAATAGCTTCAGGCAGCCTTTCTCGGTTAT
The DNA here is from genome assembly GCF_035222475.1 of Podospora pseudopauciseta. Taxonomy (NCBI): domain Eukaryota; kingdom Fungi; phylum Ascomycota; class Sordariomycetes; order Sordariales; family Podosporaceae; genus Podospora; species Podospora pseudopauciseta. The sequence goes on along the minus strand of NW_026946666.1, from coordinate 393,021 downwards.
CGGACCTTCTTGGGGCTGATCGCCGGAGTTTGTTTAAATTTACACCGAGCTGTGTATCTGAGGGTTGTTAGTAGCGCAGCGGGCGGGTTTGATGAATCTACCCCACCTCCAAGGGAGCATCAGCCATCTCGTTCAACGCGGCTGTGACAAGGGCTGCAATATCAGGGCTTGGAACTCATGGTTCAATTCAGGCTAATAATCTTCAATGGCCTCGAAGAGCGTGATACTGAAAAAGATAAAGAAGTAATACAGTCTTGGTGATCCTAAACGCGTATTTTATCCTCCCTTGCCTGGCCCGTGCCCTTGTTGGCCTCAGGCCGCTGCCAAGTCCTCCAATATCATACAGGACTAGTGGGCTTCCTTTGATAACCGCCTGCCTTCTGATTGTCTGCCTCACTTTGACGACTGGTTCACAACGTGCAGTTACCCCTCCTTGCGGTGGTATCGCAAGTGTTGTTGGTGGTGGTTGTGGGTGGTTGGCTTTTGCCGTGTGACAGCGGCCGACCTGTATACACATGATCCGTAACCGACCGCGCCCAGCAAGATCTGACAAAACGCTTCGCATGGGTGTGACAACCTGGAATACTGCAGGCTCTGACCTTCTGATTCACACAATCGGCAGTTAACGCTAAAGTCGAACTCGTCATCATTTATCACTGTACACTGGTAAATCAGGAAATTACTTGAAGAACTTAATGAGGTTTATTGTCTGTGAAGGTAGTTAAAGTATTTAAGTCTGGCCGATACTCCCCTATTTGCTTTCATAGCTGTTTCTTATTCTCGACAAGCCAGACCCAGCTTGCTTCTATTTATCATCAATTCACTATCACCTTTTGCTTCTGCTCTCAGCATATCAATATGGTCAATTTGAGAGACCTTCTCCTTCAGCCCTCCTTGCCAAATCGCACTGCCTCATTTAACACATTACCAGGAGCCAGCAAACCCAGTCTGACCGAGAAGAACTGGGCGCGGCGTTATCCCCCAGTTCGAATTATGCAACCATTCTATGAAAACCCTACCGAAGCCGACATTAATCAATTGTTTGGGCCCGAAGATGATTTAGACAACTATCTCCTAAATAGGGAGGTGAGCCCTTTGAACGGCACCATGGAATGGCTACAGAACGAGGGCGACAGTGTCAGGACATTCTACACGAAAGTCTCAGAACCCATCCAGCTTGCCTTCCAACCATTCATGGTCCAACGGTCAGAATCAGGACCTCTTGGCCCAACCAATGTTAACCAGACCATTGACTTTACTTGGGGATGTGGAGAGCGTTGCCTTATGATAGGGGAGCTTAAAAGGCATGGGATAATCGATGTCGCAAGGTGGACGGGAGAAGTTGAAGCAGATCGCAATAGGAACTGGCTAGGTAGGGAGCTAAGAGCGTAAGTATAACAGCCCTATAATAATAGCTGCTTACTAATAGGTATAATAATATAGATACTGCCATTTATACAAATGCTTCGTTGGAGTAGTATTTGACGGCCGGTCCCTCTTGATCCTTATATTTCAAGCTCAGGCGGTTCAGGATATCGAGCGGGGAAACTGCCCGATTACTGGCCTTCTTTTCTCAAGCGACTGTGAAACATTGCGCTATGGCCTCTTCCGGACGGTGACCCATCAGATTCGAAGAATGCAAGCTGCCACAGCCCCGGAAGCGATCGTGGATAGTTATATTCGCAGATACAATTTGTTGTCAGGGTATCCTTATTGGGTTAATGGGAATAACGAACGCGACGTACATCCAGTACATCCCAATGGCTATATACGGAAACTTGATCCGAGTGGCGCATGGTACTGGGCTGATGCGGATGAAAATCCCATCTTGGACGGGAATGGTGGTACTGTTTGGGATACTTTTAGTCTTATGTGACGAACCCCTAATCAGAACCTCTGAGAGGGAGATTGGGTTGGAGGCTGCTTCTAGATAACGGTTCGGTGTAGCTAAAAGGTACACAGCAAAGATAGAATAATTATCTTGCTCTTAATAACTCGAGCTTGTATTTCTTATTACGGAACTAGGTTGGATGACCAGGAAATGGACCACATGTGGATCTGGTCCACCACCACCACACCAGCCACACAACCTTGTTGAGATTACCCCTGAATGCTCACACTGGCCACAACAAGACTAATATTGGGTCAATTTCTATGGGAGTTATACCAAAATGTAGCTCAACCACTGTCAGAGTCAGACATTGCATCTGCTTCTCGCTTGCGCCTGGTTTGAACCCGATGACGTGCGCTGCGCCGCACAGGCTGGGCTGGCTCTGGCTGCTCCACATCCTCCTTGGCTACCACCTCTTCCTCCACCACCCTCCCTTCAATGCGGGCCTCTTCCAGATCACAGAGCCTCAAAAACTTGGAATTCGAGTCTTCTATATTCAACTTGCGCCTTTTTCTTGCTTCCTGGGCCTTCTGGGCGTTCTGTTGGTGCCTTGCCGCATCAGCTTTGTGGATGGATGCCTCAGATCTCAGTGTGAGTATAGTACTGGTGAGAGTCCTTGCCGCAAGCCGTTTTCCGGCCGGTGTATGGTTCTTGAGTAGGTCCCTGACCTTCTTGGCCACCTGGGAATCCCCCACGGTATGGAAAGTAGGTGTTTTTGAAGAGAGATCCAAGGGCACTACAGGGACTACCATCTGGCTTGAAAAGAGCGGTTTGCGCCTACGTATGGGCCATAATCCTGTCCCACGCCAGCCGCCGGCAATATTCTCTTTCCTGAAGCCCTGCTTGCGGGCAAGGTCATACAGCCGGACCAAGTCGACCTTGCCGTTAGGCGTATAATTGGTGAGGGCGTCGTTCACAGCCATAAGCCTCTTATACGCCTTCTTTATACTGGAAAAGTAGCCAATATTAAGGGGTTAAAGGACGTGAGAGTAGTGGGGGGGCAGGAAAAGAAGGTAAATATTGCTCCTGTAGCACCGGATCATGAAGTCGTTAGTGGTATATAAGCTATGGCTATTATAAATAAAAAGACGGGGTTCTGATAGATCCTTAGGTTTAGTCTTGGGTATAAAGACCTTTTTAAGCCAACCAACGGTAAGGTTATTACTAATCCAGCCATTCTCTAATATAGCTATATACCAGTCCTTGTCCAATTGGTCCTTAAACCATTGCTTTTAAAAGTCTTTACCTTTAAAGATAACCCCGGGGGGGAGGATTCTCCCGTCTTATAAGATACACTTAAGTATAGTAGTCCAGGTCCTTCTTCTATTTTATTTAACGTATATAGACTTCTTGTCCCGCTTCGAAGACTTAATAACTAAGCCGCTTTCTCCCTGACCTTCCATTATACCTACCTCATCATGGTTATACCTGTGCCTAGGCTTGATCCAGTTAACGGTGGAATATAGGTTAAAGAACTTATTAATATTCTCCGGGGTAGCTTCGTTGACTCTAGCGTAATTAATTTTCTTTCCAACCTTTATTTTAATATCGGGATAACCGCCAATAAAGTGGGATACCTAGTGCTTGCTAAGGGGGTTGGGATCGCCTTGTTCAGCCAGTAAAGTGGCCGCTAAAGCCTTTACATTGGTATAGGTGGGAGCGTAGCCAAGGCTTTCCTGACGAAGGATCTATTGAACAATGAGGTCTTCTTGGCCGTAAGAAAGTCGCTATTGGTTTTCATAGGCAAGGTTCCTTGGTAGGGTACCATTAATGCGGTGCTTTAGGGTGGAACGTGGAATCCCGTGCTTGTTGGACGCTTTTCGCTAGCTTATACCAGCGGCAATGTCTTTCTGGGCATTTTTAATATCCTCCTCGGTATATTTGGCCATTGGTGGGTACCTGGAGCAAAAAAAAGTAAAAGAAAAGCTTCATTTTTGGTCTCTGTAGGTGGAATATAAAGTGTGTGTTGATATCGGGGGGTCCAGGGTTATGGAGGGTTTAATGTGGGTAGATGGCTTGGGTAGTTCAAACTTACCTGGGCCACATCCATATGTGGTCCACTTCCTTGTCATCCAACCTATTTATTACTTACTACTTCCTTCGTATATATAGATTATAGATTACTTTGGATTACTTCTGTCAGATTGATCCCTTGCGCTCCCGTCGCCTTTGGATCATGTTAGATCACCTTTCCTGGTAATCCATCGGTGCTCCAATCTTGATTGGCTGAGAGCTCTCCATGTTCCCCCGTACCTAGGATCGTGTGATGCTGTGGTGCCTAGAAAAGTGGATCCCACTGATTTGCTTGTACTACCATCCTTTTTTTTATTAAAACCTTAAGCTATTCTATCTCGCCTATTTTCCTGCGTTCTAACCATTCTACTCCATCACTCTACCCCGTCACTTACTTCACGATGGAAGACGATGAAGATAATAAGATAATTATTAAGGTACATACTTTAACTTTTAAGGGCTAATAGTTACTATTATTAATCCTATTTTATAGGATATACAGTTTGGCTTCCGACGTTTTCGAGCACCTGCAAAACGAATCTACGGGAATCGAAATGTCTTTCTCTTAGATGTCCCGCCGAATCCAATTGCTAGCTGGCTATCATTTTGGATACCACAGCTCGTCCGCTCCTGGCTACAGCGATTGCTACCAGAGTGGTTCTTGCCGACAACTGTCATTCTAAAGGAGCGAAACCCGAACAAGGCTGATAGCTACGAAAACGAAATCGCCACATACCTGCATCTTCGATCCCTCCAGGGCACCTACATCCCGCGTTTGTTTGGTGAAGTAGCCGTCAGCGACCCCCACGCGCAGAGATACCAGATCAGCAAGCGACCCACTCCTGCCATCCTCCTGGAAAACGTCGAAGGAGTATCGCTACACAATCTCCCAACTGAAGAGCTAGGGAATGATCAGCTTCTCAAGGAACTCCAGTGCATGTATGACCTGCTTACGAAAAACGGGGTTCTTCATGGCGATCCAAGGCTCCACAATTTTCTACGTGTTGATCAGAGGGTCGTTGCTATTGACTTTGAGCTCTCCGAGCCTCTTGTCGGTGATATAACGAATGAGGAAGAATTGGAGACCTTGAAGGGTGATATTAAGAGACGGACTGGGGAGGGAGCTCCCATCAGGCAGCCTCCCTGCCAAACGCTCCCTCAACGCCGCCCGCTCGCACTAACCACGCCCGCGCCACTTTGTGGAGGGAGACCGGCAGGGTGTGCAAAGGATTGATGATTGGCTCACCAGATGGTCCCGCCGGCCGGTTACTCGCATCAAACGGATTGCTGAAGATGGTGGGAAAGGAGGAGTGTGATGGTTATGGAGAGTGGTGTTATGGTGATGGAGAGGGAGGGGAAGGGACTGTGGTAAGGGTAAGGGAAAGGGCTGTGGTAAGGGTAGGTAGTGGAGGGAAGGGGGATTGTCATACGTGTGGTCTTAATTTCGCACTCATTTTCGTACTGGATCCACGTCTTCCATCTCTGCGCCACGAGCCATCGTATCACATAGTTATCGTCGTCCGCAATTAGGATACTTGCCCCATTCTTCGTTTTTAAACTCCCCAAAAAGTCGTAACTCTTGAGAATCTCGGCTCGATAGGCGCCGGTGTGTCCCGACATGCAAGAGGTTCCACCGTCGATATTGTGGGTCGCTGAGATTTCAAAGTTCCTCCTCTCGATATAGGCCGCTCTGAGCTAATTGAAGATGCGCTCGCTGGGTGGCGGAGCCACTCATGATGTCGAGGGGCACCTTGCCTTTGAGGTGCTTCTTTCGTAATATTTGTTCGTATTCGTCGCTCTTCTTTCGCGAATCGGTGTCGAGTATTTTGGGGGTGGTCGACGGGCCTGCTGCCGTCGATGGCGGAAGCGCTGAAGTAGAAGATGATTCGCTGAGCGGGTCGAACGATCCCGGCATCGCCATCCTTGTGAGTGCCAGACAAGAACGCTGTGAACTGATATAAGGAAGGACGATGAATGAGGGAATGGGGATCCTCGATCTCTTGATTACCGGTGTTTACCAATAGATCTTGGATTTCCTCCTTTTGCAGCGAGAGAAGCCTGTGACTACCGATGATCACCACAGGTTCTCCCGGATCCAGGAGGGGCTAACGGCGACAGGGCCGGGGAATAGGGAAGAAGTCTTGGCTACCGATGATCACCAAAGACTGGGAGTCGCGTGGCTACCGATGATCACCACGCGCGGAGTGAGGAAAGGGGACTCTGATCGACTACCGATGTTCACCTAACAGAGGGGTAACGCGACTTGTCCGACAGCAGGGCTGTCCTCACAGGAAGACGTCGGGATGAGATTCTCGCGATTGTGACTGCCGCGGCGACCGGACGCGTTCTTGAAGATCTCGTGAGGTTGTTGCTGACTGTCGAGGGCGCGGCGACCGACGGAGTTGGCGACGAGACTTGGTATCGATTGAAGTAGCACGGCGACTTCTTCGTACGATGGGGGGCTGATTAGCGGCGCGCGATGCAATCTTGTGAAGGGTTAATATTATGGGGGTTCCAACTGTGTGCTTGTATTGCTGGTGTCGCCTCCTTTCCAGAGTTGTCAGAGAACCTCTATTATATCTGTACCTGGTGGCAATGTTGGTGGCAAAAAGTAGCATGTCCAGTTGAACTTTCCTTTTACCGAACTGCTTTTCTGCTCACCGAATTGCTTTCCTTCTCACTGAACTGATTATGTTAGATCAGCTCTCCCTAAGCTTCATTCAGCTTGGTTGACCAGAATCTCTTTCCATCTGACAACATCCGCCAAGGTGTGCTGCCAAGCCATATCGTTCCGAAGCGCCGCTGGACATCTCAACGGAAAACCCCTCAAAGGCCCGTATACCGGCCACTGGCCAGGTGGCCGCAGAGAGCATTGGTTCAATTCGATCCCAAGCTTGCCGTCGAATGCGAGCAGCTACCCTAAGCCCATCATCCCCAGCCCCTTGTCTCCCGGTTCATAGCGTCGTGTATGTTCGGAACAAGGCCTCCCTCGCATCCTCGGGCTAATTGATGAAAGCGTTGGTTTTCTGATACGTCGGTACCGAAAATGACCAGGCGCAGAATATCCGAAGGTATTGCGCAGCGCGATATGCATTCACATTTGACAAAATATCTTGGCAGACCAATTATGGTTCTACAGGGCTATAAGTTTACGATAATAATGCAGCCACATTTCACCACCTGGCATTGGCACACACATCTTTACCGAAGAATACAGTCCTCAACCACTTCCTCGCTGCACGCAGATTGCAGAACCCAATACGGCTAAGCTTGAATCGGAGATCATGGAGCGCAAATGCGTGTGCTAGATGTACAAGTCCCAGTCAGGCGCATTAAACAAGCGAAACGGATAGGACGCCTTGTCGCTAAGTTTGAGGAATGGCCGCTTGGACCCCGCTCACGTCCAGATAGGTGCAAGCGGTGAGGCTCAACCCCATTGGCCCGCATTGAAGGGAGGGTGGTGGAGGAAGAGGTGGTAGCCAAGGAGGATGTGGAGCACCCAGAGCCAGCCCAGCCTGTGCGGCGCAGCGCACGTCATCGGGTTCAAACCAGGCGCAAGCGAGAAGCAGATGCAATGTCTGACTCTGACAGTGGTTGAGCTACATTTTGGTATAACTCCCATAGAAATTGACCCAATATTAGTCTTGTTGTGGCCAGTGTGAGCATTCAGGGGTAATCTCAACAAGGTTGTGTGGCTGGTGTGGTGGTGGTGAACCAGATCCACATGTGGTCCATTTCCTGGTCATCCAACCTATCTATTACACAGCAAGCATTTTGATTTCCAGTGAAACCCACTTAAGCCCGCTGGCAAATAAGCAAGAACTTGACTTGAAGGCTTTGTTGACTTTTGCCTTGACTGCAGGCCGTTTCCTTTGGTTCTTTGCCCTCCTTTGGGTAGCTCACTTTGTTGCCTCTGCTCACTGCTCCGCCTCTTACAGCTCCATGTACCTAGTATATTTAGGCAGCGCGGTCCCAATTTCCAGCAACTGTACCAATCAATATTCCATCTTTTTCGCAACCTTAGAGAGTCAAATTCAACAGTCCACGTTGACGAATCAGACGCGGATCCAACATCTCCCACTTTGCTGTCCCCGGCTTCCCTTTCCCTTCAACACATACCTACCTAAGCCTCCAAAAGCACGTACCTAGCCATGTGCATGTGGTTTAAGCCCAGCATAGACTTGTTTGTGCCGCCGCACCGATTATATATAAGCAACTACACCGTGGAGGAGCTGGCAATTGCCAGAGCCAAAGATTATATCGAACTCCCTGGACTGCTAAGCAAGGTCATCCATGAAAATCCGGCTTTTCAGCTCCCACAATCCGAAGGCTCAGGAGAGTCTTGGTTCATCCGAAGAGCAGAAGTCGTCAGGCCACCCCAGATTAGGCTTTCTGGAAACCAGTTTGAGAAAAGCTCGTTCGGGAACAGCGCCAGTGGCGCCGCGACCCTGAAAATTAGCTTGGAACTTATCTTGACCTCGACAAAAGCACACATCTGGGCACTACCTCTCACGCAAGTGTCCTGGCATCAATGTTCTGTTCACCGAAGGGGTACCCTACTAGGGATGTAGCTCTCTCTCTCCCATTAAGCGGGGTAGAGAGTGGATGTCTGGCCCTAGAATAACGGATGAAGGTAGGTAGAGCGACAAGAACTCATTTCTGTTAGCCCAGTTGAAGTGCTGAGACTACCATTAGAGAGGAAATTCTGGCATAACGATCACTATAACCCTCAACACGTCGTTGAGGAAGTGGAGATGGAAGATGCGGAGACGGCCGAAGTGAACATTGAAGACGTGGAGTGATCGGAGGAGGCTTACATGAGAGGTCAGACGCTGGGTATTGCCTGCTACTTGCCTTAACTCCCCGATTAAGCAGTGTGAAATAATAGAAGGACAGATTTCGGGTTGGGCACGATGAAGCGCTATGTGGGAATCCGGCATTACAGTTGCTTATCTCTTCTCGTGAGTCTAATCCAGAAGTCTGATGACAACCAAGTAACCCCATCCACCAACTTGAGCGGTGAGGCTTTGTTGACAGGGGCAATATCGTAGCGTCGGAAGATCTGTTTAACTATTAGCAATGCAGCCCTGGATCATCCTGACCACTGATGGTCACCCTGGTCAGAGAGACATACCTCGGTGAACCACTTTCCAAGTTCCATCAACCCAACCTGTTTCCCCAGACAGATATACTTTCCTGTGCTGAAGCCTAGTTCCACGGCTGCCCACATCTCGTCGTGTTGTTCTGGAGTTGCCTCTAACCAACGCTCAGGCTGCCAGATGTCAACATCTGGGTTGAATAAGGCTTTGTCTCTGGTGATCCCTAACATGCATTGTGCGATCTCGGTTCTGTGGTGAAGTCGTTAGGATAAAAGGCTTCATGACAGTCAAGAAAAGCATACATACCCCTTGGGAAGATAATAGCCGTGAATGGTATCCCCCGTATCAGGCACTTGCTTACTGAAGCTCAGCCCAGCACCATTGGGCCAGATGCGCATCGTCTCGTGGATGACTGCCCATAGATACTTGAGCTCCTTGGTGTCGGTGTAGCTGATGACTTCTTCAGAGTCAGATTCTTTGAAGAAGGCGTCGATCTCGGCCTGGAGTTTACGGTAGGCTTCAGGTGTGGTCAGCAGGGCAAGCAGCGTCATGCGGAGGACAACGGACGTCGTCTCAGACCCAGCAACACTATCTTCATCAGCTCGGTACTGCTCATGTCGAGGGACCCACTCACACAAGCGTGATACACTCCTGCACCACATCCTCCGCCTCAATACCATTGTCCAAATAACTCCTTATCAAATCCCTCTCTCCCTTTTCTTCCGCACCGCCCTCAACCCGCTTCCTCACCTCCTCCTCCGCAAACCTAACCCCTTATCAGCAACCATCCCATTTTCCCCTTTCCTAGACAGAGGAACTCACCTCATCAAAACCCCAAAACCCACCTTATCCCCCGCCCCCGGCATCATCTTCCTCAAAGGCCAAGTATGCATCGCATACACCAACTGCGGCAGCGCCCCCAAAACCCCAAACATCGGCAGCATGACCTCCGTAATCTCCAAATACCGGTTCACATCCCCGTCCCTATCCAAAAACCCAAACGGCCGTCCAAACGTCACCGACGTGGCAACATCCAGAGTAAAAAACTGCGCCCGGTGTCCAAACTCCATTGGTTTTGTGTCGGAACGACCCGAGACATACTTCCGCTCAACCAAGTCGATAAAAGCCCCGACTTGTCGATCGACTCTCTTTTCCATCGCTGCTAACCCAGCACCGGACCACTGATTGCTTTTGTTACCCTTCCCCCCTTCTTATCTTGTTTTGTCAGGAGGGGATGGGGCGCTTACAGCAGGAATGAGCTTGTTTTTTCTCTCTTTTCTTGATTCATTGTCTCGCATGGCGATGCACGACCACCTTTTGAGATCCCAACGGGAGAACTCGAACCAGAGCCCTTTTGTGTATTTTGCCTTGTGGGAGCACACATAGCGGAATGTGGCCGCGTCGGAGAACACCACAATGTTGGGGGTTACGCGCACCAGGGGGCCGTATTGCCTGCAGAGGTCATAGACGTATTGAGCCGAACCGGGTTTGAGGGTGCGCCGGGCGTACACCAAAGACGTGAGGGAGTTGAGGAGGGGGCCGGGGATGTGAGAGAGGCGGTGGTATTGGATGAGAGTGGGGATGATGATGAATGTGGTGAGCAGGAAGAGAAGAGCGAGGGGGACGAGGGTTGTTGTGGGGAGGTTGAGAGTGGGGGCGATGAAGGGCTTGAGAGTCTCCATGTTGTGGTTTTGTCAGCGTGTGCTGACGAGGAGAGCGTTGTTGAGGTTGAAGACGAAATGCGGGGTCTGTGGTGAGAAATGGTACGCTCATGAGTGTGTAACACCTATCCCTATCAGCAGTTGGCAGCGCCCAAGTGATAGACCTGCATAAAGGTGTTCTGGGCGCGGCTGAATGGCTTGCACTAACATGCAACAGACAACTGTCTATCCCTAAAGTGGCGATGCTTATTCTTGTATTGAACAGACCAGTATGTACATAGCTGATTGGCAGCTCGGATGTCTTTGTTCAAGTTACTAACTCCTCCACCCCTGAATCTCATCCAGCGTCAACACATAGTCGCTGTTGTAGATCTCGTTGAGAACAGCAACCGTGTTCCAGCTGGGGTTGTTGATAAAGTCATCACCCCAAACAGCAAACCACAGCCAGTTGGCCTGGTAAGCCTGCAACAAGCCGGGCAAAGGGGCAGCGCCAACCTCTGCAGCAGCAATCATCTTCTTGTCCCTGCCGAGGGCGATCAACTCGTTGTACTGAGTCGACATGGGCTATCAAAATGTCAGCATCATCCCACACCATCTTCAGTTCGGAGACAAAAACTTACCCCATTACCCTGCGCATACACATCCGCCGACAAGATATCAACCGTATCATCACCCGGATACCAATCCTCCAAAATCGAATTCCACACCCAAATCAAATTATCCAAACCATGGTGCACCGTCAGACGCTCATACAAGATATCCCAAAGCTGCTTCGCCGGCTCCGGCCCCTTGGCTCCCCACCAGAACCAACCACCCTCCGCCTCGTGAAGAGGTCTCCACAAGACCGGAACACCAGCAGCCTCCAGCCTCTTGAGCTGGACAGCAATCGCGTCAATGTCCCTGATGAGAAGAGTGTAGTTCGCACCCTGGGGGTTGGCCAACGTGGCGGCAATGTCAAAGTCGGTAGCCCGAGTGTAGAAGCCGGACCACCACTTGTTCTCTTCGGTGTCATACAGACCGACGGGAGCGTTCCAGTGCCAGAGGACAGAAACGATACCGCCTGCGTTGTGGTGGGCGATGGCGTCCTCGACGGCATGGCTGGTGGTGCCACGCTCGACGCGGGAGGGAGAGTAATCCATCAGATCGACAGCCACCAGCGCGGGAGTCTTGCCGGTTTGCTGTCTGATCCACTCGGCGTGGTGGAGCTCCTGCTGGCCAGAGATGATCTTGTTGCCGTAGACGGAGCGGAGGTAGGAGTAGAGCTTCTTGGCGTTGGTGTCGGCGTTGGGGTTGTTGAGGTTGGGGTTGATGTCGTGGGGGGGGCGAGGGGCGGAGGGGGTGAGGGTGATGGAGTCGATGAGGTACCATCCCCAGTTGTTGACGATGTCGATGGTGTTTTGTCCGGCGTTGAGGAGGACCTGGCCGGCGGCGACAGAAGTAAAAGAGTCACCGGCGGGGAAGAAGACCTCGCTGACGGCACCGTTGTTGAGGACGACGTTGGTGCGCTTGTCACCGTAGATGGCGGCGTACCGGATGGAGAGGTCGTAGAGCTTAGTGGTGGCGGAGCTGATCTGGAAGGTGATCTTGTCGGAGCCCTCGTCGAAGCCGGTGACGTAGCCACGGCCGGTATAGCCTGCCTGAGCAGTGTCGACGGTGGTGCCTGTGAGGATGGCATCTTCGGCCTCGTAGGTCACGGGGCCATCACGAGGCTTGCAAGGCTTCGCAACAGCGCTGCTGGCCAGGGCCAGGGCGAAGAGCCCGATGTCGAGGAGCTTGACCATCGTGTCTTTGCTGGAGTTCTGATCAACTGCCAGGCGTCAAAGGATGGATGAAGAACAGGAACCAAAACATTTAAAAGCGATGGGTATCACGATGTCTTATTATAGCGGCCACCGGGCCGTTGCACCTGAGGTATGTACACAAGATGTTGTAATGTCGGAAGGGGAACCTCCGTCCCGGGTTGCAAGGGTCGCTGTCAACCCCCGGAGTGACATGATCCACCGCTCCCCGTTACGTCTTGTCTAGACAATTCGCGGATAAAACTGCGTCCTATAGAGGGCTAGTTAGGCGAGCACGGAGGAATGCCACCTTGAGGCGTGTCCTGATGGTGTGATCGCGGGCTGAGGGAAACCAGGTTGTTGGATATCGCCAGTCTTGTAGCGGGCTTGGCGGACGGTGCATCCTACCCCGAGGTCACAGACGTATGTAACTCCGATCAATCTCAAGATAAATGTTCATTTGTGTCTGTTCATCCGAATGACATCAACGATCCAAGTCATTGTTGGAGAACACAAAAGGCTTCAGCTCCCGTTGACCCGCCACCATCTCAATTCCTCTTGTTCTTCGACATGGCCCTCTGCTTCGGGCCCGTCCCATGCAGCCAGTCCATCCACCCGTACGCTCCGTAGTTGACAACAAACTTCTCGTGGTGGACATCATGTCCCTTCGCGATGGCACCGAAGAAGTCATAGCCACTGTGCACAGTGCTCGTCTCGATGAGCTGCCAGCTCAAAAATGCCCAGAATGTCAAGATGTGAGTCCTCAACAAGATAGGGGCCATGACGACGGGCAGGGTGTTTGCCACCACTTGCTCGATCGGATGGGCATACTGCGCTGCCAGAGCAACAGGTGCGATGAATTCGTGGTGGACTTTGTGAATCATCTTGTAGAATCGGGGTGTATGGAACAATCGATGGACGTAGTAGAAGGAGATCTCCCTCACGATCCAACTGATGAGAAAGTCCCGGAGGAAGATGTTGAGAGTTGGAGGAGTTTCTGTGATTTGGAAGCTCGAGGGATTCCCGGTGTAGTGGGATCTAGCCAGCATCAAGAGAGCAAATACTGTGTTCATGAGTTGGTTCCGGCCGACGATATAGGCGCAATGTTTTATTTCTTTCCATGTCGGTTGTTTTGGTGCCGGTTGCAGTTTGTGCCTAGCTGAGAAACTGGGCAGGATGTAGTCGAGAGCGGTATAGGCGATGGCAGGGACCCAGAAGAAGAGCAGCTGAACAGCAAGACTGCCAAAGAACTCGATCTGATGAGGGCTGTATGTTCGGACAATGGAAGCCCAATAGAGCTGGAACGCACCGAGAGAAATAGACGCCATGTTGATGATGCCCTCGTCCGGATTGCCCTGCTGTGTGTGGGAAGATCTCGAGTTCGTAGGTCTCTTCTAAACCTGTTGAGGCGCCGACTGTTTTGAGGATTGAAGACCTCTCGATTGGGACAAAGACCTCGGCAACTTCCCCAGTCTTGGCGCCTCCGCGTTCACATTCGAAGCGGGGTTTGCCACTTGCCCTTGCAAGTAAATTCCCATCCCCCGCAGATCCCCTCCTGACAGCTCTTCAAAGAGCACGTGAAGCGACATAGACGGCTGACCGTGGATAACCGGTGTCAAGACAAACGCTCTCCGACTGCCCGGCTTGGAACTGAACATTAGGATCGAGAGCTAATTGAGAGCCATTTAATTCGTGGTATTCTGTACGTGTCAACAGTATTCATATTTGGGACAAATATACCCGGCATTCATGGCATCACAAAGAATCCTCATCATGCCCTGGCCAAACAATCTCCCTCTTGTGCACGGCCACCGCACACCGAAACCCAATAAACCCCCAAGCCACCACCAACAAAACCGTCATGACCGTACTGAACCACAGCATTCCCGCGCTTTCCAACACCCTCCCCATGCGTATACACGCCAACGTGAAGCCAACATTGGGAAACACAAAGCTCCACCAACTGAGATGAAACTTCCTATCCGGCATCCCAGCCACCACCGCCGTGGTCGCACTCGCAAAGAACCAAAAGCTCAACCCCCATAAGAACACCGCAGTCGTCATAGCCAACAGCCGTATTCCAGCCCCGAGAGTCTGGATATTTACCCCTGGATTTCCACCACTAAATGCAATCACCTCCATCGCCGGCAAGCCCACCAATATCCTCGGTACCTCACCGGCCATGGCCACCAGCGCAGAGCAAGTAAAACTTGGTGGCCCAACAGCAATAAACATACCCGGCCTCTGCACCGGCAGTCCAAACGCCATCAGCCTTGACAAATAGGTCGAATAGTAAAACATCGACACCAATATTCCCAGTCCCTGCGCCGCCAACCCAGCAGATATCATCTCAAGAGCCTGAATAGCAGGTTGTGACTTGGCCAACGAACCCGCCAACGAGCCCGCCAACATGACCGGAAATATCGGTAGGATCCAAGCCGGCGTCATGGCATCAATCGACAGCCGTCTCTCTTCCTTGACCGTAAACAGCAAATGATACTGCAAAACCGAAAACAGAAAGGTAACAGCGAGGTAGGTCCAAAAAGCGACTCTCATGAACGGGGCAAGTCGTACATATGCCGCCGGAGTCAAAAATATCCGTCCGTATTCGTCAATGTTGAGCAACATGGCGCAGATGGAAAGCCAGAGGGTGGATATAAACAGCGCTTCGTGGGGTCGAGTAAACGCCCGCCGAAAGGTGTGCTGGTACATGACGAGCCGGAGGATGATCATCACCGTGATGAACAAAAACGCCAGGAGGTCAAGGAGGAAGATGATCAGCCCTATGGTGCCGAGACCTGTGAAGCGATGGGGCGTGAGGGCGATGACCATGGCGATGCCAGAAGTGGACATGGTGACGGTGTACCACGCAAAGGTGAAGTGCAGCAATCGTTCGCGCCATGGCAATGGAGGTTGGAGGTAGGTCGGGATGCGATGGAGAACAGCAAGACGGGGTTCCGCGCCTAGCTCATCGACGCTGTTGCCGTGAACCATGGACACGGCGACAGAGGTCCGGCGACGGGGTGGGGGCGGCGGTGGTGGCGTGCGGCTTCGCGGAGGAGGTGGGGTTGGTGGGGCACACTGGTCGGTGATGGTGGACATGGCCGACTCCGGGTCGCTGATGGAGCCCTGCCGGCCCGTTGGGCGGGAGGTGATCAGGCCCAAATTGGCGACGGCTGTGGTGCCAGATGTCATGGCGGGCTGGTAATCTTGGACTGAGGTCGGCATGGCGCCTGTCAGCCAGTCCGATCGGAGGGAGTGGTCGTTGGAAGATGTGTGCGAGTCGCGGATGGGCGAGAAAAAAGTATCAGGTAAACAAAGAGCAGGCAGCTGGCGGTAAGAAATGGGGCTCGTTGATTGCGATGCAACGCGATAAGGTAAGAATGCCCCCAGTCGCTCATCTCATGATTCTGGTGGGGCTCGCCATGGTCGATGTGTCTGGATTGGTGCCACGAACACTCGGTCCTGTTCGGTTCGACGGTTGAGGAATGTCGCACTCGGAATGTCGCCAGAGAGAGGCGAGCATGAGCCTCACTGACGCCATGTCAAAGTTTAAGTTTTAGGGGCCGAGCGCACAACAATCTCGGGTTAGGGTTACTCAAAGCATTATCTTTCCAGGAAAATATTGACCAGTTCTGAGTGGAATTGTTCTTGTCGTGCTTGTGTATGTGTATTTGTTCGTCTACCGACTTGCTAATTTCCATCTTATGCCCACAGACGAGCCTCCTCTGCGTACTTCATGATACGGTCATGCAGCACCCCCTTCCGCAACGCCTCGTAAATGTTAGAGGCCTGTGTTCCCAAAATTTTGGTTCTCGGATCCGCCTGAGTGCCATTACCGTGACCATGATCGTCCTCTCCTTCTGCCCTGGTCCTCAACAGTAATGGCGGATGATCTTCTACCCCTCTGTTCAGCGGGATTCCCAGCTCCTTCCTCACAAACTCATACACCAGCTTCCCGCCCTCACCGACAAATTCTCCCGCCTGTCCCTGATCACTAAACATGTCATGCTGTTCCCTGTAATGCTGCTCCAAAAACTCTCTCACGGCAGTCCTGTACTCCGACAAGAAGAAACGATCCACCATCTCCCCCTTCGAAAAGGGTTGCTCATCATCCAGCAACCACCCCGTCGACTCCTTCGCAACCTTGTCACACCTCTCCCTCAAGTCCAAATGCGCGAGTTCATCCCACCTCTGTAGTATCATGTCTCCCAACTGTCCCGCGACCCTTTCAATCACCTCCACCCTCCCCGCACCGCTCTCCCCGAAGACATGATCCCTCACCAAACTCGGCAACCAAAGCCTCACCTCCTCCCTGAACCTCATCTGAACCACCCTCAAATCAACAGCCTGGGACAAGACCCACATATAAGTAGCACACATCAGCCCCAAAATCTCCACCCCCTCCATCGCGTACCGTCCCGCCACCAACGCCATAGAATTCACGCTCTGGTTCCCCATCTCAGCGACCTGCACACTCGCGCTCACCGGTCTCGTCAAATACGACAACTCAGCCATGTACCCCGCCATCGTGACATCAAACCCCTTGGCCGTAAAGCTCTGACTGGGGTCGTCAGCCGACAAGTTCGGCGGCAAGCCCTTGCTGGTCATGTTATTGATCACCTCCGAGCACTGCGCGAATATCAACCGGCCGAGATTTTGCAGTGCAAGCGAGGTCTTTTCCATGGCCGAGGTCAGGACCATGGCTTGAAAGTTGCCGCCGTGGTGGATCGAGCTTGAGGAGGGGTCGATGAGGGGGTTGTCGGTCGTTGAGTTGAGTTCTGTTGTGATTTGTTTTGTTGCCAGGAGAAGGTCTTCCAATTGGGGACCAATCCATTGCGGGGCTGTGCGGAGGGAATAACGGTCTTGAGCGAGGCCGAGGCGGGTTTTGGGGGAGGATTCGGCGGAAAAAGGAGGGGAGATACTGGAGTTGGAGAGAAAAGACAGGATGTTCGAAGCCGCTTCGGCTTGGCCGGGGTGAGGGCGGGTGCTGGAGATGAAGGGGTGGTAGTTGTGGGAAGTGCCGTTCAGGGCTTCGGTGCCCATTGCTGTCAGGACTTGAATCAACAAGGCGAGCTGGTTGGCTTGGGCGATGACCAGGGAGGCCATGGCGCAACTGGGGGCGGTGCCGTTTGTGATTCCGAGGCCTTCTTTGGCTTGGAGGCGGACGGGGGTGATTCCGGCGATTTGGAGGGCGTCGCTAGCGGGGATGATCTTGCCGCTGCCGAGCTTGACAAAGATGTCGGGGTTTCCTTCTAGGGCACCGGCGATGTAAGATAGAGTCGAGAGATCTCCCGAGGCGGAGATGCTGCCTCTGAGGGGAACGACCGGGGTCATGTCGTTGGCGAGAAGCCTCATGATGGACTCGATGACGCTGGTGCGAACGCCAGAGTGGCCGCGCATGAGGGAGTTGCAGCGGATCAGCATGGCGGCCTTGACCACTGGGCTGGGGAGAGCATGACTTCGGAGAAGCTCGTTTCTGCCGTTGTCGTTGCCCTTGTCACTTTGAAGAAGGATACCGACATTGAGATGCTGGATGGCGGCACTCTGAAGTCGTTCAAAATCTTGAGTCCTGGTATCTGCACTGCCTCCGAAGCCGGTATTGACACCGTAGATGGTGTGCCCTGCTTCGAGCTCGTGTGCAAGGTAAGCAACACTTTCATTGACTTGTCGAATTATATCGTCGTCATCGGTGAGACGTGCTTTTGCGCCGTGACTAGCCACAGGGTTAGCCTTTCCTTGTTGTTGACAAGCGACGGGACGGAGAACTTACAGTGCAACCGCCGCAACATCAGCAACAGTCAGGGTTTCGCCATCAACAGAGACGACCCCGGTTCCAGTCAACTGCTTCTGCAGTCTCTGCCATTCGGAGAGAACACCAGAGGCATGCATAGCCTCCGGTTTCTTGGCGTGTGAGGATCCGTTGGTTACCATGTTGAAAGTGGTGTCTGGCAGGAGGCCAAGATGCTTTCTGGGTTTGCTCGCCAGTTGATGATCTTTTCACGCTATCACCCGAGCTCCTGCCGTTTGCTCGTCGTCGCCGTTCCGTTCCGACTTCCGGGGAGAGTTTTTTTGTGGCGCTTTTTAGTGTGCTATTACCCTAATGGGAAGGAATGCCAACTGTGCGCGGGTTCGCAATTGCATAAAGTTATGCGGTAGTGAGACAGGGGGTCGTAGGCAAGTTCTCAACCTTTGTGCTGACAAGAAAGCAAAAGAATGGCTTACTTCTCACTCGATGTTTTCCGCTGTCTTTATACCTTTTTACTTTTATAGTGTTCATGCCCGTTGTTCTTGATGGTCGTGTCTCTGACGTATGGATTGGCATCTCTTTGCTGGAAGGGCTGAAACCTGGCCATTCACGGTTCTCGTGATGGGGTGCCACGCCGAGACACTTTTGTCAGACGCAGCCATGGTATGGTCTGCCCTCATAACCCCGGAGTCTGGATGGTCAATGTGGCAGGCTTGCCTCATGTAGTCACACAAGATTCCTCATCCGCGATGCAGTCAGCATCGGAGCCCAATCGAGACATCTAACGCGATACTAGAGTCCCCCGTGGCTTGCATGGCTTTGACCACACTTGTCGTTGTCTCGCTCTCAACAACAGATGCACGAAAGCAAGGCTGGACTGGAGCTCCCTGATTGTGAAACATACCAGTAAAAACAGCCATCCAAGATTGATTCACATATTTGCACTGCAGCTATCTCTCAACAACAAAATGTGCTCTGTCTGCCCCCATATCTATAACCCGGTAATCCAGCCTGTCCTCCCATCTATCCACCAACACCTCCATTGTGAAAGCAACGCATCATTAGTTCCAGCCAATCTCTGTCCGTACTTTACATGCAAGCGGCGCCATCGATGCCGATGACCTTGCCGTTAACCCACTCGCCGTCCTGCGACGCCAAGAAGCAGACGACGCGGGCGATATCGATCGGGAGACCGACACGGTGGAGAGGGGACCAGCCGGCAGCGTACTGTTGCAGTTAGCATCGTGATAACATGCAGTAAATCCATAAGGAGGCTCACCTCGTCAACACCCTCATCGTCGAGCTTGTCGCCGTTGGGGATGTACTCTCTGCAGACCTGGTGGTACATGTCGGTCTTGATACCGCCGGGGGCGACGGCGTTGACGGTGATCTTCTTGTCACCGAAATCAATAGCCATGCAGCGGACAAACGTCTCAATGGTTCCCTTGCTGCCGGAGTAGACAGCGTGTCTGGGGACAGCCTTGGCCTGACCGGTGATGGAGCCCATCAGGATGACACGGCCACCGACCTCGAGGTTCTTGTAGGCCTCGCGAGCGACGAAGAACTGGCCACGGGTGTTGATGTTGAAGACACGATCGAACTCCTCAGGGGTGACATCCTTGACATGACCAAAGGAGACGACACCGCTGTTGGAGCAGACGATATCGAGCTTGCCCCACTTCTCCTTGGCCTCCTTGAAGAGACGGACGATCTGGTCGACCTCACCAACGTTGGCCTTGACGGCGAAGGCATCGGTGCCGTTCTTCTTGATCTGTTGGACGACCTCGTTGGCGGCCGAATCGCTGTTGGCATAGTTGACAATGACCTTGGCGCCACGACGTCCGAGCTCGAGAGCCATCTCCTTGCCGATACCACGGCCTACATTGTGTTAGCTGTGAGGTCACGGTTGAATGCCGATCCCCAAGATAGATGAGGCAGCTCGCATGTGGTGCCACGATAAGGGGCGGGATGTGGGCTTGGCACCGGACTTTGGCTTGGGGTAAATGCCCCGTACCGCGCACAGGGGAAGTGCTTGGCGGGGCTGCTGTGCATGTGCAAGGGCTTCGAGGCTTAACCCTCGACAAGGATGGATAATACATACCAGCACCAGTTACCAAGGCGACCTTGCCCTCGAGCGAAGCCGACGCCAAACCCAGAGGACCGGGGATGGCATTGTACTTGCTGGAGGTGTTGGAAGTGACGCCAGGCATGGTTGCGGTTTGTTGTTGGGTTTGGCTGGAAAGTAAGACAAGGAGCTAGATCAGGGAATGGCAGATGCAATGCAATGGTGAGTATCTTGACAAGGAAAGAATGCTGAAGTGTGAGAGGGCATTGGAATGGCAAGGACGTGATCCTTACTTATATGTCGATGGCCGTCCGGCTATTTGGAACACTGCGAGTCACCCTGAATCGTTCTGCGACGATCTCGCGGCTGTCGCCTGTCGGACCATGTTTGGAGGAATGCCGGACTGTGCTCTACCCGCGGACAATCGGTGACGGTTCGGCGCCGAGAGCAGCGCTTCCAGGCGTTTGCACGGTGCTGTTGGTGTTGGGAACGGGAGGACGAAAAGGGATGCAAGAATTGGATAGGATCGTCTGTCGTTGACTCGTTGGACTGGTTGAAGAGCTCGGTCATGGCAGAATTCCAGAGCCGTGGATGGCCGCCGTCAAAAGGCTGCAAGCAGCAAAAGCATCCAACCCGCACCAAACGGCAGACCATCCGGACTTAGTCCGGCAGACAGGTAGTGTCCATGTTCATTACTGAGTGCCAAGGAAGGTACAGTGCTTGCAAACACAGGAGAACAAAGTCACCTAAATGTCACGTTGCACCGTGTCCCCTTTCCCCGCCATACGTAGCTGAGGAGGACGGGGTCCGGCGCCCTTGGCCCTGTGCATCGTCAAGTCTCCGCCTCCACGTTTTCAGTGTCTCGCTGCTTCGCCATCAACTTGGGGCGCGAGACCATCTCATTCACCTGGATTCTCCCTTTGATCTCTGCTCCTCCATAAGGTAGCTCACTACTGGCAACTGTTGGAGTGCGGCTAGCCTAAGCTGTCAACGATTCAATGAAATAGGGGTCATGATTCGTGCCCAGTTCTCAAGTCATTGGCAAATTCAATAATTTTCTTCTCGGCAAAGAGGCTGACACAGACCACTTCATCAGGATCAGGAATGTCAACCAGACACGTGCTCTTGGCATCAAAACCCTTACTGTCACCACGATGCCAGTTATTTTTGTTTCTTGCACGAGACGAGGTCAATATCTTTGTCATCATGCAGCCACATACATGATAAGCTTGATATCAGCCCGTCAGCACTACCACCGCGGGAAGCGCCAAATGGATTATGGGGTAAAGTCGTTGACCCGCAAGGTCTGGACCCCCGTGTTCCTGCATATCACCCACCAAAAGAGAAAAGAGCGACATGCCTCAGAACCTTAGCATGCTGTGTTCCTCCAGAGCAAACCCAACGTTATGGCCCGTCAGCTTACCATATTGTTACTGTCTTTTGTGCAGACCGCTGACTGATCTGCGCTGTAAGAAGTTTATTTTGGTACCCGGAAACATTCTGCAACAAAGCGAGAGAGAGCACCTCGGCATATGTCTGGAAAGGTGATCAAGAAACCAACACTGTTGTGGACTTGCCAACAGTGAGCTCGCCCTGATGCCCTCAGCCAACCCCCCGGACATGATCCCGGCCCGAGAGGGGAGTTCCGATCAGTGTAAAAGCACCACTCGATTGGTTGCTTGGCTCATTCCAGAGGACGGTTGACTGCATGCAGAGAGGGCGGCGGCCCCACTACTTCCGCCGCGGTCCGGACCTCCGGTACAAACGCCCGAGCCCCGACACCGGCGAGAAATGGGGCCTGATCTGGCATATCTCGGGTACGAGCGGGCGGGCTTTTGCCCGAAAGTTATCGCTGGAGTTATTATAATGCTGAGGATTCCCAACGTTGAGCGCTCTTCGTCGACCCGCCCTGTCAATGGTGCTTGGCCCAACTGGTGAATACCTACCATGATCGGATATGATCTTGGCATTTTTCCTGGGCGAACAATTGCGGCCGGCTTTTACTTCACATCTTGCTAACACTTGATCAGGTCTTTTGCAAGTGAGCGTTTTGCAACGAGGTTGTACCACCTTGGACGTCCCCCTCACCAGAGTGGGCGGCTCGCTCCATCCCGCACCCGCACCTGGGCTTCCCCAAAAGGGACTCTTGGGGTGGTGGCAATTGTGATGTTCTGCAGCAGGTCGCATTAGCATGTGGAGGGCGGGCCAATAGCACGGCCTAGCTGAGGTCAACACCCATTCAGCTGGTGTGCCAGCGACAGCCTTACCATTCTCGGTTGTCGTACATAACGCCATCTTCGTTCCAGGTGCTTGGAGACCCGAACCCGCCATCCGTTACAAAAGAAAACCTTTGTGTGAAACTGCTTGCACCTGTCAGTTCCAGACCACGTTTCCCAAGAGCCTTCTATCGCATTCCGAAAACTCTAGAACGTTTTGTGCAATTTCACCTGCAGACACAGCCGGCCACATCCAGCAGCACTAACCACACACAGATATGGATATCGACGAACTCGGCTTCCAACATTCAGCTGAAGGATTGCATGGACCTTTTGAGATATCCCCGCTTGTGATATTGGAGCCAAAGGATGTTTCAAGATGAAGCTTCAGCTTCAATGTCGCGAGGCACTTCCGATTTCTCCTCCGCGCAAGCGCTCTCCAGCGTACGCCACTATTGGGCGAGGCCTTCAATCGATCACGAAACAGTTTAGTCCAGAAGAAAAGAGGCTTGCGTCGTTTCTCCATCAAGTTGTTGACGACAACAAAAGGAGGCACCTCAGTTGACGATTGGGCTTGGCGTCGCCAGGAAAGGAGTATAAGATGGACGTGGTGATCGTCTCAGACGACGGACACTCGCCGCATCACTTTTCACATCATCAAAACTCGTTCACACATCAAACCAAAATGTCTTCTGACCCCTATCTCGCCGTGGCTGCCACCTGGGAAATTCCTTACGCCCATACCCAGGTGACACCAGAGTCTTTCTTCTCCACTGATGACACTTCCGAGTCGGTATTTGACCCGGACCACCGCTCTCTGGTCGATGACAACGATATCCGGGATGGCGGAAAATATCGCTGTGAGTGTCCTCTTCTGCGCGAATCTGTGACCGGCAAGTGTTGACAAAGAGACAGCCATCGTCAAGCTTCAGATGCGCTATGAAGGCCAGCAGCCTGGTGATAAGTCCTACGCCATGGGTACCGGTTGGCTCATCGCCCCAGACCTCTTGGTGACTGCCGGCCACAATGTCTTCGACTGGTCTGGTTATGGCAGAGGCCTCGGCAAGGCCGTCGACATCAAGGCTTACATCGGCTACCACGGACGTTCCAGCATCAACTCTCCTATCGTGCAGTTTCGCTCAGGCAAAGTCGTTGTCACCAACGCCCAGTGGGTTGTCGACCGCAACAACCGCCATGCCGACGTCGCCTTCGTCAAACTCGACAAGCCCTTCACTGGCAACCTCCGCCTCTTCACGTACAAGAACACTCCTGAGAGTGGCGATGACATGATTGGTGTTGTTGGCTATCCTGCCGACAAGACTCTCGAGGATGCCGATGGCCGCGAGGAGAAGGGTGCCCTTATGTGGGAGCAGTTCACCAGCACCACTTACGTCCTTGACTCGGCCAAGAACAAGGGAAGGGGCATGCTCAAGTACCGGATTTCGACCTTTGGTGGTGAGTTTTGGATTCTTTTTTCCCCAGGATAATGTTGCGCTAACAGCGGATAGGTCAATCTGGTGCTCCTGTTATCCGCAAGGGTTCCAAGCAAGCTGTCATCGGTACTCACGTCTACGGTGGCGGCGACAAGAACTCGGCCAGTGTCATAGGCCCGCTCGGCAATGACTACGAGGGCATGCTCAAGGTCTTCGACGGCAACCTCCCACCCTGGGGTGAACACCAGGGCATCAAGCTTGTCAAATACGGCTACTCCACCACCTCCCCCGGCGCCAGTCCCACGACCCAGCCTGCTCCTCGCACCGGTTACACCTCCGCTCCAGCTCCTGGACCCCTTGACGCTGAGGGCTTCTTTGACGACCTCAAGAAGGTTGCCAAATTTGTGCAGGGCAACGTGGGCCCTGCCGCCCCTGTTTACCTCCAGCCGTTCTTGGGCGGCGTCCACGGCGCCATCGCTCACGCCATCCTCGGTGTCATCAATCAGGCCACTGAATCTGCCTTGACTGATGTAAGCTCTGTGCTGCAAGGCACGCTCGAGCGTGGCATCCTCGCCGAGGCTGCCCTCCAATCCATCTTGAAGCTAGAGGACAACCCCATCACCCGCAAGATCCTGCAAGAAATGTCCTCGATCTGGAGCACCCACTACCGCTCCATCAACTTTGACCCCATCATCTGCCGCCTCGGCCCCGCCCTCCCCCTGACCGCGAACAAGATCCTCAGCTCGACCGAGTACACCCAAACTACCGCCACCGGCGAGGTCAAGCTCAAAACCGTCCCCTTCGCTGCTACCTCCAACGGCCCAGCCACCAACGGTCAACAAGCCGAGCTCTTCGGCCTCTTCCCCGGCATCACCATCGGCATCGAACTGGGCAAATTCCTCGTTGACACTATCAAGAACCGTGCCGAGTCCTACCGCGCCGAGGGCTGGTTCGACGACCTCGGAAAGGTCATCGTCCGCGCCGTCGAGCGTGAGCCCCTTTACCAGCTCACAAAGAAGATTGTCGAGCACGTTTCCGAGTCTTCCTTCTCGACCCAATCCCTCTCCCAAGCCGACCGTGAAGCTGCCATCCTTGTGGCCAAGCGGGCCGTCTTTGGCGAGACCGCCCTCCAGGCCTTGTCCAAGCTTTCCAGCTCAGAGCTGCAGCAGATTACGATGTCGATCCCGGAGGGGCAAGGCCATGAGGAGTCGTTTGGGGATTTCCTCGGCGGTCTCGTGAGGGATATTGGCGGGGTGGTCAGCCAGGTTGCGCCCGTGGTGGTGGGGACCGTGCTCCCCTTCCCGCTTAGGGTCGCTGGTGCGGCTGAGAGCGGTGGGATGCTGGGTGTTCCTGCCCAGCCCCTTAGAAAGAAGTCGAGCAGCAGTGTGTTGGATTTGATCCATGGTGATGGCTTGAGCAACGGGCTTTTGCAGGTGAGCAACAATCATTCTCTTTCTCTTTCCTCCTTTCCACCACCTGCACGAGACACCACAATACCGGGGGGGTCAAGGCTCATGGAAGATGACTCCAAGGTTGGAAACCTCGCGTCGCCGGAGCTGCACCTGGCAGAGCTACATCAGTCCGACCCTGACGGGAAAGGGGCAAGGCTGGAGTACCTCCGGAAAAAGTATTTGGCGGACGGGCCGGATGAGAACCAGGATAAGCTTGTTTTTGAAGAGTTGTGATGGGGCAACAAGGCTGATTGTGTTTCTAGACTCGGATTTCTGCCTGAACCACCTAGCACGGCCCGGTGGGGTTTTTCTTGTTTCGTTGCTATTTGAAGAAAACCAAGATGGATAGATGGTACAAGTCTAACTGAGTGTTCAAAAGGTGTCAGTTATCGGTCTTCAGATTGGTGTGCTTTGGTTGGCTGCGTTCACTTCTTTTCCTGGCGAGGACGGGTTGTGAAAGGCAGGACAGAGAACGTAGTATTAATGAATCTGGTGGTTCCATAATTGGCTTTGTGTATGTACATTGCTGGCTGTGTCGATTTGCCTCAAGCACGGCATTACACCCCTGATCTGGCAACTAAGAGCCGGAGAATTGAGCCCTGCAGCTAGGATGCAGTCGGACGCCCCTTTGCATCGGCCTCCTTCTCCGAATCGTCACATATACAGGGCGGGGTCTCTACACTGCAGAATTCGAGTTCAGCCGACCGCTCCCCATCAGGCCCAACATGCCAGCTCCGTTAGCAGAAGAGCTGGTCGAAGACCCTGACTGGCCAGCAGTTGTACATCGGATAGCTTTTGCACATCTTCTGCCACGGGACCGTATATGGCTCGCATGCACACGCGTCCTCGCCCAGACAGTCGGGGCATGGCCGGAGCACCCCCTTGGGGATGCATTCTTCGCAGGGGATGAACTCCCAAGTGGTGCAGCATTGGTTATGGCAGTAGTATGCAGTAAAGTCTGTTGAGTGGTGGTCAGAGTCGAGCTCCTCACGGCAGTAAGAGCATTCGAGTTCTTCGGATTCGGTAGGGCATTCTTTAGGTTCCTCTTCCATGCAGTATTCGCAGCTGACGAGCGGTCCGTCACTGGGGCATTTGGGATTGTGCCAGGTGTACTTGCTGTACAAGTCAGCAGGGTGAACTATCCAGTCACAAATAGTGGCACAAGGTGGTAGCGGAGCTGGTTGGTCATCGGGCTCCTTCTTGGAGGCTTCGTCTTCCGGTTCTTGATCGCCATCATAATCATCATCGGCGCCTTGCTCTTCGCCATTTCCGCTTTCCTTGCGCTGCTGCTCCTCGAAACACATCTCGCACGGAGAACAGGTGGTGGATGATCCGCTGGGATCAGTGTCTTGACATCCTCAGCCATCACAGCGAAGAGAAGGGCAGAGAAGCCTGTTGCAAGAGGCTGCGGTGGAAGACTCGGCGACTTTGGCATTCTTCTGGGATTCAGTGCTCGAGGCGTCTGACCCCTCCGAGTCGGAGGCTTGCCGTTTGAGCGACGGGTTGAGCAGGAGGTCGGCTGGGTTGGGGAGGGTGAATGGGGCGCTCATACTGTGAGAATCGTGCGATAAAGAACTGTGATGATGGAGGGCTGTTATGGTGGAAGGTCAGTGTTATTGTGCTCACGCCTGTGACAAAAAGTTGTGACGTGTCGTTCACGGTTCCGTTCTGAGCTGAAGATGGTGAAGATGATATCACGACCCCTGCCAAGCTTTTTATAGTGTTGGCGCGGTGTTATGTGGGTTGGGGTTGTTGAGCTGAGCATGTTTCTTGGCACCTACACAAACAGCCTCGAACCACGAGAACATTGGTATTTGTTTTTCTCTGTTGTTTACCTCCCCGGCTTATAGCCAGCAACTAGCCCGTGCGTGTCCTTCCGAGTAACACACGAATTTCCAGTGCTTCATCATACGAAGCCGGCCTCTTATTCCATTTCCAGTCTCACACCCTGCCTATAACCATGCGCTTAAAAAAGCTGAAGGTTAATCCCGCTGTGGCTATGAATCTAATTAGTGCTACAAGATTAAAGTTATCCACTAAACCGTGGTGCGGCAGAAGACCACAACCGAAACATAGTTCTCTTGCCAATGGCCTTAGGCTGTCAGGAATATGCAACACCCTTTGACTGGAAGCGGTAAATGCGGCGAGCAAGGGCTGGATGGGTGGGATTGAGGAGGTTAACTTCTGACAGAGTCACAACCAGTCTGGTACACGGAAGAAAGCGACCCAGGAACACGACATGCCAAGATTGCTTGTGTTAATGCAGCACGGGGTAAGTGTCGTGCTATGTCTTTATCCAACTACATACCGACGCTATCTAATACCTGCATCAGCTATTATCCCCAGTGTCTCCTTACAAAGCCAGGCCCAAAACAGCAACACCTGCTACAATTCCGTGAACCCAACCCGCGCCCGGCACTCCCTTGCCAGCACCAGCCGTGACCGGTCTCGACGTAGTGGATGCAGCCTGGCCGGTCGTGGTAGGGAGATAGCCTGTGTAAATTCCGGTGTAGTTTCCGTCCCAGGGCGCTGTACCCGATGGGGTGCGCGTTGCTGTCCAAGTGTGAGTTAGGGAAGTGGGATGAGGGCAGTTGGCGCCGACGCCTTGGGAGCAGCCGTAGGTCGGCTTGACGGGGGGTAGAATGGGGAGCCTGGTTGTGCCCGTGGGGATAATGCTCGGAGTGACGGGGCAGACTGTGGTCGTGAAGGGAATGGTCTTTGTGATGACGGTGGGAGCGCCGTTGCAGGGAACGGTGGGGGCGCAGGAGGTGATGGTCACGAGGGTGGTGGTGTAGATTGTGGAGGTTGTGTAGCTTGTTGGAAGGGGGGTGAGGGTCGTGGAAAGGGAGGTGAGGGTTCCGATGGGGGTTGCGGTCGCTGTCCCGGTGGCTGAGGGCTCGCCAGTTACTGTGGTGCCGGGCTCCGGGGTGGTCGTGGCAGAGAGCTCGAAGCTATCAGATGCTCCGACGCTGGGGAGGTCGGACTCGACGATGGTGGAGGTTATAGTTGGCTCGGGCTCGTCGACAAGGTCGGTGCCGGTGGGCTCGGTGTCCTCCGCTGGTTCGGAGGTCAGAGGCTCTTCGGCAGTCTCAGTGGAAGTTGGCTCGTCAACGACATCAATGGAGGTCGGTTCAGGCTCCTCGATCGCATCAGTAGAAGTTGGCCCGGGTTCCTCGACGTCATCAATGGGGAGCGGCTCTTCCTCGTAGGCAGGAGCGCTTGAAGAAGGAAGTGGGGTCGAAAAGGTGGTCGTGACAGAGCCGCCATTGCCGACACATGTCTGACCTTCGGGACAGCACCCGTACTTGTCGTTGTCTCCGATCTGGCATTTATAACCAGCTGCACATGCTCCCTCCTCGGTGGGGCAGCAGCTGTACTCCAAGGGAACACAACCATCTCCACAGGTCTGCTGCCCAATATCCTCGCATGTCTTGACGGGGGTCGTGACGTAGCCGCCATCTGTACGTCCTCTGAGAAGGGGAGGATACGCCCGTGCCATAGCGAGCATGGGCAAAGCGCCCAAGATCAACAACTTGGAATGCATTTTTGTTTTAACTGAAAACGAATGTAAGTAAAACGAAGGACTGGTCCGGTTGGACTAAAAAGTAGCGATATTACCTATCCACCACAAAATGATGTAAAAAGGAAAGACAAGACTCAACCGCCCACGGGATGTCGTCGAGCATTTGAGGAGCCGCGAAGGGATCGGCGCCCCGTGTATGCTTAACCATCTGTGTGATGACAACAGCCTTCCTGGCGGCTCTGGGAAATATCGGATGGTGAGATCAAGGTCACATTTCCATCCGGGCAAGTGGCGTAGATCCCATCTGTGGTCAGGGGTTGGCATCCATTTTGTACTGGCTATCCAATGGCAGCGGCGCTGTACCTCGCATGTGCATTCAACATCGCCAACCTTGAATGCGTGTCTGCTGACTAGTACACACAAAAGCTGTCAAGTGCCACATGGATACCTGACTTCATCGAGTCTTAATAAGACGGGAAGGCACCGTGAAATGAGGTGCGGACGACTTCGGCCCAACAACATGTTGAACACGAATGTCACACTAACAGCAGCGAACCTGTGTTTGTTGCTGTTAGTGGGAAGGTGTACGTTGTACTCGAGTGGTAACAAGGACCGTGCATGGCTTGGTTGGTTTGGAACCAAGTTGGAACGATGAGTCAAGCAAGGCATAGGAAACGTCTTCCAAGACGAGCGGCGTGAATGATTTTGCAGACACCAGGTTGATGAAGAGAACAACGGGTGCTGGAAAAGCGCTGGCTGTGTGTTTCTCTGTCCTACCTACCAGGTAAGGTACCTAATACTATTCCTCGTCTATCACCACATACCTTGTAAACAGTAAGTCAACTAATTCGCCAAAGCAAGTCACCCTAATCGCTATCGTCGAAGAGTAC
This sequence comes from Podospora pseudopauciseta, assembly GCF_035222475.1. NCBI lineage: Eukaryota > Fungi > Ascomycota > Sordariomycetes > Sordariales > Podosporaceae > Podospora > Podospora pseudopauciseta. Next base: position 363,252 of record NW_026946666.1, on the reverse strand, counting down.
TATCGGCTAAATACCTTATATTATATCTCAAACAAGCTACCTATCCATATATATATCCAAGCCCATATCCACTTCATCAAGGGGTTATAATCCAGGTTCTTCTTAAAGAGCCAACCCCATAACAGCAAAGCCGGCCATGATTCCGCCAACCCAACTCGCGCCCTGTACTCCCTTGCCAGCCCCGCCGATGACGACGGGTGCAGATGTACTTGTGCCGTTTGATGCGATCTGGCCGGTTGTGGTGGGGAGCTCGCCCGTGTAGATGCCGGTGTAGGCCGCGGTCGGTGTTCCAGTGCAGATGCCTGTGCAGCCGGTGGCAGATCCAGTGGGAGTGTATATGCCGGTGTAGGCCGCGGTCGGTGTTCCAGTGCAGATGCCTGTGCAGCCGGTGGCAGATCCAGTGGGAGTGTATATGCCGGTGTAGGCCGCGGTCGGTGTTCCAGTGCACGTGCCCGAGCAGCCGGTTGCAGTGGCAGAGTAGATGCCGGTGTAGTGGCCGCTGTCATCGTCGGGAAGTGTTCCGGTGTAGATTCCGGTGTAGTGTCCATCCCACGGCCCTGTGGCGGATGCATCACCCGTGGCTGTCCAAGTGTGAGTCGGGGAGGTGGGACGAGAGGTTTCGATGGATGTCGTGGTGTCTGGGTCTTGCCGGCCTCTGATAACAGGAGGATATGCCCGCGCCATGGCTAGGATGGGCAGAGCACTCAAGACCAAGAATTTCGAATGCATTTTCTTGGTTTGGTCAAAGAAACGAATGTACCTTGAACAGAAGGAAAGACTGGGCTTTGTGGACTGGAGATTAGTGACGGTATTCACCACAAGAAGGAGAAGGAATCAACGTCCAGAATCAACCGTCGATGAGATATCGTTGAACTTTTTGAGCTAACCACGGAAGGATCGGCACCCCAAGTCCTTGACTCGTTGTCGATGACAACAGACCGGGAAATATCGTACGGGGAGCCTAAGGTTGCATCTCCGTCTTGGCGGGTGGCATAGACCCGATCTTGGCGTCATGGGTTTAAATCCGTCGATACCGATGGTCTAATGGCAATAACGGTGTACTTCGTATTTGCATCCTTGTCTCAATGCTTGACTGTTGATTTTGCTTCCGTTTATAGGACGGGAGGGCGCCGAGAAATTAGATAGTGTATGCACGATGGGACGTCGGACTCTTGAGGTAGGTAACAAGGACCATGCATAGCTTGGTTGGCCCTGCGAAGTTGGAACGATAAAGGAGAAGGATGATATCCAGGGTAAAAGACATACGAACCAAGAATGAAGCAGGCAAAGACTTACCAGGTATCCACATATCACACGGGCTGAATGCGAAATACGATGCAAGGCTTGCGCAGCCCATGCACAGCTATGAGGGGTAGAATTGCAAGATTTTGAAACATCATAGTGTATAGAAGATTCTAACATCGCAGAGGTTAAGAGACATAGACTTGGAAGTGTATTGCTTGGTGTCAATTCTGTTGTTGTACGAGGGTGAGTTGCCCGGGTGGCTGGAAAAGGCCGAACCCAGTGCCCAGGTCCTACTGCCAAGATATTAATTCCTAACAGTGGGCCCAGTTGACTATTTTTACCCTTGGATCATGCTTCATTGACTAATCTGACAAGGAGCAACAATCCTACAACCCTAACCCACAGTCTTGGCTTAGGTAGCTATTCATCGGCCGTGGTCTCTTTATAGCACAGCAGCACCATTAGGAGTAGTCTCTGGTTATGTTAAACTGGAATTGGCCATGAGGACCGACTGGTCCTGGGTCAAGTGTGGCTTCCCTCCCGTGCCATCCGGCAACGGGATCCTCAACTCATATCTCTTACCTCATGGACGTGAATCATGAGGGCTATTGTAAGCTCTCAATCTCCTTAAGTTTGACTCTGAAAGTCTCCCTCCGCAGTTGACCGAACCCGAAGCCGCAAAAAATTGTTGCGATTTCTCTGTTTGACATCTCAAGGCTGCGACGTGGCGTCCTTGGCTGGAGCTGCACGTACTTCCTTTCCCGCGTCATCATCCTACGGCAAAACGATGCCGGGAATGACCCACACTTTGAAGTTCCAGCAGTATACAGCTGGTGATTTTACATTGTCTCTTGTTCATGTTTTCCTCTCGACTAATGGTCTTCTTTGACCAGCCCGTTGGGTTTTCCCCTTTCCCACGTTAAGCAGGCTGGGGGTTGGCGTTGCTTGGCCTAGACGACGCTTACATGTATGCAGATAGTGCCAAATTTATTTCAGGTACACGGCAAGCCCTTGATAGGCTGTGACTTAAGGACTTTCAACGAGCTGATCAGAATTGGACCTAGAGACCGTACGTACTACTGCAGGAGTTTGGTATTAGGTCAGGACAACACACAAACAACCCTTTCTACCGGTCTACTATTCGGATCCAATTTCGATGATTCGGGCTCCCGGACCACACCACCTTCGGGCCGCTGCCGATTTGGGCCCAGGCTCCGTCTGTGGCTGTTGAGTGTTCGCAAGGCTCTGACCTGTTGTTGGCCGGTGAAGACGGTGAAACATCCGGCCAACTCAGCAAAGGCTCCTGCATTCCTTTATGACTCCAAGTTAGGATGGATTTGGGATTTTAACATGAGGCTGAGATGCAGCTTAAGGTAGCTGCAGGTTGGGATGAAATCATCGCTGTCAGCTGAACATGAGACGTCCCACCTTAATCGACGGAAATATCAGGAGTTGCCTTGGCGAGCGTGAGCATTGTCCAAAAGTCCCAGTCGGTATCGAGAACGGTCTGTTTGCGGGCAGGGGATGGCCTAAAATGACGTCTCCGCTTTCAAAACCATGGCCGCATTGGGGGCAGGCTGGGATATTTGGGGGTTGCTGAGGCGAGCCTTGCAATGGGGTTTCAAGGCTTTCCATGATAGCTCTAAATCCAACCCATTTTACTCGAACGAGGTATCTTGATGGACGTCTTGGGACTTGGGACGGTGGTTGATACCTACCTTCAACTCAGACCGCAATCGGATTTCAACAACAATTACTGACAAAGATGCATTTATTTGAAGACCAATAGATCTACAATCACAACGAAAGGAACAGGTAGTGCTAGTTGAAATCGACGTGTTGGCCTATGCCCTGGCTCATAGGGCTGCAAGTGTTAGGCCAGTTAAGCTCGTAAGCCAAGGACATGCCGTCTTTGCACGCCGGTCCTGGGCAGCCAATGGAAATGTCCGCCTGGGTTGAAGAGCGCCTACAAGTCTTGACCCCTGATCTACCCGCCACTACGGCGATACCCCTGAAATTTGGTCAATTATCATGCGTTCTCTGATGGCTTGAGCGCAGATTAACGACGTGAACATGGTGTTGACCTACGTCGTCGACGCACGCCACAAGAGAGACAAACAGACCCGTTGACCGAGACGTATCTATCAGATCTGGTCGTCAGTGGCAAGGCATTCTGAGTATAAAGTCATGTCGTTTCCCACCTCAACTCAACTCAGAGTTTAAATCCTCACCCCATCGCGCAGTCTCAGGCAGGAATATAACACCGAGAGCCTCGTTCATTCGTTGGGAAGCCTTGCTACCTAGTCACTCTCTTCAGCCATTCCTTCGTTACTTACCTACACTGATATACACTTCACATTCATTTCAACCAATCTACCCACGACCCTTCCTCACCACTGTTGCACTTTTGACAAACGCCCTTACAGTCCATTTGCTATAATCTAACTGCAAAGATGCGTTGGACACAATTCTGCTCCTCCCTTATTGCTGGGTTCTTGGCCACTACATCCCTTGCCGCAACATGGGAGAGAGACGTCTGGGCGCCGACCTTCCGTGTCGGCGGAAAAGGAGGCAGCGAATTTGAGTTGCTGGCGGAAACCGGCCAAACCGTCCAAAAGATTCGCGTCTTCAGGGTAGCCACCACGAAGAACAAGCGAACTCTCCGGGGCATCCAGGTTACCTTCTCTGATGGCGCGACCCGAAGCGCTGGAGCATTGGAGGGTGAATCCAAAGACTACCACTTTCAGCCAGGCGAAGCAATCACCGAGATGACTTTGTGGGGTAACGGTGATGGAAAACGCACCGGCCGCATTCTGTTCAAAACCACCATTGGAGGCGAGTTTGATCACGGGCAAGAAACAACTGGTCAAGGAAACTTTGTCATGGAGGTTGGATCGGGAATGCTCATCGGCTTTGTTGGAAGAGCAGGCAAGGAGATGGACCAGCTGTCCCCTGTTTTTATCAGGAAGCTGGCCAAAGATCCGGTGCTCGAGGATGTCCGCATTGACTCGTACAATCCCTTTGCGAATCTCGAGCTGGAGACATTAAGCACCAAAAAGGTGAAATGGGATGGAGTGGCCCACAACTGGAGCTTCGGTGACACGATCATGCGTTCTACCTCCACGACTTGGACAACTTCATCGTCTACCAGTTTGACTTTCGGCATGTCCATTAAAGCTGGCATTCCCGACGTCGTGAGTGTCGAGACATCCGTGTCATGGTCTACGAGCTCTTCCTCTAGCCAGTCGACGACTCAGAGCAAAGATAAGACATTGACCTGGTCCCTTGGCGGACGGATTAATTCACCCGAGGAGGCTGTTGAGTAAGTGACACAATGCCTGCACTGTCTCACACCAGTTGCTAATGAGTTCCCTAGTTGCACGGCGCAGGTTTGGTCAGGCAACCTGAATATCGGATGGGACGGCGTTCTCGTCCTCGACACTGGTGTCAGAGTCTACAGAATACCTACTCGGGGCACTTTGAAGAGGGTGGACGTGTCCGAGGTCATTTCACAATGCAGCCCGCTGTACCCAGAGCTTGTCCGTCCCGGGTCAACCCAACCAGCTGTCCAGACTCCCACACCCACACCTACCGGATTCATCACCGTTACCACAACATCTCTCTCGACTCCTTCGTCTTCTCCCTCTACGGGGATCAAGCCACAGCCAGGCACCGTGGAGAACTGCGCTGAATTCCACAAGGTGGTCGCTGGAGACACATGCCACGATATTGCGCAGGGAGCAGGGATTACCTTGGACGAGTTTTACGCGTTGAACAAAAAGGTCACGATTGACTTTGAGTGCGACAACCTCTACCGCGGCTACCATGTTTGCGTTGGTCTCGCTGCATGAGGGGCGCCCTTGGATATAGTGGGAATAATCAGAGCGGGGAACCTTTCTTTACGACGGTCATGGTGAATGGGCCAGGTGATGATGGAAGTGACTTTTGATAATGGTTTTTTATGCGGTGATGGAAATGAGGCGGTATTTATGGGAATGAAGGTTGGTGATAAGTGGACAGTCTTCACCGATATCTAACTTCATACGCTCTTTTATTTTATTTTGATTTTTTAGATAAATAACAAACTTGAGACTCTCTTTAACAAATTGGAAAAATGCAATTGACTTATGTGTGTGTCATGGCCATCTCAATTCAGGGGCTCAGGGGTAACACCCTGGCAGACCCCTAACCCTCCCTGGTCCAGCCTCGGCTATTTTTGGGTCCGGTGCCATTGACCCCTCACAACGCGCGCCTTGCTCATCATGAACGCAACCACAAGACAAGCCTTACCTACACAGCAGGATGGGCGGAGTACCGACACGACCGGCCACAAGGATCATGATCGTGGGAGACTCGATTTCCCACGGCCGTGAAGGCGACTGGACTTGGCGGTATCGAATATGGGAATGGTTTCGACAAAACAACACTCCCGTTGTGTTTGTGGGGCCGCACAAGGGCACCATCCCACCTCCTCCAGAGGATGATCGAACTCGCGATGGGGGATACGCTCCAGATGTGGACCGAGATTTCCTCCAGGATTGCTATCATTATTCTTGGTGGGGAAAAGCAGCATGCGTCGTCAAGGACGGAATTGGCGAACAGGTTGCCACACACAAGCCGGACCTGTGCCTTGTAGAGTTGGGCTTCAACGACATTGGGTGGGGCATAAGCGATCCAGGGGGAACCCTCAAGAGCATGGAGGCCTTGATAACAGAAGCGCGCACTCACAACCAGGCCCTCAAATTTGCCATCGCAAACGTACCGCAGCGTACTATTGTTCCGGGACTGGGTGATCTACCCGTGAGAGTCGAGACGTATAACGAACTGCTCGCTCAAGCAATCCCAAGCTGGAATCAACCGTCGTCACCCGTTGTTTTGGTTCATCTTTGCGAGAACTACCTTTGCAGAGAAGGATCCTACGATGGGCTTCACCCTGGCGCTCTTGGCGAATTTGAGATTGCCCAAGCCTTCTCGCGCACGCTGCTCTCTCCCGAATTTGCCTTGACAGACAGGTCAACAAAAGAGCTCGAGATCCCTCAACCGGTGCCGCGTCGTGTCTTGTCCACGCCAGTCAACCTTGCAGCAGCGGCGTCATCGCCAAATCGCGAGGGCTGGGTCAGGCTCACAGTCACATGGGACCTCGTCTACGGTGCCTACTCTTACGACATTCGAATAAAGACTGGACATGACGACGCTTTGTGGGACTGGCATCCGGTGCAGGACACACGATATCAGCTCTGGTGCTCACCAATGTACCTCCCTACACCAGAGTGGAAGGCTCAAGTACGAGCCACCGCCGGCGAGCATGTCACATCAAACAACAGCCAATTGGTGAACGTTATTGTCGGGCAGGAGGGTGATCTCTAGATGAGCATGGGTATTGTTTTATTTGCTTCATTATCATAATTTAATCGTACAGGTCAAGGCTTAGTGCTTCTGATAAACGGCACCAGTCCGCTCAATCTCATACGCGACGTCCTTGCCACGTCCCTCGGCCTCGAGCTTCCGTACCAGCGGAAGCACCTCCTTGCCAAACTGCTCAACCTCTTGATCGTAATGAAGGAAGGCAGTCAAGAGCAAGTTGACACCCAAAGCCTTGAGCAACACAATTCTCTCGGCCACCTGTTCCTTGGTACCGACCAACTTGGTCTTGAACCCATCATTATACTGCACCAGATCATTAAACGTGCTCGTCGCCCACATGCCCTGCTTCTCCTTGGTGCTCTGGCCAGCATTCTTCACTTCCTGCGCAAACGCCTCAATCGCCCCCTGGTCGGCCTTGCCCTGAATCTCCTGCAGCACTCTAATCGCCTCCTCCTCGGTATCCCTCACAATCACAAACCCATTCACCGCAAACTTGACGTGCTCCTCCCTGCCAACCTTGGCAGCCCTCGCCTTGACATCCTGAATCTGCGCCCTGAACCCCTCGAGATCATTCCCGTTCATAAAATACCAATCTGCCACCTCAGCCCCATTGACCCTCGCATCCTCACTATTCCCCCCCTGAAAGATAGGCGGGTGCGGCTTCTGCACCGGCTTAGGCGCCAGCTTGTAATTCTTGAACCGGTAAAAGTCTCCCGAAAAGGTGAAACCCTCATCCTCGGGCGCGGTCCAGATACCACGCAGACACCTCATGAACTCATTCGAGCGTCTGTATCTCTCGGCGTGATCCAGCCACCACTCCCCAATGGCGTGGAACTCGCCCTTAAACCAGCCCGAGACAATGTTGACGGCGATTCTGCCGTCGGTGTAATTGTCGATGCTGGCGAGCTGCTTGGCAACGACGGCTGGTGTCCATGGGCCGGGGAGGATGGCGGCGATGACTTTGAGCTTTTCGGTGCCGTGGAGGAGGGCCTGGGAGAAGGAGACGGACTCGTGCTGTTCCGAGGCGCCATAGAGGGCCGTGAAGCGAATTTGGGTGAGGGCGTACTCGAAGCCGTGCTGTTCGGCGGTGCGGGCGTAGGTCAGGTTGGATTTGAGGGAGGAAGAGGTGTTTTGGGGGATTTTGGAGACGACGAGGCCGCCCGAGACGTTGGGGACCCAGTAGGCGAAGAGAAGACGGTCGGGGTCGGTGTTGAGTTCGTGTGGTTGAGCCATTGTTGCTTTGTGGTGGTGGTGGTTGTTGTTGTTGTTGTTGTGTGTGTGTTGGCAGAGAGACGGAAAGGGGCTAACTCAGGGGGGTTGAAAACAAAGACGTCCAAGATGAGTAGCGTTGGCTCAAGCAAGCTGCAAGATAAGATCTCTTGACGTCTCGACTATCTCGCGTTCAAGAAACAAGACCGGGTCGATCACGCAATTCAGCAACTGGTTTGGGCAATCCTCTAAACATCCTGCTCGCTCTTATACACTTGGGGCCCCCGCAAAAGGTGGGCAGTTCTCTTGACTGAGATGTGAGCGCATCCCGTCATCGCGCAAGGCAATGATGCCATGCGCCAACAGCATAGAGTTGGAGAGGATCTCGCTTGATCGGCCTGGTCTTGGCGTGGGGAATGCGGACCCCCAGCACGCAATCGACTAGCAAGGCGGAGCTGGGAGACTGGATCTTAGCTTCAGTCTTCCAATGACCATCACTGTAATGAAGAAAAAGAACTGTTTGAAAGCGTCGCGGACGTTCGGAAATTCGGAGTGTGCTCGTTTGCTGCTTGTGCTTGAGCAGAGGGGGGTGCTGCGCACGGGGGGTTCATGGCCAGGACGGAGGTGGAGCCGGCGAAGATAATTGGACAGCAGGTGTAAGTCGAGAGAAAACTCAAAGCTCCATCGCAGTGGTAGCTTCCAAAGCGGCTCCTTCCTGCATCCCTCAGCTGCGGGTAGCTCTGTTATCATTCTTGGGACCTGTGGCGTCATCTTGAAGGGCGTTCACGACTGGCTGGAATCCTAGATCGGCGGCAGCAGGAGGTTGAAGCACGCCAAACATGTCAGATCGTTAACCCATCGAATCAATCTAATCCATCTAAGACACCAAGATCTCAATGAGCATGATACTACGCAGCCTGCTGGGATTAAGGGTCTTGGTTGCTCTTCTTAGTCGCCATTTGCTGCCCATGGCTTGTGGTGTGCTCTGAAACACGCAAGCCTTCAATCCCAATAGCGCCGGGTAGAGCCGTTTTGTTTGATTTCGGGGCGGGAAGAGTCTCACCTGCTTCTTACAAGCGTATCCTTACCAGAAAAGCGACTCACGGAATTTTGGAGGCTTTATTCGCAATACCAATCGGGAGTTTTCGTGACGAGATGGGAAGCACGATCGATACGGTCGCCATGGCAGCAGCAGAGGGATACCCGAAGGGCATGATGGCGTTGATGTGGAAGGTTATGAGCCTTAGTATAAGAACAGGGCATACTACTCACATTCTCAACATGTAACTCTTTAGTCTACCGTCAACAGGCCCTTTCTGCCATTCCCACCATTATTTTCAACCTTTTGATACCCCTACACCGTGTCCCTCACAAAAAAAGCACACCAGAATGGCCACTCCAGTGGTTCCTGTCATCAGCCAGGCTCCTTCCGCCACTGACCCAGCAGTCTACGCCGAGTACGAGTCGAAATGGGCGACCTATCCCACTGATGCTCAAGGCTGGCTTGAGCGTGCTCGTGAAGTTGCGGCTGTTTTGTCTGTTGATGCTGCTGCTCGCGAGAAAGCCAACAAGTCCCCCAAAGCCGAGGTTGCTCTTCTCAAGCACTCTGGGCTTTTGAAGGTTCTCGGCCCAAAAAAGTACGGTGGTGGTGAGCAACCATGGAGTGTCGGCTATGAGGTCATCAGAGAAGTTGCCAAAGGCGACGGGTATGTTTCCTCTTCACTTCCCCATGGCAAGCGTTTGAAGCCTAACACATGATGTAGCTCCATTGGCATGTTGCTTGGATACCACCTCTTGTGGTCACGAACAGCCCACGTGGTCGGCAATGATGAGCAGGCCGAACGGTTCCAGAAGCTCATCATCGAAAACAACTACTACGTCGGCGGCGCTGTCAACCCAAGAGACAATGACCTCAAGATCACATACGATGACTCCAACATCACCTACAACGGCTTCAAGAACTTCACCACTGGCGCCGCTGTCTCTGATCTGATTGTCCTCGAGGGTGCCATTCATGACAGACCTGAAGAGCACATTTTTGCCATCGTTCCTACTGCCCAAGCTGGCATTCAGTTCCACTACAACTGGGACAATGTTGGCTTGAGGTTGACGGAGTCTGGTAGCGCCAAGATTGAAGGCATCTCCGCCCCATGGACCGATGCTCTTGGTTGGGATGTGGCGACCAAGAAGCCTGACCCGGCTGTGCTGGGTATTCCTTTTCCCGCTCTCTTGCTTCCTACGTAGGTTTACCTTTACAACCATTTGTCTTGTTCTGATACTAACACAATGCAGTATTCAACTCGTGTTCAGCAATTTCTACCTTGGCATCGCCCTCGGCGCCTTGGACTTTGCCAAGAAGTACACCACAACCAGCACAAGAGCGTGGCCATACGGCGGCGACGTGAGTACCATCCTTTCCCACAATAGATGGAAAACAACGCCTAACCTGCCAAAGCAGAACAAGGAGAAGGCCACCGATGAATTCTACATCCTCTCCACCTACGGCAACTTCTTCGCCCACCTCCGTGCTGCCGAGGCCCTCGCCAACCAGGCTGGGGCCGAAGCTGACCGCATCTATGGCACCTACCAGAACAACCGAGCCGCCTTCCCCATCGAGGAGCGTGGTGAATGGGCCGAGTTGGTTGCCTCCGTCAAGGTTGTCACCACCGATGTTGGTCTTCGGGTGACAGCGGGAGTGTTTGAAGTGACTGGCTCCAGGGCAACTGCCAGCAAGGTTGGGCTGGACAGATTCTGGAGAGATATCAGAACCCACACTCTGCACGATCCGGTGGCTTACAAGAACCGAGAGCTGGGAAGATATGTCTTGCTCGGGGAGCACCCTGAGCCTACTTGGTACACGTAAATGGGATGGATATTGACACGATGGAGTAGCGGCTTAGTTTATACCCTGTAACACATGACAACCTATGCCTCTGACACCTCCCCCAACCCCCAGTTCTCTGATTTGTGTGCTAATTGTTTCTGCGAAGTCATTTTCCGGTATAGACTAGCCCTACATAGAGTGTCAGGTGATTAAGGGAGACAAGATACCAGGTGCGTTGTAATTGACCTCAGCTAGCTAGGTACCCACCTTGGTAAGGTATCAAAGACCAAAGCACCGCCCTCTGACCATGGAAGTCTCATAAAGCCGAAGCCGTAGCAATTACTATGGGCGTTGGCAATGGCCCAATTGCCGAAACTGTTGATGTTGGGGTGGTGACTGTTACCCCCATCGTGAAAGTGTCCAGCGTGTCGTCCATAGTTGTCCACCCTACACCCCCGAGCCAGTTCATTTGGATTGTCAAGTTTGAAGTCTGAATGTGTGAGGAGGCACTCGGTGGTGTTGGCATGATTATTGCCAGTTCGATGGTAGGAATTCCAGTTGCTGGGAGTGTCGCTGGTGCAATTATGGTGTGACATGGAGAAGTAAGGATAAGCTCGGAAGCTGAGACTGATGGCAGAATTGTCATCACGACATATACCAGATCTAGCTTCGTGGGAGACATGATTCTAGAGTAATAGGTTCTAGCAGTGGTGATTCTCCGAGGTCTTCGAAAGGAGACTGTTGTCTTTGGACATTTCTGGTGAGGTCTTTTGACTCTGAAATGAGGCCAGTTTATAGATTTCTTGTGTTTTTGACCATATACCTAAGCAACTGCTCCAATGGTTGATGATTGTCTCATCGGAGGCAAGTGATGTGGCCTTGGAATCGGCCAGGTTTTAAGTAGTACCGGACCTGACCTCGGAGACGGCCATCACGCATCTCGTTTTTAAGTTTCACTCTCCACCATCTTGCTCTTGAAGATCCGATAGGTTCCGAGCACTCCGAAAATGGGCGCCAACTGTTCACGGCCTCGGGATATTTTTAGACTCTCACCTTTTTGCCCAGGACAAAAGTCTGTTAGTTCGATTGGATACTGGTGACATTCGAATAGGTATGCAAGATTGCTTGGTTCGGGTGGATATCTAGGGTACTTGAATGGTGCTAACCGATGGCAAAGGCGCAGGTTACAACATATTGGGAGCAGTATGAGCAAGAGCTCCACGAGCTCAACCAGCTGCAGACCTGCTGCCAGGCAATCTTTTCAGTCACCAAATAACCCCGTTTCGTAGCATAATCCATCATTAAACGCATAGGCAGAACAGCTTGCGCACAGGACAGACCGAGAACTCTTCCATTCACCGCTCACACATCCAAGTTCGTCTTCCTGCTCCGTGTTATCGTGTGGCAAACTGATAATTCTCAGTCTATCTAGAAATGTCAATACGAGCGCAACCGGCAGTCCGTAAATGGGCTTTTTTATAGTCACAGGTAGGTAGGGACACTTTGAATTTCGATTGGTTTTAACTCGTATTTAGATCTTGAGTGCAGATTCGCTGGAGCTCGTCGGCCGGAAGCTTCTTGAAACCGCTGGATTTCTGTGGCCATGCGATTCTACCGCAGTTGGATTGAGATATTTCTTCGAAAAGATGGTTAAAGAGCGAAGAGCATAGCTACGGGCCACTGAGCGCCCCTAGCCTTCAGCCACTTGTGTGCTTTCAGTTGGGATATTCCTGAAGGTGTAGAACGGTACAAGCGCCTTCTGGCGACTCTATCGATAGGTGCCATGTTTGTGTACTTTAGCCTCATTATTCATAATTTCATGCTTCAGGAGGTTAAACAACCAAGGGAGTCTTGGTACTTTGAATTGTGTTAGGGTGAATGTCCAAGGTGCAAAGCCATCCAATCAGGGCGTGTGGCTCAGTTGGTAGAGCGTTCGCTTAGCATACCCACCTGTATGCGAAAGGTCCTGGGTTCGATTCCCAGCTCGTCCACAGCTTCTTCTGGATTTCTTTTTCACCTTGAATCTTTGTTTCATTTTACAAGTTTTTTTTTTTTTTTTACTGTCACTACTTTGTTCCGATAGAGCTCGGCGAAGAGGCAGTAAAGTGAAAAAGGTAAACAAGCCATCGCATTCAAGTGTACAGATCATTGTTTATTTTCCCCCCTTGCACAAGCACAGACAGTTTTTGGGTCATTTATAAGCTCCACTTAGCTCCTCCAAGCCATGGATTTGTCAGAATATCCCACTTGGACCGCAACCATGACGAATCTTCTCGAACAGCGCGGAGAGCGAAGGGGGACAACGGTGAAACAGCTTGTGGGACAAATGGCTCTGATGTGCTGTTAGCCGTCGTCCCATCCGTCCTTTTTGCAAGCTGTACACTAACAAGAGTGGAGATTGGAGAAAGATAGGATGGCTTGGTGTCACAGATTACGACAGTCGTGGTAGCTTGATGGAGGGGTTGAGCACTTGAGCCGCGGGTTCATTTGACTTCGATTGAGCTACCGCTGTATACAGCCGTTGCCAAGTGGCGTCCGGGCTCAGTGTCATATATATATATGGCCCATCTCATTTCCTTTTCAGTCTCATGTTTATAGTCCTTGGAACCAAGTCACGCAATTCATTCAACATCTCGCAACATCATCTCTGCTCTCTCTTCGTACTCTTTGATATCTCACACACAACCGTAGCCATGGCACCCATCGGCAAGATCTACTCCTACCCCGGCAACTACCGCGTCCACATTGTACGTCCCCCTTTCCCCCATGTTGTCCCCTCCCCTTATGATACTAAACCCCCTCCCAGGCCCAAGTCGCCGCCGACCTCAACAATGTCGAGTTGGAGTTCCCTTCTTTCCAAATGGGCGTCACAAACAAAGACCCCTCCTTCCTCTCCAAATTCCCCCTCGGCAAAGTCCCCGCCTTCTCCTCCGCAGACGACACCTTCCACCTAACCGAAGGTCTCGCCATCGCGCGCTACATCGCCTCCTCCGGCCCCGCCTCTTCCCAGCTCCTCGGTGCTGACCCCAAGACCTCCGCCTTGATCGAACAATGGGCTCTCTTTGGCGAGTCTGAGCTCTCCGGCGCTACCATCCCCCCTCTCTTGATGGTCTTGGCCAAAATGATCCCTTATGACGAGGCAAGGTATAACCAGTGCGCTGGCAACCTTGAGAGAGCCGTCAAGAGGCTTGAGGAGGCGGTCAAGGATGGGCGAAAGTTCCTTGTTGGTGACCAGTTGACTTTGGCTGATTTGGCTGTTTTGGGACCCATGACTCTCGCGAGCAAGTTCTTGTTTGACGGGGAGATGAGAAAGCAGGCGCCTTCTGTGGAGGGGTACCTCAAGGGTTTGTTGGAGGTGCCCGAGGTGAAGAAGCACTTTGGGGAGGTGACTTTTGTTGAGAAAAGGGTTCAGGGTTGAATTTCTGGATAATGAGATATGAATTGACAAAAAAAAGTAATTGATTAGATGAGCCACAACACCTTGCACACGGAAAGCTGTCCATGAAACCAACTCATCGTTATGTAGCCAGGCCAACGTATATATACTTCATCTTTGAAATCACGTCTCCTCCGCCTCCTTGCAAACAGGACACCCGCCCGCAATCTTGTCCCTCAACAACATCGCATGCGTCACCTTGGCCCCTATCCGATGCGACACACTCTCCCCAACTGCACTCACCAAGCTCTGATCCACCCTCTCCTCCGGGTGCATCTTCTCCAGCAAATGCGACAAATGATACACATGTCCACAGGCAAACCCAACCAACGTCTCCATCTCCCACTCCGTAAACGCCTCACAACACCCCGCACAATGCCCCGGCGCCCACTTCTTCCCCGGCGGCTTAGGCACCTCATTATCAACCCCATCATCAACAACCTCATGCTTCTCCCCAACAACAGTAGGCACATCCTTCGCCTTGACATCAACATGATCGCCCCCCTTAACCACAACCTCAAACTTCACCCCCTTCCTCTGCCCACTCCTCAGCAAATTCTGCGCCGCCGCCACCTCACTCCTCAACACCTTTGCCACGCCCGAGCTGATACTGTGTTGGATATCATGCTCCTTCATGATATGCTTCAGCCCCTCCCTCAAACCATCAATCTCCAGCCCCTCTGGAATCCGTCTGACAAGAGTGATGGGATTAATCGCCGTCCCGACCTCCTCAAGCAACCCTCTAATGAACCGGGGCTTGTCCATACTATACTCGAGCAAATCCTCCCAAAGATCAGGATCGTCTTGTTCCTTGGCAAAAGCAATCGCGCGGCTGACATCGCCCAGCCGTTCAATAATGAGCGTCAGGGCGCGCTTCATCTGCCCAGTCTTGGAGTACAGGTAGACCAGCTCGGGGATGTAATCGTATCGATCGCATTCTTTGACGGCCTAAGAAAAAGACTGTTAGCATGCTCCTCACACACACACACACACACACACACACGCAAAAGAGGACAGATGGAGTAACCTCACCTCCTCAAACGCATACGCAGTCGAAGTCTTGAGAAAGCTCATCAACAGTCCCTGGTCATACTTTGCAAACAAATGGACCGCCAAATCAGCAAAATTGTCCACCAGAGACTGACTGTCGGTCACAAGCCTCGCCCTCGACTCCCCGCTATGTTCGTGAATCCCCTGCCCCCGCCATAAACCCCGAAGATAAAAGAACGTGTACAGATCCAATTTCTTCTCCTGGAGCTGCTCCACCACAACATCCGGCTTGACCAGTCCATGCTGTGCCTCGTCCACCAGCAGGGTAATCGCCTCATGAGTCGCCTGTTCCAGCTCATCATTCGACATCTTGGCCTGACCTTGAGGAACACGAAGAGTGAGAAAGCTAGGGATGTCATCCGCCACGGCATCAGCCAAATGCCCATCCTTGATCAACCTCATCGCGTTATCCGCATCCTGCAGCTTGATGTAGCATTTGAGAGCCTCCCTATTCCTGCCGTTGGCTTCATGAAGCTTGGCAAGACTCTCCATTACGATGCGCCAGTCGCGACCAACCTCGCCATCCTCCACGCTGTCTTCCCTCACTTCTCGGTAGTTTAGCTGGTTCTCCAAGGCTGTCGTGATGGTGGTAATCTCGAACAAGTCAGGAGACCATCTCTCCAAAAGCTCGCGGAACTGGGGTTTGCTCGTCTCGAGGTAATGCCCAAGCACAACCTCGTAGATGGTTCCCGGGATTGGGGGCCGTGTCCGCTCGGTAGGGATGTGATTGACAATTTCGTCAAACTTGTTCGCCCCAGCAAATGTCCACACCCACTTCTCCCAGCGGTCTGGAGTTCCCAAAACCTTTCCACAGGTCTGTCCAGCTCGTACCCAGTCGCCAGCCTCAACCAGCTCTTGCAGCCACAGTTCGCCGATCCGCCTCTTTTCCTTTTCTGCCGCCGAGTACATCGATTGCATTCCCTCGGCAAGGGAAGCGGTCTCATCGTAAAAATCGTCGGTTGTCTGTGTATGGTCCGGCGATAATGGGCTCGTGTCAACAGCCGTCGACATGATCTCAGGGTGCTCGTTGACAAGCTCCCATGCTTGCTGGTACTGCTGTCGCTCCAACAACCACGACAGATGATCCCCCAAATCTCTCCTCGTCGCGAGGATGCAGTCATACGGACTATGTATAAAGATCTTGACTCCAGGCTTGGTGAGATTTGGATGCACAGATCCACCCTTTGATCGCAAGAGAGCCGACGCGGCAGCAATCTTGACAGGCGATGTGCCCTCGTTGCTGTCCTTGCTTCTGATACTAGCACCTGAGCTGAAGAGAGAGATAGGGTTGAGAGCCGCGTTGAGCATCTCAGTGCCCAGCCCAGCCAACGTCTCCAGGGCGCCCCTACTAGAGGCAGCAGCAGCCACTGTTTGAGCTGGCAAGACACCAAGGTGGTAGTCATTGGACGAAAGCCTTTCGAACCGGCTGAGCGTCAGGCCATCTTTGTCGACCTCTGCCTGAGAAGTGAGATCGATCAGCCGCAGTTCGGGAGGCTGGCTGTTTTGCTTGCGACGAATTCCGCCTGATGGCTCGCTACCACTGGATAATGTGTGCTTGTGGCCGCGAGCCGCGGTACCGTCGTCTTGGTCGTTGGCGTCGTCGTCGTCCGGCAAACAATAGGCGAGAACTAATATCAAGTTTTGGGTATATAACGAAATGCCAGAAATAATGCAATCCATACGAAGTCTGAGGGGTCAGCAAACACAATTGAGAAAAGGGCAACGGGCGGAGGATAACTTACAACTTTACAATCTCTGCCCGGCCAGCGGACTTCTCCCCGGCATGCTTTCCAACGCCGACGCCCCCGGGGTGAACATGTATGATCCAGATGGTCCCACCCCAACCAACCAAGAGACGCTCTATCGTCTTGCTGTGCTTGACCTGTTGTTGTTTCAGTCTTTCCGCAGCTGGCGAAAGGAGGACTTCATGAGATTCCTTCTCAGGCTCATCAGGCTCGACGGCTTGCTCGTCGATCCACTCAGCCCTTCCCTTCCACACGCTGGCCATAGTCTCCCACTCTGCCGTCTGAGGCCGATCAATGTGGCCGATGCGCTTCCAGGCATCGTCTGCATCGGCGCTCTCCAGATGAAGCTTTGTACGCATGATCTTGATGCCATGTTCGTTCAGCCAGACGACGTATTTTCCCGACAAAGACCACTTGATGGTGTTGATAGTTCCCTCGCCAGAGTGCAAAACGGTATCTTTTCCTGTGCTGGCGCCGACCATGCCACCAAGCCAACCTGCCGCCTGCGCAGCTGCCCCCGTTGTTGTGGCAGTACTTCGACCGAGCGGCGCACCCGTCGTCAGAATTAGCTGACCCGACAACCCGCCAGAAAGATATGTCTTGTCGTGCTTGTAGTCTGGAGACAGAGCGACGGCTTGGATAGGGCGAGCAAAGTTGCGCAGCGACACATCCTTGACATCGACCAGAGATTGTACACAGACATTTCCGTCCATCGACGAGGTAGCAATGTAAATATTGTTAGACGGGGTATTCGGCACTGTGTTTTGGAGTTGGGTGGCCCTTCTCGGTGGTGTTGGGACAACATGGCCTTCGCCGATAGATGAACCCGGTCTTCGAGGGCTACTTGGAGTAGCTTTCGGGGTGGCATCGGGTCTGAGCGTCGACAGTGGTGGAGGGTATGGGGAGATGGAAACGGCTGTAACAGAGGCTGAGTGGGCATGATAGACTCGTAATGGTTGGAAAACAGGGAGTTGAATAACATGCTGGTTTAGGCGGTCAGTCACACCATTTCGTGCCAATGCAGGTTAGGGATACCGACGATGTTTCCATTATGTGTTCCTATGATCTGTTTGTCTCCAGCAACTAGAAAGGTGCTTGTCGCATCTCCATTGCGGTAAAGGGGCCCGAGGTGTTGGGTCAATCGCGCGTACTTGAGCTTTGGCTCCTCATCTTCATCCTCGCTTTCTTCCTCGCCCTCTTCTGCCTCTTCCTCGCCCTCTTCCTCCCTTTCACCATCCTCATCACTAGACTGCTCTAATGTGTCATCGGGTTCATCGTCAGAGGTTGCGCCAGCGCCTGTGTTAACCCTGAGCTCCTTCATTGGGCCTGTTGTTGTTGCGTCGCTGGCTGGTGGGTGCTTGAGCGCCACACCAGCGCTGCTGGACTCGGTCGGGCTCTTGTCATGGTGGAGATCGTTGTCGCCGGGCTGTGGCGAGCTTCCTGTCATGTTGATTCAGGCGACGGCAGCAACTTCATGGCGGGTTTGGAGCAGGGCGCAGAGCGAGGGTCGTATGGCTATGGGGTTCAGGTTGCCTGTGGGGAGCCGAGTGTTTGTTGAGTTGCTTCGGGAAGCTTTAGGCGCGGCCAAAAGCTACGTCAGAGCTTAAACGGCGGTCCCTGCAGTGGTTGGGGTAAGCTTTGACCAATAGACAGCTGCCCCTCAAAGTGGGGATATTCAATGGGCAGCCTTGCGACCCCCAGACGCGGGTTCCAGGCTCTCAGACGCGCTTTCTGGGATACAGTGCTCTTGACCTACTGACTGCCCTGCGATGGGCATTGCGGCCCTCTGAAGACAAAACGAAGAAAGAAGATCATTTCCAGGCTGTTCTTTCCAGCGAATGCACTGAAGGAGATGGATCGCCAGCAATTACCTTCAACCATTACCCGGCACTCGACCTTTTGTATAATTTGAGGAGGGAAACAGGACAGCACCAAACACAACAAAACTATGGCCTCGATTGCTTCACTCGGGGTGCATCAACCCACCGGCTTGCGACATGCCATTCAAGAAGGGATACTCGACCCTGACCCGCCTCCATCTACCTACACGTGGGACATCAGCCTTAGCAAGGACGGTGATAACGAATATGAGGATGAACTGCTCACGACGAAGAACTGTGTGCTCTGGTCCCGCGGCGGGGTCTTTCGAAAGAGCTTCAAATTCGACCTCGAAAACGAACCTATCGCCCAAGCCCTCCTAGCCAACTTCCCTGCCTCGGCCGAACACCAGTCTAGAGATAACGACAAGCAAAAGAAGAAGGCTCTCGAAAAGCCCAACCTCTCGAAAGCTCTCGTCGTCTTCCTCAAGACCCAGGCGCACATCTACTTCCTCTCCGGTGCCAGCCATGTCGTCCACATGCCCTTCGAAGTCGAGTCTGCCTGCGCAGCACCATGTGGTGTCATCATTCAACGCAAGCCACGGGCGAACAATACAGCTCCGGTTTCGTTGCGTCTCCCGAAAGTACCGCCCAACTCCTTCGTGTCGTTCCAGCCGCCGCCATCGTCGTCCAATACCCAACGAGGGCCCGAGTTCTCGACCGAGGGGCTGGGCAACCCGAAAGTACTGCCCCTCCGACTCAGCTCGACACTGGAAAATATGTGGCAACCTCCTATGGAAACAAGTGAAAGTCACTGGCCTCGGCTTGTTTGCCTGACGGATCCGTTGTTGGAAATCGGACTGGTGGTGACACAGCAAGATCGGACGAAGCCTCCAAGGGGTCGGAGGGGTTCGACCGGGCCCCTGTTTCTCAGTCCTGCCGAAGAAATGCTTCACATAGAGTCTGTCAAGCTCCCGAATCTACCGGCATCGGAAGCTGGGGGCTTGCATATTGCCGTTACCGTTAACCGCGAAGCCGGCATGTACACAGTTTGGCGACTGACCTATCTAGAGAATGAGGACCCATTTCTGAGCAAAAAGAAGAAGAGGAGAACATCATCTTCGCGGCGACGTAGTTCTATGGCTCCAGGCCTGCCAAGCGGAGCTGCCACCCCGATTCACCCGTCCATGAGAGAGAGCTTTGGTGCACCACTTCCAGGCAAAAGAACCAGGAAGAGCGTTAGGATCGAGGAAAGCGAAAAGGCCTTGGACAATGCTCTCAACTCTTTGGATCCGGACAAGCGCAACGATGCTACTCGGAGGCAGTCACGCCGAGTAAGCTCTCTGTTGGCTCGTGCTGATCTGTCTGCATCTCAAGATCGAGCAACCTTCACCGAACAGTCAAGCAGGAGGCTAGACTCCCAGGGGAGCCAGCGTGCTCGCATGAGTAGTGGATATGCCGGTTCAGTATTCAGTAGCAGCTTCAGCGGCAATCGAGACTTGAACAGCCTCCATGAAGCGCCGGTGGATAACCTGCTGGACGAGCTTCGTGCTGGTGGTGATTTTGAGGGGTTTCATAGTATGGGTCTGGAGGATCACGACTTTGATGGACTGACACGGGAGATGATGCTTACCAAGATCCACAGCTTCAGCATGGACAACGCCAACCTGCGATACTCTCTATCGGACAAGCCTGCCAGGACACACTCCAAGGTCTTTATACTTGCTAGCCCTCCTACTGCCACGGATGAGCAAGGGCGCGCCATGCTTCTTGTTGGTATCCAGGACCCTGTCGACAGGAGACTCCAGCTTCTGACCCTCCATGTCGATATTCGTGACGAGAAGATCACAACAAAAAGTGCCATGAAAAGTTTCTCAAACCCAAGCAGCCTCACTATTGTTCCCGGAGAGCCCCGGAGGGTTCAAAGCGTGGTCGATTCATGCAAACTATCCGACGGGCATGAGACCATCATGATCTTGTCTGAAGACACCTCCGGCGGAAGAGAGCTCAGCCTGCAGTCCCCTTGGGGCAAAGTAACGACTGTAACATTACCATTGTTATTTTCTGACAACCTGCACAGCCTCGATTACGCAGGCAGCCACAAGGTCAACAAAGAGGTTCGAGGCAGGCGGTCGATGGGCATTGGCATGACCTGCACTCAGATAGATTCCGTCTGTCACTCAAACTCGCGTGGTGTGGTTGACCTTCGAGACAAGGACGGCAGGTTTCATCGAGTGAGAATCCAGTTGCAGCCTTCATCGCCTCAAATACGTCGCGTCCTGGATACTTGCCGGAGTGTCCTACCTACTCCTTATGCCGACAAGCTACTGGCAGGGTGGTGGCACATCATGCAGTGGCTTCAGAGCGGGCGTGTTCGGGGTCTAAGCCGCCCCATAGTGGACAAGGAATGGACAGCACTCGTTATACTGCTCTTTTCCAGCTTCCTCGCCTTGCGGCACAACAGTGAGACTTCCCTCAGGAGCTATGGGGAGGGCGCAGCACAGCCCCCATGCCCAAAGAGCTGGGACACGATGCGCGTCTACGAAAACCCCAGCTCATCAGCGTGCCCGCCTTGGACTCGCACCAAAGCATGGCGGTGGCTTCTTGATACTCCCGTCTTTGAACCGGCCCCCGTGACTGCCGAATCAGGCCCTCGTCCACCAAGCTTCCTTGCTATTCACATCGAACTAGCGCAGAGATGGATGGCGTCTTCTGGCGGCGTACTGGCTTTTGGCTTTGATGGATACCTTCCCACGGCTCTCGGCAGAGGTAGCCCTGGACGCAGTAATGCAGCATGGAGTATGATGATGGCGCTCCATCTTTTCCTCGAGGAACAGAAACTGAACATTCTGTCTCCCGAGGATACGATACACGGCCAGGTCGATTTGAGGACAGCGCTCTGCCAGGTCTCTAGGTGGCTCGGCTGGCAGAGGCACGAAGCCATTTATGCGCTGGGCATAGACGTGGAACTGGAATCAGTACATGATCTGGTTCCTACTCTCGCGGCCGAGGTAGTTGAACCGCCGACCTGCTTTTGCGTGCTGAGCTGGATTCAGGACCATCTTGCATACGGTAAGGGGGGCAAGTTCCCGACATTGCCTCTCGTCTACTCCACTGGCTGCCCAGATGCAGTTTCTGGAAAGTCAAGATCGCAGCTCTGGTCATCCTTAACACCTCGATCGCTCATGTTTGCCAAGTTCTTTGGTCTTCTTGGCACCACAACGAACCGGTACGAAGTGGTTGTGGCCATGTATGAGGCTCGTTTCACATCACAAATTCTCGAAACATTGCCGGAGGCAGTTCTCACGCCTTTACAGGACATTATATTCATGTGTCAACCAAACCCACCGCCTTCGTGGTCCAAGGAGCTACTCTCTCTAGTGAGTCGGACTGACATCAGCACTGTCTTGCGGCCATCAAAGACATGGCGACCAATTGGGGCTGAGATCAATGTGAGTGTTCGGTTCATAGTTGTGCTATTATCTGCTAACATGCCCCAGGCCCCATCACACGCTGCGAAATGGGATGTGCGAATGCTGTGTCAGCACCTCGACGACTTCCACGACCGCGCAGAGGAGACAGAGGCCACAGAACGCCAGGCCGTGGTGCGCTCCTTGTTTAGAGAAGACAGACGGCTCAATGAGGCTCAGAATCTCTTATCAACATCCAAGCACCGCGTCGTCCGCCTCAACCCCAAGCCGGGCACAACGGAGCCAGAGTATCTCGAGCAACAAAAGCAGCTTGTCGCTACTGTGGCGACGAGTACCCTTGCCATACCAGCAGGCAGGGGCCTCTTGTACTTTGCTCTTCGCTTTCCACTTCTTACTCAAAAATATCAGATCAACGGATTCCAGCTCACATGCGTCGTCCAGCCGATTAACAACTCGGTCGGCGTGGACAAGGCCATGTTTACTGAGGAAAAGATTAACTGGGCCTTCTTCCACCAGGGCGTCTCGGGTGGACTTGCCATCTCACCTCATGCAAAAGGCATTGACACATCGTGGATTCTGTACAACAAGCCGGGGTCAGATTTGAACAATCGACATGCCGGATTTCTGCTCGCCCTCGGCCTGAACGGTCATCTCAAGTCGGTCGCCAAGTGGGTTGCGTTCAAGTACCTCACACCCAAGCATACTATGACATCCATTGGCCTACTTCTCGGCCTGGCAGCCTCGTATCTGGGGACCATGGACTCGCTGATCACGCGCCTTCTGTCGGTGCACGTCACTCGTATGCTGCCGAGAGGGGCTGCCGAGCTCAACTTGTCGCACCACACCCAAACCACTGGCATCATGGGCATTGGGCTTCTTTACTGCAACAGCCAACACCGCCGCATGAGCGAGATCATGATGTCGGAAATCGAGTATCTCGAGGATGGAGAGGAGGAGAACCCACTTCGCGACGAAGGCTATCGTCTGGCTGCCGGCTTTGCTTTGGGCTTCATCAACCTCGGCAAAGGAGGCGACCTGAAGGGGCTGAGAGATATGCGCTTGACGGAAAAGCTCCTGACAATCGCCACGTCCACCAAGCGCGTGGAGCTGGCTCATGTCTTGGACCGTGCCGCTGCTGGCGCTGTGATGGCTATTGCCCTCATTTTCATGAAGTCTGAGGATCATATTGTTGCACGCAAGATTGATGTTCCTGACACAACGTTGCAGTTTGACTATGTCCGGCCTGATGTTTTGCTTTTGAGGACGGTGGCGAAGAATGTTATTCTTTGGAAGGAGATCAAACCTACCTTTGACTGGATCAAGAGCAGTTTGCCTTCTATTTATCATTCACGGGCACGTCTGAGTAGCACTCGGAAGCTTCAAAGCAGGGACATGTCTTTTTTCTCCATCTTGGCTGGCATTTGCTTTTCGCTGGGCCTTCGGTTCGCCGGCTCGGCGAATATCCAAGTTCGGGATCTGCTTGTTCACTACCTCGACGAGTTTGTACGGATCGTTAGAAGCCCGGTGACGAACTTTGACGCGGAGCTAGCTCGCAGCAACGCGAGGATGTGTATGGATCTGGTGGCGCTGTCTTGCGCCACGGTGATGGCCGGGACGGGGGACATCACTGTGCTCCGTCGTTTGAGAGGTCTGCACGGTCGAGACGACAAGAGCACCACGTACGGAAGCCACATGGCTGCTCACCTGGCGATTGGCGCTCTGTTTTTGGGGTGCGGAACCGCCACGTTTGGGACGAGTAACCTTGCCACTGCTGCTCTCCTGGTCGCTTTTTACCCGCTGTTTCCTGCCAACGTCCAAGACAATCGGGCGCATCTGCAGGCGTTTCGTCACTTTTGGGTTCTGGCTACGGAACCCCGGTGTTTGGTTGCGAAGGATTTGGCTACCGGTCAGCCGATGAACACGCCGATTAATATCCATTTGAAACCGGGGTCTGCGACGGCTGTGGCGGCGGCGTCGCAGACGGGGAGTGATGCGACAGATCCGGAGGTTGTTATCCTCCGGCGGCAGACTCCTTGCTTGCTTCCGCCGCTAGATGATGTCTTACGTGTTGCCACGGACGCTGGTGGACTGGGTTGTTGGGATTTGACGATTGATTTTCAAAATCAGCCCAGTCTGGCGGATGAGTTCAGGAACAACCAGAGTGTTTATTTGCGGAGGAGACCGGCGCATGAGGGGACTTTCCCGGCTACGTTGCGCGCGCTGGGGAGTAGCGAGGTTGTTGACAAGGGGTTGGGTGGGAGGGATCCGATGGAGTGGGTTTTCGAGTTGCAGGCGCTGCGGGATTTGACGCACGCGGAGAGGGGGTTGGTGCTTGATCGGTTGGGGAGTAGTGGTGGGGGGGTGGGCGAGGGGGAGGGGGCGAGCACGGCTGTGGATGCCAAGCTGGTGTTGAGGGCTGGGTTGGATACGGAGGGGTGGTCGAGGGATAGGTTGTTGGGGTTGAGGTTGTTGTTTGAGTGGGCCGAGAGGAGGGGGGTTTTTGCTGGGAGGGTGGTGGACAAGACAGAGGCTGGGGAGGGGAAGGGGAGGAAGAAGGGGAAGACGCCTGCCAAAAACGGGAAAAAGGTTTCTATGTCTGTTGGGGTCGAGGGACAAGGTGGGGGGAAGAGTGAGGGGGTGGTTGGAGGGAGGGAGAGGGAGTTGGATGCAGTGGAGAGGGAGTTAGATGCGGTGGAGAGGGGGGAGGTTTGGTGGATGAGGGATAGTGTAATTGGGGAGTTGAAGGGAAGGGCGTGGCTAGCGGGGAGGGATACGTGAGAGTATGGTCTGGAACAAGAGCAATATTCATGTTATGATATGGACAAAGTATGTGTTCGGGCTTCAAAAAGAATACAGCAACTCTACACTTGCTATTGATGGAAGATGGTGAATTGTGAACACTAGAATACCCAGGTAGGCACGCCTCTGTAGGATGTACCTCTCGGCCGGACACTTGACTCATTCTTCCTGGGTCTTGAATCCCGCCCGTACCCAAAGTGTGTGTTGTCGTCATCCTACCGCCAAGGTACTTCAAGGGTACGGCACCTCCTTCCGTTGAGGGTAGGGCAAAATAAATGGAACGACACTGGTTTCCAACCTCATCAAGGTACATGGTGTGTTGGTCGTCCTTGTAGATTGTGAATACGAGGCCATCTGAATGTCGCTGCAAATTGCTAGATAGGCGTGTTTAGCAGGAAGCGATTCGCATTAGCAAAAATAGAATGTATCGGTGTAAGATAATACGGAAAGGGGCAATTAATTACTAACCCAACACGATATTTGAAAGGCTTGGTCCGCCAATCGCTCCCAAAGTTCCATTTAAACTTCATATTTCCCAGGGAAGAGGCAGTTAGTTTCCTGTTATCTCCCAGGTTGTCAAGCCCCCGTTGGGGGTGGGGTTGCAGTCACCGCCGGCGCCGGGTCTGGGATTATGGTTGCAGTCCCCGTCGTCGGCGCAATACTGGTGCGTGTTTGGGTGGTTAGTGTTTGCGATATACATGGATGGGATGGGAGAGAACTCGCGACCAGGACTGAGTAGTTGATTCCGCAGCTGACAAAGTGGAAGCCTTCTACTGCCTGGCGTTTGCTGGTGCTGGCTGCGCTGTGGAGGTCTGCGGTGACTGGCTTTAGGTGAGATCCGACTGAGAAGGAAAGGGAGTGAGAGGAGGGCGAAGATGAATGAGGGGATCATGTTGGGTCTTTTTTGGTGATAATGTTAGGGTAGTGAGGACTCATATGGTTGGAGATGACAGGAGGATGAGGAAATATTGGGATTGCTCGGAGGGGAGACATGGCTATTTCTACTTGATATGTGCTCGCCGTAAGGAGGACAATGCGCAATGAAGTTGATAAGAATTAGCAGTTGCTTTGGACTCGGTCCCGATGGGATGCTGAACTGATATTGACTCAATAGTTAACCATGGTTCCTGCAATACAGATTACACTGCTCCACATCATCAGTTCTTTGGTACCACTGCAAGAAGCTCGTATCATGCTGGCCAGTCAGCAACATGGCTTCTGGCAACAACTTCATTATATCCGAGGATCCATATCTCAGAATGCCAGGCTCACTTGATTCTGACTTCAAGAGCTGGGAGGGGTAAAGCTGTTTTGGGCCAAAGAGGCAGGTGATGACGCAGGTGAGTTCGGCACTTCCGTGTTGATTCTCAAATCATAGGATGTCTGAGCCTGGTGGTTGAACCTTGAAAGGTTGGGTGGCGTTTGGGACAATTCAAGATGCGTATCCGCTATCTATGAACTATTATCGTCTATCACCAACACCTATTTCCCCCTGGTACTTCCCTGGTAACTAATTTTGTAAGTGATCTCCTCTACCTCTCCACAATCTATCAGACAGCCTCAGCATCCAACTTGACCAGCCCACTCTTCGTCACAATCTTGACTGCAAGCTCGGCCACGGGCGTCGAACTCAACAACTCAAACACAGAAATATCACTCTGCATCTCCCTCAAACACAAGTTCCTGATCTCAACCGCTTTGAGCGAGTCCACTGTGCCCATGTCAGTATCCCGATTAAACATTTCACACGTCGACGTTGGGCACGTACCTCCAAATTCCGGCAAGGGCTTCTGCGCATCAACCTCGCCCACCTCAACCCCAATCGCAACAGCAATCTGCAACTTGATGTACTCCTCCACCGCAGCAGCCGCCTCACCGACACTCGACGCTCGACTCAACACCTCCCCGATCTTCTCCGTCTTCCCCCCTGCTTGACCCCCGCTCTTGTCCGACTTCACGACCCGCAGCTCAAACTTCTTGTCTTTTGCGAAGCCAGTACCGTTCTCATCCCGGATGAGGGAGTCACCTAGTCCGAGGACGAGCTGTGCAGGGATGTTGCCACCGTCGGCGGTGCTCCCTCTCATGATGGACTTGAGCACGACGCGGAGTTCGTCGAGTGTGGTCTGGAGTCCGTTCCAGCCGTGTTGGTAGCGGTGGAGGTAGCCTTCCAAATCACCGAATTCACCTGCCTCGGTGAAGTGAGAGGAGTCAGCTACCAACCCGACGTCAACACTTGTCGCGGCAATCCGAAGATGGGTTCGAGCCCAGAGGGCTAGGGCATCCTCGAACGTGTTGCCTGAGGCGTAGTTTGCTTGGGCGGTGTTGCCTATCACACCGGTAATTGACGACAGCAAGATAAAGAACGGCTGCTCATCTGGCCAGAGTTGAGCAAGGAGGTTCCGGGAGCCGGCCGACTTGGGAGCAAATGCGCGGGACCACTTGGTATGGGTCATGTTATCGAAGATGCCATCTTCCAGAACCATGGCGCACTGGATCACACCAGCAATTTTGTGCTTGGCGCTTCGGAGGTGGGAGAAGACCTTGGAGACAGAGGTGGAGTTGGTGACGTCGCAAGCGAAGGCCTCGGCTGTGATGCCGTGGGAACGGAGGCGGGCAAGGTCGGATTGGTTCTTCGTACCGCCCGAGCGGGAGAGGAAGATGAGGTGCTTGGCTCCTTGCGCGATCATCATGTCGGCGATGTTGAGACCTAAAGCTCCGAGACCGCCGGCGATAATGTAGGTTGCGGAGGGGTCGAGTTGGAGTTCAGGGGCTGGGGCGGGAGGGATGAGGACTGAGGGGCTCCCTTGGAGGGACAGTACAACTTTCCCGTGAGCTTGTGTTGTGGCGGTTTGCAGTGCTTGAGAAGCATCGCTGGCGGAGAAGACGGTGGTAGGTGTGATGGGCCTGATGGTGTTGGTTGAGAGGATGTCAAAGGTTTGTTGGAACAGGCTCTTGACGATGTGAGGCTTTGCCTGAGCCACGCTGTCCATGATGACACGAACGATGGATACATTCTTCTTGCCGAATGGAGAGCTGATGCCGCCGGTAGACTCGCTGCTTCTGAGATCGATGAAGACCCCAAAATCACCAAGCGTGGCCAGGGATGCCGAAACAGCAGCATCTGCCTCGTGCGCGAGCACAACATCGACACCACGACCCCCTGTCTCGTTGCCAATAGCGGGAATAAAGTTCAGCAACCCAGCATCAAATATGCGCGTCACGGGTAAGCCGTGCTGTTCCACAAGGATGGCTTTCTCCCCCTTGGAGCTGACCAAAGCAAAGACGACAGCTCCAAGGTGTTGAGCGATCTGAATGGCTGCTTGTCCTGGAGCGCTGGCAGCAGAGTGGATGAGCACCGTCTGACCTTTGTCCAATCTTGCGACATGAGACAAGGCATACAAAGCAGTAATGAATGCGCTTGGCAATGCCGCGGTCTTCTCTGAAGGAATGCTATCCGGAACGGGGGCCACCAAACTGACATCCTGACGAATGTGAGTTCTGCACCCATGTCCCTTCAAGACAGCAACACGCTGGCCAACAACGAGCGAGTTTACTCCGCCTCCGAGACGAGATACCACACCAACTGCATCCACGCACCTATCGAGTACAGTAATGGAGTCATCGTCAACAGTGCCAGTCAGCGAGAAGGTGTTGCCACTGCTCAGCCCAACGAACTCGACGTGAACCTCCACCTCAGTCATACCAAGCGGTAGTGATGCCTCCTCGTCCTCAACCCAGACAATCTTCTTCTCAGCCCCTACGACAATCGGCTTCAGCGGCTTACCGCCCTTGAGAGGTCCAAGGACAGGCTGCTTTGTCCCATCAGCAAGCTGCAAATCCCCGTCAAATCCGATATCGGCCACAGCACGAGGGATGTGAACTTTGCCTTCGAACTCGGCATATTCCATCTCGGCCCCCTCCAAAAGAGAAGCCCGCCACACGAAGGCGATAAGCTCGGCACTTGAGAGCGTCGTGCTGTCGAAGCCAGTGGAGAGATCGAGATGGGGCAAGGATGCGAGGGTATACTCATTGCGCAAGACACGAAGCAAGCCTTGAGCTGCGGCGAACTCTACGCCTCCTGCCCATGATTGTAGGACACCGCCATGCGTCAGCCAGAAGAGATGGTCCACGGAGGAGATGAGTGACTTGAAGCTTGTGAACTCGTTTTCGTTCCATGAGTAGATGAAGGGTTTATCGGACTCGAGTAGGGAGATAACGTGTTTGCTGGTGAGGTCGAGGGTGCTGAGGTCAGACAAGGTGATGGTGTTGATGTCGTTGATGCCACTAGCAGAGAGCACTGTTGTGATATTGGAGGCCAACGCTGAAGTTTGCTTGGAAGTGGGAGATGGAAGAAGAAGACAGACTTCTAGCGGAACTGTGGCTTCTTCAGCAGCAAATGCAAACACCACCGCTGCATCGCCATTCCCTTGGAGGTGGAGAGACGACTGGTGCCCCTCTGAGCTAAAGGCCTCAACATTTTTCTCGCCAATGAGAACGATATGAGATTGCGGAAGGAGAGCCAGCTTCTGCAGCTCCGTGGAGAAGTCGGGGTAGCTGTCGGTTCCAATCACCAAGACCAAGTCGTAACCCTTGCTTGACGCGGGCGGTTCGGCGTCGCCAGAGATGTCCCACAGATCGACAGGCTCAGCATTCGGAACTAATGCACGGAGTTGTTCCACACCAGAGGCAGAGGTTGACACAGCTTTGACACTCTGGAAGCCCTCACGGCTGCGGACACGACGCCACACATCGCCCACAATCTCCGAGGTGACGGGACATTGTCCCCTCGCGACAACCAAGACCTCCCCAATAGCCTTCTTGCGCTGCAAGAGATCAAACCAAGCGGACAGCTGAGCTGGTAATGACGCATCAGTCGACACACCCACAAGCTGTTCGCTTGTCTTGATGAAGTCGGTATCCTGACTCCAAGTGACACGAGCGCACTTTTTCTTCAAGGTGCCCTCCTGGGAGCCGGAAATTCCAGCATCATCAGCAGATGTGACCTGGCGAAGAGCAAATCCGTTGATGACCATCTTTGGCCCAGACCACCTCTCGTCCGAAATCACCAGATCCCCCACCAGTTCGCGGCCACCTCCGCTCTTTCTCGTCAGCTGGCCGTACCCTAGGAACTTTGACCCGGCGCCGTGGGGTTGCTCGCTGGCAACGAACATGTCGTCTATGCTGTACGGCACTGCAGCCTCGTCGATGGGACGGCCGTCGTTGAAGCCTGCCAGCAACAAATGGAAGATTGCGTCCATTGTCGCGGGGTGCATGACGTGGGGGTACTCAAAGCTCATGGGCATGACGGAGGCAGTGTCTGGGATGATGACCTCGCCGTGGGCGGCGTGTTGGGCTGGGACTGCAAACAGCGAAGTGACGTTGCGGAATAGGGGCCCGTATTCCATGCCGATTGTCTCGAGCTGGTCGTAGAACTCGTCAACGTCGATTTCTTCGGCGCCAGAGTCGGAGAAGAGCTGCTTGTATCTGGCCGTGTGCAGGGTCCAGGGGTCAACAGCTGTACCTGCGTCTTCTACCTCGCTTGAGCCGCTGGCGTCGTACTCGAGGGAGATTGTACCATGGCAGTGACAAGTCCAAGAATCCCCGGTGGTGGAGTAGATTGTGAAGCCGAACTTGCCGGGGATGTTAGGGTCAGGATGAAGGCTGAGAGATGTTTCGACTGCGGGTTCATCTGCTGCTGTGACGACGAGGCCGCGCTCAAAGCGGATGTTGCTGTAGCGGAAGCCGTGGACATTTTTTGTTGGGTCGGAGACTTGGAGGGCACCTTCCAACGCCATGACAAGCATCCCTGCGCCGGGGTAGAGGACTGTTCCGGTGATCTTGTGGTCTTCTATCCAGGGGTTCTCCGTGATACGGAGGTGATTGCGCCATTTGGGCTCCATGCTGTTTTGCATGTCAACCGGGACGCCCAGAAAGTCAGTTCTGGGGAATCTGGGGGAGCGGTTGGACTTCGTGATGTAGGCCTCGTGCCAGAAGCGGCGGGAGTGGTTCCAAGGGTAGGCGGGCAGGTCAGTCAAGGCTTTGTGCTGGAGTTTTGTGTCGGGAAGGTCGAAGGAGTCGACCATTGCAGAGAGCTCAACCGTGTGGCCGAGAGCCCAGAGCTGAGCAGCAGCAGAGAGTGATGTTTCTCTTGCGTCTTTGCCACGGAGGAGCAGTGACATGTAGGGTGTCTCTTTGATGGCTTCCGAGTTGCTCGCTGCCATGATCTGGCCGACAGGCCCCTGCAGTGCGGAGTGAGGGCCGATCTCGAGGATGCCGCCCCAGCGAACGGGGACTGGTCTTCCACGGCCAGTGGTGGATGCCACAGTGTGGGCGAGAAGGGCTGATAACGCTGCCGAGAACTCGACAGGGGAGGTCAAGTTGGCAACCCAGTATTGAGCACTGAGCTCTTTTGGTGAAACGATCTTTCCAGTCAGCGAGGAGTACATGACTGTCTTGTTGGCGTCAGCCCCTTCGGCAGTGGTATCAATGTGGCCAATACGCTCGAGATAGCCTTGAGCAACGGCGCGCATGTGAGGAGAATGGTATGCTGTCTTCACTTTCAGTGTCCGCGCAAATTTGCCATCAGCCGAAATCAGCTTCTCAAGGGTATGGATGGCATTAAGATCACCCGACAGAGTAACACTGGACGGGCTGTTGATGCAAGCAATGACCGCAGACTGTGCTGGGACCTTTTTCAAATATTCGTTAGCTTCTTCACGGGAAAGGCCAGCGGCCAACATTGCTCCTTGTCTGGTAACCGTTGCAGAGCTGAGACCCCTGACGTAGGCAATTTTGACGGCATCAGCGTGGTTGATGTAACCCGCGGCGTAGGCAGCGCCGATTTCACCACTCGAATGTCCAACTGTGGCCCGAGGCTTGATCCCCCAAGACCGAAGCAAATCGACGAGGGCGACCTGGAGGACAGTGCAGAGCGTCTGGCTGTACTCAGATAACTGCATCTTGGAACCAGCGGTCTTGGTGAGCTCCTCGACCGCATCCCAGGCGCAGCCGAGATTGGCCAGATAGACTTGTGAGGTTTGGACACTCTTGTCAAAGACTGGGTTGCCGAGGAGTTCCTGTCCCATGGCTGACCATTGGGCTCCTTGTCCTGTGAACACCCAGACCAGGTTGTTGTCCTGTCGGGCTGAGCGCTTAATTTTTGGAAGCCCTTTAGAAAGCTTCTCTGTCAGCTCCGATAAAGTTGAAGCAACGGCAAAGCTCCTGAAGTCGAGGTGAGATCTTCGGGAAGCCAAAGTGTACGACAGGTTGCTGAGATAGTGGGAATCCTTTTTGGCAGAATGAGCGGCACCAAGTGCCTTTGCGTAAACATCAGCCAGGCGAGGGATGCCAGCCTGGTCCTTGGAGCTAAACAGGAATAGCCGCGGCGTGTCGGCTACTGGGTGATGTCCATTAGCATAAGCACCATCACGTTCCCAGACGATGGTGTTGTGGTTTCCTGCCAACCCACGCTCGGCAAGATAGTGGTGAGCGTCATCAAGAATTGCGTGGGCGTTGGCGCCGCCAAATCCGAACGAATTCACGCTGATCCGGCGTTGCCCAGGGGTAGGCCACTTTGCTCTCTCCTGTGGCAACGCCAAATTCCACTCTTTGAGTTTCAACTTGGGGTTGATGGTCTCAACGCCATATGTCGGAACGAGCATGCCATTTTCCAGGCAAGCAATAGCCTTGAAGACGCCTGCCAGACCAGAGCAGCCTTCCGTGTGGCCCACGCTGGGCTTGATGCTACCAATGTAGAGAGGGCCAAGGCCAGCCTCATTCCGAGCCACGCCGAATGTTGTGGCTAAGGCTTCAAGCTCTATCGGGTCGCCAACCGGTGTGCCTGTGCCGTGGCACTCAAAGTACTGGGTGTCTGTGAGAGGGAGACCGGCCGCAGCGTAAGTGTCTCTGATCAATTCAGCTTGAGCGACCGAGCTCGGTTGTGTGATACTTGGTGTCTTGCCGTCGGCGTTCGCACCAGTACCGCGGATGACAGCCCGGATGGTGTCACCGTCTCGAATAGCGTCAGAGAGGCGCTTGACGATGAGGGAGCCAATACCCTCGCCACGACCATAACCGTTCGCTCGGTCATCGAAGGTGTGTGATATCCCTTCAGGGCTGAGCATGTGCATCGCTGAGAGCTGATGCATGGTGTTGGGGACAAGGAGAAGGTTTACCCCAGCAACAAGTGCCTATCAGCAAGGTCAGAACATCATACCACGGTGAGGGACTGAAGTTGGACAGAGATTCAACGTACCGAATCTGTCTCCTTCGTCCTCAGCGACTGGCATGCGAGGTGCAGCGCATACAGACTGGACGAGCAAGCGGTGTCCAGAGTAAGGCTAGGCCCTTTGAGCCCAAAGAACCACGATACACGATTGGCTGTCATAGCCTCGCTCGTTGCTGACGCAGCATTGTGACCAATGTCATGTATGTCGTGGAGTGAGAGCATCTCGTAGTCGTTTGTCATGCAACCCACATAACAGCCTGTCCGTGAGTTCATGAGGTTCTCCACTGGTATTCCAGCTGCGGGTAGATGTCAGCATCATGTTGGCCCCTTGGCACAAAGGAAACTCACCATTCTCGATGCTCTCATAGCTGACTTCAAGAAGCAGTCTCTTCATGGGGTCCATTGCTGCCGCTTCTTTGGCAGTGGTAGAAAAGAAGGGCGCATCAAAGTGGGCTACGTCTTGCTTGAGAAAGTACCCATGTTTGACGGCAATCTGGTTACCAAATCAGTCAACACGTACCGCCAACGTACTTTTCTTCAGGGATTAACTTACACCTCCTTTCCTGTCTGGGTCAGGATGGTGCCAGACATCAGCATTCCACCTCTCAGCAGGTATCTTGCCATGACCAGTCTTGCGGTTGCTGATCATGTCCCACAGGGTCCCCAAGGACGAGACCTCTCCAGCGAGACGGCATGCAGCGCCAATGATGGCGATGGGCTCTTGCTGACTGTTATCCATTGCTGCGGGCTGAAGCTTTTTCTGTTTGTCTTCTGATACCTGCTCTATCTCTGTCGGATCCTGGTCATTCAAGACGGACCATGGGGAGACAACGAAGCCGTTTTGTAAAGTCTTGCTCCCATCACGAAGGCATATCGAGACAGTACTGTGCGACTCTGTGTGAAAAGTGATCGTCAGTCCACCCGTCTGTAAGTGTTACGGACCGAGTTGATGCAGTGTTATCGCGAGTGAGGCTTGGCTGTCCGACGTTAAGTCCGGGTGGCTGTGTGACGGAGAGGGCCAAATGGGGTAATGGGCAGCAGGTGCGCAGAGCCTGCAAGCGAGCATTCCTCGACGGGCTATCTGTATGCATGTTCCCCATTCAGTCAGCCCTGTTCATATTTCTTTTCAGTCTCTGTTGTTTACTTTCCAACGTTCAACTTGAACGGTTTGCTGCATTTCCTTGGTGTATCATTCTTACCAACCTTTACCATGCGTGTGTTGTGTCTCCACGGAGTAGGCAGCTCGGGGAAGATGTTGGAGACCCAGCTCCGGCCATTTCTCAAGGCAGTCGATCCAAGCTTTGACTTTGTCTTTGTGGATGGGCCATTCCCTTGCGAGCGAGGTCCTGGTAAGTGCCTCAGATCAACCACAAGTACTTGAATTTAGTAGCGGAAAACTAACATCGCAATCAACAGGCATGGCCGCCTTCGATGGTCCTTTCTTCTCCCACACGGCTGGGTACTCGCCAGAACAAATGATCGAAGCCCATGAGCACCTCGACAGGACAATTGACGACCTCGGTCCCTTTGATGGCATCCTCGGCTTCAGCCAAGGCGGTGCCCTCGCCCTCTCCTACCTTCACAGAAAGCAAACGCAGAATGAACTCCGCCCTTTCAAGTTCGCCTTGATCATGTCGTCTGTCATCCCCTGCTCCGCCGATGTCGGTGTCTGTGAGGAGGTTATCCAAAGTCTCTGCGATCAAACGGATCCTTCAGCAGTCGATCAGGACCAGCGTGTCTTTGTCGAGCTTCTCGATCGCACTGTGGGAGAGGCCAGAAAAAACAATGCCCTCTTGCCGGATATTGACCCTAGCATCTATGAGGCCGGGGGTGAACCGTCATTAGCGCCAAGGATTATGCACCCTTCGTTCGTCAAGCAGAAGATCTGGATCCCGACTGTTCATGTCGCGGGAAAAAAGGACTACAGCTTCATGAGGGCCATGTCGGACGTGGCGTATGCTGTTTGTGAACCCAAGCTGGCGAAGAAGATGGTGCACAGCGGTGGCCACCAGCCACCACAGAAGCCGAGCGAGGTGAAGGAGGTGATCAGGGCTTTGGACTGGGCTATTGGGATGAGCGATCGTTTTGCGCACTGGAATCTTTAGTCGGGGGGGTTGGTCCTGTATAAACACTTCTTTTATGTAAAGCTTTGGACAGGAGACAGATAGCCAGAGGATTTTGCGTTAGATATAACCTAGACATGTAGATGATGTAGAGTTACAAGATCAAGAATTAGTCTTAGATGTTGGATATTCTTTGGGCCCTTGGATGACCTTGTCATATAACGTACCTCGGTTGTGACGCTCCCTGAAGCTGTTCTGACACCTGAGCCTTTCTCAATCCCGTCGAGATTCTCTATGATTCGCAGCATTTTAGCTCGTGCAAGAATTTGACAAGAACATGACGTGATTTGTTCATTATTTTTCAGGCAACCAACTGAAAACTCAGCGGAAGGTGCGGTGTTTTGGGAAAGAACCAACCACCCACCAGGCAGAGCGGGACAAAGATGCTGGTCGGCTACCGGTCAACAACAACAACACATTTCCATCGCAGCAAGACCGCGTCGTTGATAGGTATCTGCTCTAATACCTATTATTTACACTGTTCACAAACGAACTATCCTGTCTTCCACGCAACAAGACCTGCAAGGCGTTGACCTTGTTCCTCGCCTCCGCCAGCAGCGTCAAGTGTCCCTTCCGAATGCCCGGGCGTGTCTTCAACCTCGCGATTATCTGCGCAAAGTCGTCTATCTGGACCATCACAAGACAGCCAAGCACCTCGACTTGCTCCTTGAGACTTTCGATCTGGTACGTCGAGAACCTCAAGTCCGCCACTCCCCCACCATCTTTCTCCGAGCCCCGGGCTCGCTTGAGGTCTGCATAACATACTGCCAATCGTTGGCACATTGTGCTCGTGTATTTTGCAGACATGGCCAAGAGCATGTTGATTTCCCGTGCCTCAACACAGCGCTCGCAATCAAGAATGTCAGTGCATTGTGTGAGTGCATCGCGGAAGTCGCCCAACAAGACATCCATCCGAACACGGTCACGGTCTCCTGCTGCCGCTTTTGTACCCAGCTCCTCAAGGAGACATGCTGCGAGCTGGAGACAACCACACGAGCCGCTCGTCGCGGATAACTCGGCCATATTCGCCATCTGTGTATCTTCGGCAGTCAGTGGGGTGGCAGGATTGTGGCTCGATGGGCATGATGACAATGGTGATAGATGCCTGAGCGTTTCCTGGTGGTTGGAAGCATTCTTGTTGGATGGATTTCTTTCAGGAATTGAGGCCGAGGCCTCGAACAGGACCATGTGATCCGGGAAGTTCACAAGAGCCGGAGTTGTAGGTGCTGATTGTTTGAGGGCTGCACAGATCGGTCAGAACTTTTATGCTAACGACGAGGCGATGGCAGACAAGACGAAGGAACAACTCACCATCGAAATAATTGTCATTCCCACTATCCACAGTGCCAAAGTTCAGCATGTCGGTATTGAAATGGTGGAAATCGTCCACCCTTCCCGGGATCGAGGGAAACTCTGACTCCAAAATGCCGTTGGTGTCCAACCAGTCGTCCAGTCTGTCATTACTGCCTTGTTCTTCACCAGAGTGCAGTGAGATGGGAGTAGCCAGACCATGACCGCCAAACTCTTGGTACCAGTAACTATTACTCTTCATCTCTTGATCCAAAAGTTGCGGGTCGACTCCTGGCGCTGACCCGTCTCCCTCTTCAGATGTTCCACGTTTGCTGAACTTTAGACCCTGATCCTGCTCATTCGACGGCTTTGAATCTGACTTTGACTTTTGGGACTGGGTGCTGGTGCCAGTGTTGTCACCGCCAGTTCCGGCTCGGTTCTTCCGTCGTGGCTCACGCGGAGGGTACCTGCATTGGGTTCCTACAGCCTGGCATCGATTACAACCCGAGGGCTGACCACTGCATCGAACCTGCATAACTCTGTGAGCCTCAATACTTCATCGGGATCGACAGAGGGGTGCTCCACATACTTTTCTCGACCTGCAAAACTCGCAGGAGATATGAGGTTTCTCTCGACTGTTTCGGCTCAGTGCCGATGATAGATCTTTGTTCTCCACAAACTTTAACGGTGTCTGTTGCCGAACATCATGCGCTACGTTTAATGTTCCAAACATTGTTTGGTTTGCTGAGGTATAGGTCTGGCACCGGGAAATTTAGTAGGCTGGCACGCTGATCACTTTCCAGGAATTGACAACACCCAGCAACAGCCATGCATGTGGATGGGAGACTCTCAAGCTATTATACCATACAACATGACGATCAACAATACTGCAGGCATACGGGGCCTGCCCGCATGTACGTTGTCCCAGGTCCAGGACCCCCACAGCCATCATCGCGGGTCCAAGTCGGTCGCACACCTCCCGGCTTTGTGCATCCCTACCTTTAGCTGTCGCCACGAGGGACGGGAACGGCCTGTCACCACCTCAGCCCTGGGAATCGTACTGTACATTGAGAATCCACCATTCGATCTTGTCGATCGTTGGGTACCAGCCTGCAAGGGTCAATCCTATGTGCCTTAAAGTACCAGCATGCATGCCTGCCTACCTAGCTATGCATCCACGTAGGACAGTTATACTCGGGGGGCCGGGATCTGGGTATTTGAAACACAATGGCTTCATTAGGTCCCATAGTACGAACGCGCGAATGAGCCCACAAACAGCCGGGAAAACAAATTCTCGGTCGCACTGCAGTCTATACACCAAATATCAGCTTCCGAGTTTGGGTGAGGTGGTCAGCACCAAATGTGGAAGTGGACGGTGTTATCCGGACCCGGACCAAGGAGGCTGAGCAGATTAAATGCAGCAATTACGACTGCGTTGTTACCGTTGATTTGAGACATACGGCCCACCACTGGGAAGGTTACACCACCGCTGCCCGGAGTTTGAAAGATTCATCTACAGCCGCTGACCAGATACCAAGAAACGCTTTTCCATGTGCCGGCGGAGAAATGAGCTTGGATCTGCAGTTTAAGACCGAAGTGGAAGCTGATTCAGGAGCAAAACTTACCGCTCATCACAGGGAGATGTTCAAGACGTGCAGCAGTGCGAGGAGGTGCAAGCAACCTGAAATGCGAGAAGTACGAGGTGTGGCGTGCCTGACATCTGTCAACCCAGAAATTAGAAGCAGCAGGTGTTGTCCCACTCGCACTATCTACATACCGTTTTTGGTAACCTCGGTGGGCTCTTGACTCAATCTGTACACCGAACACCCCTTGCCGGAACCCCGAGTCATTACGAAACTTGGGCGGAGTTTAGTTGATTTAGACTTTGGGAACGCCTCAACCAGTCGAGGCTCTCAAGATGCAGCCAAGTCAAACGTACAACCGTTGACTAGCATGCTTGTCTATTTTATTGTTTAGCATATGGCACACCGCCCGGAAGCTTTGTCACCGCTAGTTTGAGGCTTACATTCTTTGAAGGAGGCATATGGCACGGTCAGAGAGTCACGATGCATATGTTGACCTCGAACAACCAAAACACACAAAGGTTGTTCTAAGTCGGAGCATGTGGATTTTACTGGGTCATGACCCGAGCTATCCATACGGATATGCTGCAGCACGCGGTCTTTGGGCTCACAGATAACCCATCCCAACCATCACAAGCGGCCACACGACCACGAGGCTATTCGCAACTTCACTGTAATATGGCATAGTCTGTTTCGGGTTGAGCTGTGCCAGATTCCTGGATCCATAATACCGCCGAAAGTCAGCGGTTTGTACAGCAGCGGCGTACGTCCGTTCCCAGCACTGAATACAGATTTCAGCGATACACTCTGACTGGCTACCCAGCTATGAAGGGTCAAGCCTCTGTGTACATGCAGTCTGACGATCAAGGGTCTACTCCGTAGCCTTGTGATCATCCCCCCAGTTCCCAGCCATCCGTCTTCTCACTTTTTCCACGTCATCCAATCCAGCCTCAACAGCAGCTTCATAAGCCAGCCTATAGACACCGATATTCTCTGAGAAGAGCGACCGTTTGTCACACCAATGGGTCAGGTTCCGAATCCTTTCACTGCTCACCCATTGGCTCCAGCCAAAGACGAGTCCACAATTATGCCCAGAAACCGCTTCTGGCAGCTCGTCTTGAGCTAGACCGAACCTCGCTCCGTGTCCGAATCCATACTCCTGCGCTAAGGCGGCGCCTACTTCGCGCAATGTCTCATATCTCCTCCCAGAAATGTTGAAGACTTTGCCAGCGATTCTCCGTCTACGATCATCGTCCGGTAGAGCCGCCGTCGCCAGGGCCACGTACCCTTCACCGCAGTCATCAACGTGAACTCCATGCATGATCGTCCCCTCATCTGACGTGAAGTCCAGGGTTCGACTCCTGATATCATCTTTCCCGAAGGCACCAGCAAATGCCGCGGCATAATCGAACGCAGCGCCGTAGTAGCTCCCGCTGTATCCAAAGACAGGTGTAGCCCTCACCACGGCAGCCGTAAAGTTGGATCCTTCGGCACCGGCCACCTCAAGAACGCGCAACGCGGCGTCCATCCGGCCGCGGATGATGGGGTGAGACTGAAGCGGTGAGTCCTCCGAATGCGGCGTGAGGCTCTTTTCACCGTGTAATCCTGTCGTGCCGTAGTCTTTACAGCCGGACGACCAGAGGACGAAGGGGCGAACCCCGTGGAAGGCGGACTCCGAGGCCAAGTCCTGGATGAACGCCAAGAGGTCAGACCAGTGGGCTGCTTCGGTGGCTCTGGAGGGTTCGGTGCAGGTGACGATTATGTCCCAGACAGGGCTGTGGGACAAGACAGTCGTGCGGACCATGTCGGGTTCGGAGAGAGAGCCGATGATGGGGATGACTTCGTTCATTGCCAGTTGGTGGGCGGCTGATTCGCGGCGGATGAGGCCGTGGACTCGAAAGGAGGTTGGTGGAGCGTTGGTTCGTAGAAAGGCGCTGCAAATGGCAGTTCCAAGGTAGCCATTTGCGCCGATGACAAGGACGTTTAGGAACTTGGTTGAAACTGGTGCTGCTGACGGGTTGGTCATGACGCCGAATTTGGTGTTGGTTCGTCGAAGGTGGATGGTTGAGTAAGTTAATTGTGAACCAAGGGAGATCGGGGCGGCTTATTAAATGGGAGATGTCAAAGATGGCATTATCATGGGCTGACAAATTCGGAACCATCTATTTTGTTGATGCTACCTATGACCAACTGGTATACATGGTGGAGTGTCCAAGCCGTGAAGCGTCGGCCAAGCACATGAAACTTGCCTAAAAGGGGGAACCCCAAGGTGGCTGTGCAAAACCTTAACGGGACGTCCCTCGTCGTATGGATCACAAAGACGTGGGGAAGATGAGATCTCGCATGTCCCACGGCTTTCTCCCCATTCGCCTGATTGGAATAAATCTCGGTCCAAAATCTCACCGCCCGAGATCACTGCTATGACTAAACCAACCAACATACCACATGCAATGCAAGGTAAATTGATGCTATCGATGGCACATCCTGCGTGTCCCTTTCCTAATGCGAACCAGCTGCCTCCTCCGCAGCATGCTTCGCAGCCCCCTCGGGATCATGAGCAACAGCCTCCACCTCGATCCTCATCCCTTCCAAGCCCAACTTATTCACCCCAATCGCCGTCATAATAGGCTGATGATCCGGCATCCACGTCCTCAGGTTGCGAACCAACGCCTCAACCGCTTCGTCGTCAATGATGGTAAGATACACACGGATTTTGTACACTTGGCACCACCCCTTTCCGCCAGCGGTGCGAAGGGCTAGATCGACATTCTTGAACGCCTGGTCGAACTCGTCGGACAAACTCTTGTGGACTTCGCTTGTTTCGGGGTTCCAGCCGCCTGTTTTGTTGCTGATTAGTTGGTGAAGAGGGTAGACCAGATCTGAGCAATCGTACCTTGACCAGAGCACTCAATTTGGTCTCCGATACGCACAGCCTGGCTGTACCAAAGCTCCTGGCGCTTCTCTTCGCCAAATCCTTTGTAGCAAAAACACGGAAGGTGGGACATTTTGTGGGAATTTTGTGTGGAAGACGGAGTAGTGTGTGAGGAGGATTTGGAGGGATGCAAACCTCAGCCGTAAGTAAAGATCAGGATCTTGTTATTATTCTTTCCAGCAGAAATGACGGAGGGGTTGTGTGTCTCAGAGTGACAAGCGGGTGGTGTAACTCGAGCTCGGAAGCTGGCCGCTTTTGGCACGGGCCGGGTCGGATTCAGTTGGAATGGCAGATAACCCAAGCGCAAACGTCATTGTCGGAGTGATGTTTAGTAATTGTTGGCATATGCACATCAGCATGGGGAAATTTGATCGGGATGATGTTGACCAAGTTCAGCGTTATAGTTATGTCTTGGACAGAGTGGCAGGTGGTGCAGCTTGGTACTTGTGACAAACACAAATTGGAGTGCTGTAGGAAGAATTGATGATTTCTATGTACAGTATATGTCTATCTAAAACAGCCTTACCCCAAAGCTGGCCTAAGTGCTCAATGTTTCAAGCTTTTGGTCTCTTCTCCTTGGAATGAGCGCTGGATAATCGAACACGTCCTTCTCAGGCTTCAGCGTCCGATTAAACTCATTGTAGACATACCCAGCACCAACAAGACAGACCACCGTGGCGACAAGCAACCCCCCCAAGAACGAATACACTGGTTCCACCCCACTGAACGATCGCCCATCCACCCCTTCAACAGGCGCTCGCTGAAGTAATTTTAACCCAAGCAACGCAGCACCGCCGATCAGACAGGACAAAATCATCCTGGAATTGAGCACCGATGCGGCCTTCACAATCCACGACGACGACCCCGCACCACCAGCAGACTCTGCAACAGGCCTACCCCCACCCGTGTGCGTCTTGCTCTTGGCATGGCGATACCCAGCGAGCTCCCCAACCCTAAACTTTTGCATCGTCGTTGTCGCATCATCGCCATGCCCAGCGTAGTCGTACGGCTCGCTTGCGTCAGTGCCGGCGCATTCGAGAAGGACGTCAATGCCGCCAGGGTGGTCGGCTGCGAATGAGGTCAGGTCGTAGACTGCACTTCTTGTTAGCCGTAGGTAGGCAAGGGGGGAAAAAGAAGAGATATTTTGACTTGCCGTATCCATGAACTGCCACCCAGAGGTCTTTGGCTGTGTTGTGCGTCTGGAGGTGTGCGCTGGTGATTTGTGTCATGTTGGCAATGCGGGGATCGACGATATGCTGTGCAGCGCCTAGGCTTGGAAGGGTAAAATAGGGAAATGATTTGTTTGCTTACTACATAGGTATCAACGGCATTTGCGGTCTGAATCCACGGGGCAATGGACTGCGGTTATTGACAGGTACGGTGATGTCGCTCTGAGCCACACTGGGTTGTCGCACAGCATTGCAACACCTGCACACTCGGAGCGTGCCAAAAGCGGACAAGAAACGAAGGTCCGAATCTGTATTTGTCACTTCCCCGAGCAGATCCAAAGTTTCACACCACATTCCGATGAATTCGCCCGTTGCCGGCAAGGAAAAAGAGTGTGAGGAAAAGTGGGGCAGCCATTCAGGGGTCGGTGTGGATAGGGGGGAAAGTAAACAAACCCCTAAACTAGCTCAGGGATCAGTGCCAAGGACAATAGTGAGCTGGTGGGTGAGAAGAGCAACACGCAAATCTCCAAGATAATCTGTTTGAACTCAAAAACAATAGTTTCCATTTTCTGACGCCTTCGCTAACCTATGATGTTTCCCAAGTGTAGCGGCTGCCCCTCTTCGTGTGACGAATATGTCTATGATCACAAAGAAACCAAGTATGAACATGAAGTCAACGAAAGCAAACACGCCCTTTCGAAACATAGAAAAATAAAACCCCCATTACTCAGCTCTCTTCGATGGCCATTCCGTCCTCCTCGTGGCACTCGCATAGAAGTTAAGTGGCCGAGTGACCAGAAACTCTGGGTCATAAACAACAGCTTCCGGCGACGCATCCTCAAACTTGTAGTTGTATACCAATTCAGCCAACACCATCTTGACCTCGGCCAGTGCCAGATTAAACCCCACACATCCTCTTTTACCCGCAGCAAAGGGTGTGTAAAGCCCCTTGCGAGCTGCCTGGGCAGCAAACCCCTGCTCGAGCCACCTGTCTGGGTCAAATTTCAATGGGCTGTCCCAGTGAGCTGGATTCTTGTGCAGGCTTGGAAAGCACGTCGTGACGACGGAGCCCTCCGGGATGAAGTAACCACCAGGCAAGATGAGATCCTTCTTTGCGTTTCTCGTTGTCTGGAAACTTGGACTGTGGAGCCGTTGCGTTTCTTTGATGAAGGAGTCGAGAAACTTCATAGCATGCAACTGGTCGTAAGTCCAGTCCTTCTCGCTGTCTGCCCCATGGTCGACAAGCTCTTGCAGGAGCCTCTCTTGATTGCCTGGATATTTTACTAGCGCATAGAGACTCCATGACAGTAGCGAGGCACTGGTAGTGAAACCAGCACCCAGCACCGCCACAGTGTTGGCCAAAAGCACCTCCTCAGGTAGTCCCTGGCCCTTGTCGTCTCTAACCAGGCTGAGATAATCAGCAATACATGTCGCTTTCAACGACGCAGTTGGATCTGATAGCGACAGCGTCTCCCCGTTAGGTGAAGCACATTCCCTCAGGGCTCTGGCAATCTCCGCCCAAAGTTCATCGCGCACTGCACGAAGTCGGGCTGCATCCCCAAACGGCAGTAGTCCGTACCAAGCGGGGCGCAACGAGACTTTCTTCATGAGGTGCAGATATTGCCCAAACAGCCTGATTGGTAACGCCGGCGGTGTGTTGACCGCTTTGAAATGCTGCAGGTCCTGTCCGGCTACTACACGCCAAATAACCTGGCCGCCCATTTTGAACATGTATTGATAGACGTTGAATGCAAGGTCTTTGATGGAGAGCTCATCAAGGACGGGGAAAATATCCCGCGCTGCTGCTCTGATGAGTGGTGCATGGTGAGCTATGGCGCGGGGTGACAGTGCAGGTGGCACAAATTTGTGGCTGATGGCAAAGGCAGGGGATGCTGTGTCACAGGTGAAGAGTGCATTCTGCTCGCTGAGGTAGTACAACGGGTGCGAGGGGTTGGATGTTGCTTTGGTGAAGAATTCTCCCTCGAGCAAAATGTGTCGTGATATTTCTGGGTCATTGGTGTGGTAAGTTGTTGTTCCCATGTTTACAGTCTTGATCATGGGCCCATATCGTGAAAAGAGTCTGTCGAAATTTCCAAGGGGGTCGGGATACAGCTCATAGTGGTTACCGACGACAGGAAGCGTCTTTGGTCCGGGCGGAATGCGGACCGATGAATCTTGGGATCCTCGTAGCTCCACCGGGCCATCACAATACTTGACTTCTTCAAGAGAAGTCAGCGTTCCTATTGCGGGGCTATGGAAAGTGATCGCTGCAATGAAACATTAATTAACATGCGGTCATCTCATTATCCCTTGCTGTAATTTCGTAAGACTCACACATTGCATCGACAAATCCAAAAGTC
This sequence comes from Podospora pseudopauciseta, assembly GCF_035222475.1. NCBI lineage: Eukaryota > Fungi > Ascomycota > Sordariomycetes > Sordariales > Podosporaceae > Podospora > Podospora pseudopauciseta. Next base: position 318,648 of record NW_026946666.1, on the reverse strand, counting down.
CTCCCCAATTCGCTTTTGAGCTCGTCGAGTGTCTCCATCGTGGACATGTCGACCTCGTGGCAGTGCCCCTGAATGAGCGTCCCGAGGTTAAATTGCTGCTGCATGACTGGAGCTTTGGCGGTAGCCTCTATCGTGGTGGTGTTTTCGCGATGCAGAGAGAATTAGTGATCGTCACTTTGCTAAGGTGGTGTCGAGTGAAACAGTTCTTCTGCATGCAGTCTACCGTTGATTAGTGGTAGATGTAGTGAAACTGTCGCGGTGGCGAATCAAAACGGCGGGCGAAGCAGCTACATGGCCAAAAACGGCACCGGGCCGAACTTGACTGATTCGGAGATAGTTAAAATGAGGAACCTGGAAACTAACCATCGACTAGTAAGTCGACAGCCATGTAAGTTATCAATAGAGGCCCAGGTTATCTTTGGGTCAGATTAGATTGATGCACTGGTGCCGTAGAAACCATTCTCGCTGTCCAAAGTCAACACTTCGACAAAGCATAAACACTGATACATCACGAAAGTCAACTAGGGTATCATACCTGAAGATGTGCGGCATCACAGCCAGCATTGCCCTCCCGCGAGGCAGGCTTGATTCACAGCCTGCCGTCGCCAAACAAACTCCTCCAGCACACAATTCAGCTCAGACAAATGGCTCAACGTTCTCGGCTGGTCCCATTGAAAAGCAACTTCGGTCCTCCATCGACATCCTGAATCATCGTGGCCCAGATGAAGCCGGAGTCTGGATCAGCCAAGACAGCAGCATTGCCCTTGGTCACTGCCGCTTATCCATCAACGACCTTTCTCCCAGCGGCTCCCAACCCCTTGTCAGTGATGATGGAAGCATCCATGCTGTCGTAAATGGGGAGATCTACGACCAAGATAGACTGTGGGAGGAGTGTCGCGAGCAGTATGGCTACCAATTTCGAGGAGAAAGCGACAGTGAACTCGTGGTAGCCTTGTACAAGATCCACGGCGCTCCTCATTTCTTCAAGTACTTGCGGGGAGAATTTGCATTCGTCTTGTATGATCGTCGTGAGGGGAAAAGAAGAGTGATCGCTGCTCGCGATCGGTTCGGTATCAAGCCGCTGGTGTGGACTGTGTCGAACGATCGACTCTTGATCGCCTCAGAGGCCAAGGCTTTTTTGCCTCTGGGATGGAAGGCCGAGTGGGACGTTGGTGCTATCGTCAGCGGTGGGTGGATGCTTGACGACAGGACCCTCTTCAAGGGAGTCCACAAGGTCCTTCCTGGGCATTGGCTTCAGGTGACAGAGGAGAAGGGGATCGAAGATCAAACATACTGGGACGCTGAGTATGAAGATAAGGTCAGTATCAAGGATATCGCCGTTTGGCCATTCTTGCGGGAATAGTGCTAACATATGGTAGACCAAAGTCGAGACAAGGCCGCTTGAAGAGATGGTCGAAGGTGTTCGTGAAAGGCTGGTCGATTCGATTCGTCTCAGGCTGCGCGCTGATGTCCCAGTTGGCATTTACCTGTCTGGTGGCATCGACTCGTCAGCTGTCGCTGGTATCGTCACCCACCTGGCAAAGACGGAGCATGTAAAAATTGGAGATCGTGCACCAACCACTCCAGTTACCTGCTTCAGTGTTCGATTCCCAGAAGAATCCGGTTATGATGAGTCCAGTATCGCAGAAAGAACAGCAAAATGGCTTGGGGTTGAAACCATCAAAGTCGATGTCAACGAGGCACGTCTGGCAAGCGACTTTTCCGATACCGTGTGGCATTGCGAGCATCACCACTTTGACCTCAACACCGTGGCCAAGTTTGCTTTGTCTAAGCTACCTCGAGATCATGGTGTCAAGGTCGTTCTCACGGGTGAAGGAGCCGACGAGCATTTTGCTGGATATCCCTACTTCCCTGCCGAGTTTCTCTGCGAGCCAGACCTCGCGCTGCCAGATACGACACTCAGCTCTGACAACGAGCTTCGCGAGGCCATGAGACAGACAACGGATGCCGAGATGAGAGCCATCTGGCGCAATATCGGTGCTAACCAGTACGACGGCCGGCTCGACCACCCCTCGCTTTCCGACGCGAACGCCCGGGGTATGGCTGAGAGTATCCTGGCGTGGCATCCCACCCAGGGCCTCTTTGCACCCTGGGTCCAATCCAAGTTCCAAGACCTCGACTGCCGGGCCACGCTTATTACATCACACCCAGCTTCTGTTCGCGCCAAGATGCGAGGGCGCTGGCACCCACTGCACACTGCCCTGTACATGTGGAATAAGAGCTGTCTTGCCAATGTCCTCTTGTCGTGTCTGGGCGACCGGACAGAGATGGCACACAGTGTTGAGGCACGTACCCCTTTCCTGGATCATCACTTGGCCGAGTACGTGAACCGACTTCCTCCCAGCCTTAAGCTATCGTACAATCCCGCCGAAACAGCCACGCCAAAGCAAGGAGAAAAGCAGGGTCCCCTTTGGAAGACAGCCGGCTCTGGTCTTCACAGTCTTACTGAAAAATGGATTCTACGTGAGGCGGTAAGGCCATTCATTACTGATGAGCTTTACCGACGGAGAAAGCACCCTTTCCTAGCACCAACCAAATGGCCTAAAGGGGGTCCTTTGAACCGCATGTTTGAGACCCTCCTGACCAGACAGGCAGTTGAGGGCCTCGGCTTTGTGAACTGGGCCGCAGTTGAGCATGCACTGCAAAAGGGATTCGGCGACCATGCTGATCCGAAAGCGTTCCGTACTCTGAGTTATGTGGCCGCATGGGTAACGTTGGGCGAGAAATTCGCGGTCGGACAGTCAAAGGTGAATGGCTCCGCATAAGGACGTATAAGCCGCTGGTCACACACCACAGGCAACCAGCGGAAACGGCCAAAATGGGAAATCACCGAGATATAGGTAGACGCGATAGACGCTAGAAGGGTCACATTAGAATGCTGCATTGCTTTAGCTAAGACATTTTCTCATGCAGCTTGCGCAAAGACAAGTTCCACAGCGTCAAGATGATGCTGCTCAGACTGGTAACCCTCGCGACATCGCTGCTTGGTCTTGTTACACCGGCATTGACGATCCCATCACCTGCGGCTCCCTTCAAGGTTAAACCATTTCGGGTAAACCTTTCGAAGAATGTTCCTCACATGCTGGATCTCATCCGGTCAACACAGCTTCCGGCGAAACCGCAGTATCCAGGGATTGGGTCTTCCTTCGGGATTGATCTTGACGCTCTCAAAGCACTGAAGCAAGAATGGCTTCATGATTTTGACTGGGAACGAGAACAAGCGTCTATCAACAAGTATGTCTGTCTCCTAGAACCACCTAGCCCAATGGACTGATACATTATTTTTTTTTTTTTAAGATTTTATCATTACGCAGTGACGGTTGAGGGTCTCCAAATCCACTTCATCCACGAAAAGTCCAAAGACCCAAACGCAATACCATTGCTTCTATGCCATGGCTGGCCCGGCTCGTTTCTAGAGTTTCTACCCATCATCAAAGACCTGACCCAACGAGCAAGAACGTCCACCGGCAGAAATGTCTCATTTGACATCATCATCCCTTCACTGCCCGGGTTTGCATTCTCATCATCCCCGCCACAAAATTGGACATTGGATGACACAGCACGTGTGTACAACACGCTCATGACGAAGGTCCTTGGCTATGAAACCTACGCTGTCCACGGAACTGCTCATGGCGTGGCTATCTCGTTTACTTTGTACGATGAGTTCAACACCACAGCAAGAGCTGCCCATCTTGTGTTTATGTTCTTTCATCCTACTACCCCTGAGGAGATTTCAGCGAGGAATATTTCTCTTTCGCCGCTGGAGCAATTCGAATTGCAAAGGTCGGTGGAATGGGGTGTCAATGGTATGGGATATTTTGTTATGCAGACAACCAAGGTTAGTAAGGTAACTTGCATTATTGGATGACTTCTACAACAACTAACTCACGTCTGCCATACAGCCCAACACAGTTGGCTTGGCCCTACACGACAACCCTGTAGGACAACTAGCCTGGATAGGCGACAAGTACATTGACTGTAGGGTAGCCCTGACACAGGCCGCTGGCACATCACTGACATTCTTCACAGGGTCGGACCCAAGAGCTGGTACAGCCCCATCCATATTAACGACAAACGAATTGTTGCGTTGTGTTTCACTCTACTACCTCACGGGGACATTTCGATCATCGATATACATCTACGCTCAAGATCCGGGTGCCTTTGAAAGAGTGCCGAGACGGGCGAGGACGGATGCGCCGCTTCTTGTGAGCTTCTTCAAGTACAACACTGCTTTTTGGCCTCGGGAGGTGATTGCAATGGTTGGGAATCTTACCAAGTATCGAAGTAAGTCTTTGTGTCTGGAACCGTTCTGCTGATGCTAGATCAGATGTTGACAGCGTGGCAGATCATGATTTTGGAGGTACCTTTGCCGGGCTGGATAACCCGCCGGCTTTGATAGAGGACTTGAGGGAGATTGGAACTGACTGGCAATATTGAAAGAGCGCATTAGAGAATTATATGCTTGGGTGGCTTTGAATCCGACAGCTATCAGTCTGCCGTTGATAAGAAGGGGCTCGATAGAAAACAAGACCCTAACAATTACCTAGAAAGCTTACCTATAGTCCCCCACCGTCTGAAAACCGTCTTCCGGATTAGAAAGAATCAAAGTCTCGTGACTATCTATTACGGATGTTCTATCCAGCTCCAAATCATCCGCTAGTCTATCGATACGAAATTACTGTCGGAGGTCTTTCGATCAAACAGCGCCACTAGTTAAAAGATTTGCCAGACCAAAGCTTGGATGGAGATACTATGCTATGTTCGCTGGCTAACGATCCCTTTTTATCATGTCTTCGCCTGCTCGTGATTACGTATTTTATGGCTTCGCCTGCTGCCGATTACGGTGTTCTCAACTTCGCTTCCATGCTTACCGTGCTGTTTTTTAGATGCTCAGACAAATTTATTGATGATCAGATAACAACACCGCCCAATCGAATATAGTCGTCATGTCTGGAAACTTCGGGTGATGGCACACCTCCGCAGATACCCACAACAAGACATAATCGGATCTTGACATAACTGGATAGGAGGTCGCGGGCAGCATTGGCAGCGTTTATAGTGCCCATCTCAGCGAGAATAACGAGGACAACATCATCTTGGCCAATTCTCCCTGTCCTGTATTCATTCGAGTCTTGTTGTGATCTTCCGTAGGGGTCGCCCTCTCGATCCCAAAACTCGTCGAAAAGGTACAGCACTGCTTCAGCTTCGAGCGGGAGGGCGCACATAATCGCGATCTGGAACTCATCCCGGGTGGCAGGTCGGCTTTCGGCCATCGCTGGTCGTTGTCGTGGCTTCCTAATGAGAGAAAAGGTTGAACTTTGGACGTCGGTGATGAGGATGGAAGAAGTAGAGCCTGAGCGCGAAAAGAGATGGTTAGAGAATCTCCGCACCATTTGCTATCACATCTCTTGCGCTCCCATTGGAAGAGAAGTGAGTTGGGCGGCATGAGAGCTGCGCCTTCCACAGCCACTTGCTCAGTATCAGCTGGTCACCCCAAACTGCTAGATACCGTTTACCAGTTCTGCCTCAGAACAACAGAACACATCTCAAGATTTCAGTATTTGCCTTGGGCGATTTCCATTCGTCATGGTAGATAATTTACTTGAGAAGAGTATATGATCTTTGGCCAGTTGTAGTTGGTACCTGCATTCAATCGACATGTTATGTTATCGGCAAACTGAGACTTGCTACACTTCTTCAACCTCGAACGGCACACATATTAGCCACCACCCACCACACTCACACACACCCCCACTCAACGTGACATTTCGAACACCGAGCATGATGTCCACACTCCCCGCTCTCACAATCGTGTTCAAACAACGTATACGGCCCCTCACCACAGCGGTGCTAAACCCCCAGTCAGATTTAGCATACACTCAGCAAAACCTGTACAAACAAGCTTACGCAAAACCAATACTCCCAACACTGGTAGTTTTCATCGCCCTTATCCTCCTCAGGTGGCGTACCACCCTCCCCTTGACGACCGGAAGGTACCGGTTTGGCCTTTCTCACTGACCTCCTGACCGCGTTCCGTATCTGTGAGCGAGGCATGACAAAACAGGACTTGCTGGGCTGCAAGACAGAAGGCAGAATGCTTTTGAGGCGATCAAGTGTTGAGAAAAGTGTGCCTTCCGAAAGTAGGGGAAAGCAGAGCAGAGGGATGGAAACAAGAAGCTGCACGGAAAGATCGCTGCTTGCCTCAATTCGGTGAGGCAGGTAGGTAAGCATGGCTGTGCAGCAGCAGCCCCTGTCATGAAGAGCCAAACGTGGCATGCCTGGATGCCTATCATTGTGTATTTCTCAAGTGAGGAACTATCCGCAAGTTTCTGACTACATCTCACAGGGTCATCTCATCAAATAATATGCAGTGATGCATAAAGCTGAGATCGGTCCCCGCACGTCCACACCACAACAAACATCTTTCCAAACACTCTACACAATCCAGCAACACGCCCTCCTCAAAACAAACCCTTCATCAAGTCCTCACGATCAGGAACGAGGGACCCATTCATTTTGAACAATACACAGCTTGCAAGGCCCCACATGCTGGCAGTGAAGATCCAAACAAACAGGTGTTTGCTCGTTATAAGAACCTCCGCCGCGTCGGTGCTATGGTTATTTTAACATCATCCTCAAGTCAAACCCGCAGATTCGCCCGACGGGTAGGGTTGGAACGGAGAAGGTCTTACGCAGTACCAAAGTTGAACCCGGAAATGCCGTTCAGGGGGCATTTTGATGTCTGAAGGGACGATGATGTTCTAGAAGTCCTTTTGCCTCTTGGGAAGACTAGGGTCAAGGACGCCGAGAAACCGGCAATGAAGGTGGAGGAAGAGGAAGAGAGGGGAAGCACGTCGTGGCAAGAGACTCTTCCAAGTACGGTAGAGAAGACCAGGCTCTGCCTTGGCACAGTGAGACGAGAAGAGTATGCAGGTCTGCGTGAGCAAGTGTGGCAAACGCTCTTCATGTGACCGGCTCCGGCGAGTGGTGGTCTGCCAGTCTTTATGGCGGTTGAAAGTGCTGAAATGAGACGCTGGGAAATGGTGTCATTTCACTTCTTCTTGATGGAAGGCTGAGGCAGATGGAGTGAAGCGAAATATTCCAGAGATGGCATGAAAGTCTGTCTCCTGGACATTTGCTCGCTCCTATGAGAAAGATGACACCGTTTCTGGGTTGCTCATCAAGCCTTGAGTTTTTGTTACAGAGCCACACACCAGAAAAGCTTCATTCAAAACAGTCCATTAAGCCATTTTTGTCAATACGCCTGATAATGAGGTATATTACATCGCTTCCAATTCCACTGTGGTAAACCGTGAGAGCAATGCAAAGACATCAACCATTTTTGCTTTGTCTCCTCCTATTCCTCACCCAGAAATGTCTAGATTGACGCCGCGCCGCCTCCCCACCCGCCAAACCCGTGGAGCTCCCATCTTCTCTCTCCGGCTTTCCGGATGGATGATGAGAGAAGTTCCCCCATTCTCTCTCTCTTGTGAAGGGGTAACAAAAGCAAATGTCATGGTCCCGGCATCTCCTTCTACAGCAAGCACATCCTCAACCATCCCCTCTCCCTTATGACCTGCCACCAACCGCGGAAGTCAAAACCTGTGTCCGGAAGAAACCGCCCTTTGTCTTCTCAATCACCTGCTGGTAGACAGAGGTCGGTGGGTGGTTCATGACGACTGTACCCTCCTTGTAGTCAATCTTGGCGTCCAACCTGGTGTCGCGGATCAGGTTGACAATCCACTTCTCGGCAGCCTCGGCGTTGAGACCCAACCGTGCGCTGAGGTCGGTAAGGGAAATACGGGCGTGGATCTTGCAGTAGCTCTCGAAGATGAGATGTCTGGCCGAGTCGACGAACTCATCAGCATGATTAAGAAGGAAGAAGTCGCCGCGGAGGACCTCCTCAGCAAGGACGAGCTGTTGCTGGGCCTCCTCGAAATCGAAGTCGATGCACAGGGCGTGTACAAAGCGGGTAATGGGGTCCTGGTACTCGTAGGCCTCCTGCTTGACGATGCGGACAATGTCCTTCATCTGCTTCTGCTGGACCCCCATGTTCTTAGCCTTGGTGCGGTTGGTGATAACAGCCACGGCAAGGTAGCGCAGGATCCAAGGGCAGTTGGCCTGGATGGTGTTGATGTATCCGGCGTTGAAGAAGAGGTCGAGGATGGGCTCACGGGCCTTGTCGTAGTTGAAGAGGGGGAAGAGAGCCCAGTGGATGAGGGAAGTCCGGTGTTGCAGTTGGGCGAGGGGGTTTTGCGACAGCTTCGAGTCGATAACTTCGCGGACCTTTTGAACCTCCTCCAACGCCGAGTCCCAGCTCATGGTGAGGATCTCGCAAGCCAGTCTACCCCATGTGGCGTAGGCGACCTTGTCGTTGTCTGTGGAAAGGACGCGGAAGCGGTAGAGAGTCTCAGTGGCGTCACCGTAGTTACCGCAGCTATACTGAAGGTTGCCCAGGTCGAAGAGGGCGTTGACCATGTCGATGGTGACCTGTTGTCCAACCACTCTAGTCAGCACCACAACTTTCCTTCCCAATATGCACAGTACCAAGTCTTACATCGTGCTCCCGCTTCAAGAACTCCAAGTTGGCCACCTTGTCGCTTCGGAGGGCATTAACAACGTCGTCGCGCTCGAGGAGCTCTGTGATCTTTGCGGTCTGTTGCTCGTATTTCTCCAGCTGGCTGAAGACCTGCTTTTTCCTCTCGGTGTACTCGGCGGGGGCTTCGTCGAGGCCTTCGAGCTCGCAGTACAGGTTGGCGACGTAGTCGGTCATGTTGGTGCGCTTCGTGAGCGCAAACTTGGCCTGTGTGATTTGGCGCGCCTTGGCTTCATCCCTGACCTGTCCATCCTCGTCAACAAGCTGGCTGGCGCTGAACTCGAGAAGGGGAAAGATCATGTGGCGGTCGAGGTTGGGGGCGAGCTTGTTGAGCAGGTCGTACTCGGACCCGCCGCTGGCGGTGGTGGAAGCCATGATGGTGATGGGCTGTGGTGTCGTTGTTGTTGTGATGAGATCCTCCGAGTTGGGAGTGACGAAGTCGTGAAAAATAATCGATTCCGTCGGTGGGGGGCGTATCGCAGGTCTCGGTCGGTCGGTCGATCGAGGGGCTACGAGGACGTGGTCGGGTACTGGCAGGGGGAGCGAAAAGAAGAGCCGAATTGACAAAGCCGACCAATTTTCAGTGAGGGTATCTTTCGCTCTCTTTGGTGGGGTCAAAAATTGCAAAGTGCGATGCTCCTCCAGTGGGCAACCCGCATTGGGAAGAGATGTGGTCTGTGCGCCTCAAGCTTTTGCTTTGACATGCCCCCGCCATGTCTGTGTCCCCTCCAAACTGTTGCGGGCGGCCGCCGGCCATTTGTTCCGCCGAGCACCGACCATTTTTCGATGCAGCAGTCGCGAAGAGAGCTTCGAGATAGCATCAGTACGACAGCCACTTGCGACGACGACCACCACCACAATCCGGTCCGTTGACCTTGCTTAACCCGCCCACCCGAATCACCACCCCGAGTGTGCCTCACCAGAAACAACAACACCACAACATCACAATGCTTCGACCAACCCTCCTCCCCTCCCGCCTCCTCCGGCAACAACCAACCCTCACGCCCCTCCTCAGACAGTTCCTTTCCACAGCTCCCAGCCAACCCCAAAAACCCTCCTCATCCCCACCACAATCCCTCCCAAGACAAAGCCAAAAGACATACTTCCCCTTCGCCCTCGGCCGCTCCCGCACAAACAACTACTCAGTCTACCAGGACGCCAAGCGCGGCGGCAATTTCAAGCTCACAATCATCAAAAAGATCGAGGGGAACAGGATAGCCTTCAAGCAGGAGCTTGTCAAGGCGCTGAATCTGTCGCCAAACGACATCAGAGTCAACAGTTTGACGGGGCATGTGGAAGTTCGGGTGAGTTTGCATCCGACAAGAAGACGAGTATGGGAACGCTGATGCTGAGGGAAATAGGGGCACCATAGGTCAGAGATTGTTGCTTTCCTGGAGGAGAGGGGGTTGTAATGGGTGAATGCCGGGAGACGGGAGGCCGTGTATGATATCAGGAGGCCAAGATGCAGTTCTGGAGATGGAAAATGATATACCCCCATGCTGGAGGACGACGGTAGTTGTATGATACAATCTAGGGTCCATTGAACCTCAAGATCGGTCAGTGACCGAATTTTGCTGCAACACACTGCCGAACATCGATCGACGGGACGATAGTAGTACGACATGCAAACAAAGCGACAAAATGTTCAATACGCCTCACAGTTTCAATACTGTGACTACCTATGTAAACCGCCCCTTAACCAGTCCTACCACACCTATCCTTTTTTTCCAAATCACACCGAAATAAAGATCCATACAACACATATCATACCAATCGTTGGCTGCCCCTGTCGAAAAGTCGCTGTCCAAGACCCCCCTCACATATAGACGCAAAACAAGATCTCTCTTTCTATCCAGATGAGCCACTCAACCATGACCCAAGCGCCCAAAACCACGCTCGCTCGCTAAACTAACGCCGAAAAAAGAGTACCGCCATGAACAACACACTTTTCAAAAAAGGGTTGATAGGTTACAACAACATATACAGAAAACTACCCAATGAGGATGCTTCAGCGGACCAGGCGGGCATACGCGACCAAGTCAGTCAACATCCCTTCCACGGTCCATTCCCTGGCATGCATCTGCAGAGCCTGCAAAACACTTTCCCTCGCCGGCAGGATCTCGGGCGGAATACCGCTCTCACCTGCTGGGCGGTGGGGGTCCCTAGCCTTCTCGCACAACCTCCTGATCAAGTTGATGCCAACCGACGAGATGTAGACGAGCTCGGCATCTCGCTTTGGCGGGCCACGCCCTGGCCTCATAGCCTGGCTTTCGTACAGACTGCTGATTTGCCGGACGAGCGCATACAAGTTCTGCGCAAACCCATTGCCCGAGGCCAGCCATGATCGCGCCACTCCGCTGTCAAACTCCGGCGCCAGCCCTGCCATGATGTCGGCAGCGAGGAGACCTTGCATGATGATGGGTTTCCGAACCTCGACGAGCGGGGGCAACGGGTGGCGAGGTTCCTTGGTGCAGTCGGGAATAGGGGCGATAGCAAGCGCAAAGGCTCTGGTGAGCAGTTCGCAGGGTGGAGACGTGTTGAGCATAGACTCATTCGTGAAGATGGCCGTGTAGTGTGTCCGATTCGGTTCGTCCCGCGCGAGTAGTTTGGCCAGCGAATCAACGGCGTGTGGGAGATAGGGGTGCGACCGAGGGTCGTAGACTGAAAAGTACAGCTTGCCGTTCACCATCGTCGGGGGTGGATTGGGTGCAAAGGCGAGCAGAAATTGCAACAAGCAAAAGGCCTGTTCTCGCCCTGGTATTTCAATCGCACCAGCAATGTTGCTGAGTAGTGTGACCAGATCCTTCATGATATCCAGTGTGTTTGCGTTGCTCCGAAGCAGCATTTCGCGGGTTCCCATGTATCTAATGACCACGCACAACA